>NW_011494877.1:1959503-1997764 GCF_000754665.1 Bison bison bison | reverse complement strand
GGGCTTCAGTGCGGAGGGGAGGGCAGACACGTGGAAAGACAGGATGGCGGGGGGAAACAGGCAGACGGGAGGAGACGTCCCGCAGCTTCCACGCTGGAACAGGAGACGGCAGGGGGCCAGAGCGCCGTCCAGACACATGAACACGCAAAACAGAAGGCTTCGCCCACCTCTGCTCCCAAGAGCCTCCCATCCAATTACCACCTTAGACAGACGGCACCCCTCCTTGAGCCCGGGACAACTTGGGACCAGCTAGTTCACTACTCTGAAGTGCCCTCCTCCTCAGAGTCAGGAAAGGTAACCAACCCAACCACTGAATCAGAACAAGGTCTTGGCACAAACCGGAAACTCCAGAGACTCAAAGCCGTCTCTGACCCCGGCACACTTGCTGCCCCGGGACAGGTCACCTAAGAGCGCCCTGCCGGGTGAAGGGCAGGAAACTCCAGGCCTGCTCTTCCCTGCCTGGCTTCCGCTCAGCCCTTCCAAATCAGCCTGTGCTGCTTCTGGTCAGCCAGAGCCAAGAACCAAATGCAGAAGGACCAGAATAAACACAGTTCCTCCACGGTTGTCAATTCCCTTTAAAGATCAGTTGAGGAGATGTGTTATTCTAGTAAAAGAACCAACTGCCTATGTCAAGGCTCAGTGAAGCCCTAATTCTGTGTAAGCTGGAGAGAGGGCCGTGGCAGGCGGGCCTGAGGCCAGCGGTCCCAGGGCCCACAGCAGGCCCTCTCTGGTCCTGGTCCAAGGGTAGGTTACACTCACACGGAGGGGAGGCATGGCAGGCTTTGCTGGGAGGAGACCAATCCCCTAGACATCAAGGGGCCCCCTGGGAAGGAAGGAAGTCCTTCCAAAGGCTGTGAGACTCCCTCCCTTCCACATGAGGGTCAACCTGGAGTGTGCCCGGGAGGACGTGACCCACAGACAGTAAGACCATGGCACTCAAGTCCCCAGGAATGTTCTGCTCCACAGCTCCTGACTAATCCTCCTTCCCTCTCCCTTACCCCTACCCCGCCCCAGCCCACAAAGCATGTTCTCCGGTCCTACAGAGACAGAGAGTGAGTTTGTAGAAACAGCATTTGGGAAGCCCCACTAGACCAGCAGAAGGGTAACTCGGCAGTGGGTGACATGACAGGACGCAGGTCTGAAAGAAGGCAGTGAGCTGCCGCAGGGGAGGCAAGGGGTGCAGAACTGGCCCTGAGAAACCCCAGCAGAGGCTCTCCTCCATGTCACGGAAGGATCCTAGGATCAGGTCTTACCTAATCTATCCCAGAATTATCCATCTAAATCAGACGTGTCACACCACAAAATGTGGTTCCAATTTCCACATTTTTGTACTACTTCTCTCTCTCAGGCATCACTCCATCCCCTGGGACGTTAGTACCACCTGCTGGACTAATGATGATCTCAGCCCAGGTGTTACCAGCTCCAGAGGACATGTCTACTGAGGTTCTGACAAGTCCTGACAGAACACTAGGGAAAACAGAACATCAGCTACCCTCTCAAACGAAGCAGGTTTCTGATCTGCCACGTTGACATTTATCCGCTAAAGCCGTCACCAGGCATTGCCTCTCACGGCACAACTATCCTAGGAGTACTAACCAGTCATTACATGATCCACCAGTAGGAAAGTAAGGTGCAAACTGATTAGAACACAGCCTGCTCCAAGTCACACATCGACTAAACAGTGAAAAGTGAAAGAAACTGCAAGTGTCAGTTGCTCAGTTGTGTCCAACTCCTTGTGACCCATGGACTGTAGCCCGCCAGGCTCTTCTGTCCACGGGATTCTCCAGGCAAGAATACTGGAGTGGGTTGCCATTCCCTTCTTCAGGGGATCTAAATGGTGAAACCAGAATTAAAATAAAGTCCAGTTCATCTGACTCCCATTTTCCCCCAGTGATGCCTCCCAAATCTGGCAAGCTAACATGGATATCCGAGCAGATGAGCTGGGAGTAGAGCAGCCTAGGCAGGACCTGGATTCATGCATGAAGTTATAAACCAGACCCTGGGATCAGGTGCATAAGAGATTCTCAGGCTCTAGTCTCAATTATCTGTCAAAAAAGACCATGTAATCCTTATCTGGCCTGTGTCATGACCCTAAAAAACAGGACTGTTTCCTTCATATTACCTATTAAAAAAAAAATTGCCTAGGAGGTCACCAAAGTCACAAAGCTAGGGGGAGGCTCTGCTGGGACTAGAATTCTCTTCATTCCATAGGATTACCCTTCCCGCATGCCACCTGGGAGGCGAAGTACAGCTTCCCTGACTTGCAGAGTATGAATCCTATTACTTCTCAGGAGGGCAAATCCCAGGGACTCATTTCTCTAGACTCTGCCCTTTCCACTTACAGTCCTTGTGATAAGCACACTAAATTGGATAAACACCAAATTTGTTTCATGAACTGGAAAAGGGAAAACTTCACACACTTTGAGGTTGGAAGGCTTTGGGTTGGGGCTTACGAAATCTGAATCTTCCACTGACTTGCTCTGTGACTAAGGGCTAAGCCTGGAGTATCCTGTGTCCCTCCTCCTCCACATGATGGGGACTCAAACCTTAGTCACCCTTCATGCCTCCCTTCAGTCACTTCCACCGCACTGCCTAGGCTGTGTCCTGTCGGCTCCAACTCTGCTGGGTTCCCCATCTCTCCTCAGTGGTTCATGCCCCAAGATGCCACCCACAGACCTCAGCCCTCCCTGTCATCCAGATCAGAAAACAGTCCTAACCAGCCACAGTGTCTATTTTTGCAGCGAGTGCCTTCTCGGGTTGCCTACACCATCAGCCCACCACATCCACGTCCAGACTCCACTTCCCCCACAAGCCCTCTGGAGCTCTTTGCTCTGAGCCCCAGGGCTGAGTCCATGGACTCTGCTTCCCCCACAAGGCCTCCCGAGCTCTCTGCTCTACATCCCAAGGTGAGTCCACAGGCCCCACTTCCCCCCACAAGGCCTCCCAAGCTCTCTGCTCTGCGTCCCAGGGTGAGTCTACAGGCCCTGCTTCCCCCACAAAGCCTCCTGAGCTCTCTGCTCTGTGCCCCAGGGCTGAGTCCATGGGCTCTGCTTCCCCCACAAGGCCTCCCGAGCTCTCTGCTCTACATCCCAAGGTGAGTCCACAGGCCCCACTTCCCCCCACAAGGCCTCCCAAGCTCTCTGCTCTGCGTCCCAGGGTGAGTCTACAGGCCCTGCTTCCCCCACAAAGCCTCCTGAGCTCTCTGCTCTGTGCCCCAGGGCTGAGTCCATGGGCTCTGCTTTCCCCACAAGGCCTCCCGAGCTCTCTGCTCTACGCCCCAAGGTAAGTCCACAGGCCCCACTTCCCCGACAAGGCCTCCCGAGCTCTCTGCTCTATGCCCCAAGGTGAGTCCACAGGCTCCACTTCCCCCACAAAGCCTCCTGAGCTCTCTGCTCTGTGCCCCAGGGTGAGTTCACAGGCCCCGCTTCCCCCACGAGGCCTCCTGATTTCTCTGCTCTGTGCCGCAGGGCTGAGTCCACAGGCTCCACCTCCCCCACGAGGCCTCCCAACCTCTCTGCTCTGCGCCCCAGGGCTGAGTCCACAGGCTCCGCTTGCCCCACAAGGCCTCCCAAGTTCTCTGCTCTGCGCCCCAGGGTGAGTCCACAGGCTCCACCTCCCTGCCAACAAGCACTTCAGTGTCTTCCGCACACGCTCAAGGTGTTCAGAGGGAACAACCAACTGTGCTCCTGAGCTGGCTGGACAGAGTGACCAAAGCTTCACAGAACTTTCTGGACAGCAAAGGGCAACCGGAATGGGCAGATGGGACCAGCTGCCCAGAGCTGCCAGCAGAGGGTGTTCCTGCCCCAAGATGTGCTACAGTGAGTCCCCATCTTGACTGGACACCTATGGGGAAGTCATAGGGAACTAAGCACTTAGCCAAACTTCTCCCCAGCAAAACCAGAAGGTAAACTTATTTCATGTCTGTGACCTCACAAACCTTTAACAAAACAGTGAGTGAAACTAATCCCTTCTCAAATGTCACTTGGGCAGCAGGATGTCCCTGCGGCAAGGCTGACTGGCCTGGGCTGGGCCCCAGGGGCACAAGGCCACCGATGCGCTGTTGGCAGCTTCTGGGACGCACCTCTGCGGGAGAGCCGGGTGTCCGCATCTGTGTCCACAAAAAGCTTCATCTGGAACAGGTCTCGCACTTCCTGGGAGTAGAAGGCCAGGATCCCTTCGAAGAGCACCACGTCTGCGGGGTAGACAGTAACCGTCTCCTCCTTCCTGCAAACCAGAGGGCAGAAGAAGGGCTGGGTCAGGTGGGAGCAGCAGGGGAGGGGGAGTCTGGAGTTCCGTCCCCTGGACTGAAAGCGGGCTGAAAGGGTTTAAGCATAGCCTCACAGAGCGCTGGGACCACTATGGAGACCTAAGAATGAGCGCCAGTGTGGCTGGGCCAAGGCCTCCTGTAACCAGCTCTTTGGAGCTTTCACTGTAAAACAGAAACAGCAGGCCTACATCCCTCTCCTTGGAATTAAAAAAAACCTGCTGCTAAATGAAGAATAAAGACAGACAAAAGGAGATGTGAGCACTTTCCCCCCACCCCCCTGGAGGCATCCCTAGGAATGCTCTGAGTCCTGTCATGTATGGAGCCTCACACTCTGAACTTTCAAAAACAGAAATTCAGTTTTCTCCCAAGAAGCCCATCCCGTGCCCTCCATGCTGAGGCAGCTGGGAGGAAGACAGAAGGGGCCCAGGGAAAGGTGCGGATAAGAAAGCTTTAGACAAGAGACTGGGAAGGGGAAGGGTCTCTGTGGAAGGAGGAAACAGCCCCAGACATGCCTGGTTTGGCTCTCTTCCTCATCAGCAAAGCAGAGACACACAGTCATCCATCTACCCGCGGGGTTGGGAAGCCCAAGGCAGAGAGATACTAATGTAAACATGACTTCTCAAAAGCCGGGGCAGTGAAAACAGGTGGAGGGGCCTGATGGCGCCTAGCTCTGCCCTGCCTCAACTTTCACTGTACAGTTTTATCTTTTGCTTCTGTCCTAAAACCACATTGCACCTCATTTCAAAATTCACTGGAAGAAAAGTAAGGATACCACTGAAGGTTTACCACTGACCCTGACTGGCAGAGCAGCAGACATTTGTGAAGAAAACCAAATATTTATTTCAAAAGCTCCTTAAGATGATAGGTTTTATTTGGCAAATATAGGGAAGTCAGTAGCAGCTGCCCGCTAAGGAGGAACTTCCTTCCCATAAACATGCTTTGATTCTTTACTGGCTCAGTTCCTTGGGCTCGGGTCTAAATTTTAAGGGAGCACTGCTGGAGCAGCTACCAAGGTAGCAGAACATGGAGCATAAAAGACGGCAGAAAAGGGCCAGGTTAGAGCAGTTAGGAGACTCTAGAACAGTGGTGTAACTCTTGATGCACAAAGAATCAACTGGGGAGCTTTTAAAAATATTTATTCCTGGACCCTACTCCCCTGGGGCTCTGATTTCATTAGTCTAGGGTGTAGCTAGGGCATCAGTACTTTGTAAAAGCTCCCCAGGTATTTCTTTCTCTTTTTTAAGTCATGAAACTTTATTTACTTAACAGCAGAGGTTTGCAGTATATTGAGCAGATAAAAATACCAAGAGAAATTGCATCCACATTCATATTGGAGATACTTCTAACTTCTTTATTTTAGAAACTGACAGATAAAGAAGGAAATGGAAAGTCTGAATAACACAATTAACAAAAATATGTGGTTTGAGCATACACACGACTTTGTACAAAACTTTGAAATATAACTGCAGCAGGCACAAAAATTAACTGTCAGGCCACAGTGGAATATTAATCAATTCCAAAAAGCAGAGCTCACTTGTACTTTTGTTTTTTATCTATCCTGTTTGGGATTGTACGGCATGAAATCTATGGATTTGATTTCATTAGTTCTGAAATAAAATTAAGCTGGTATCTCTTCAGATATTGTCTTTATTCTCTTCACTTTCCTCTGATTAAATATTTTTCAGGTCTGAACTATCTTCCACGTCTCTTAATCTGTTTTGTTTTTTTGTTTTTTCTGTCTTTTTCTTTCTTCATCCATTAAGGCATTCATGCATTAATGGAGGATTTCTTCAGATCAATCCTCTATTGTCTGAATTGAGTTTTTTTTTTTCCATTTGGCTGCTAATACATTGACTGAGTTTGAAAATTTTGCCATTGTGTTTCCCATTTCTAGAAGTAATTTCTTTTCTCATACTTATACATTATTTTTTTTTAATTTACATTTGCTTCTTCCAATTTTATTAAGATATAGAGCACTGCATAAGTTTAAGGTATACACATAATGATTTGACTTGTATTATGAAATGATAACCGTAATGGGGTTAGTGAACATCCATCATCTCATATAAAACAAGTATCGAAGAAATAGAAAAAAAATTTTGTGATGAGAACTCTTAGGATTTACTCTTAACGGCTTTCACCCAGAACGTACAGCAGTGTTACCTATATTGTATTGTATATTACATCCCTAGTTCTTATTTATCTTTACAAGCTGGAGCATGGACCTTTCGCTGATCTTCATCTAATTCTCCCTCCTTCACAAACCCTATCTCCTCGTTCCCCAACCCCCTATGGCGGTAGCAATAATCTCTTTTTCTATTAGTTAGTCAGTTTGTTTTTCTGCAGTATAATCAAGCTACAATACTATGTCAGTTGCTGGCACACAACACAGTGATTTGATATTTCTATACATTTCAAAATCATTACAATGGTAAGTCTAGTTATCACCTGTCACCACACAAAGATATTGTTATTGAGTAAATTCCCCACACCGTACACTTCATACCTGTGATTCATTTATTTGGCAGCTGAAAATTTGTACCTCTTAACCTCCCTGACTATTTCTTTTTCCCTACTCCCTTAACTTCTGGCAACTACCAGTTTGTTCTCTGTACCTATCAACTCTTATCTCTGTTTTCTTGTTTGTTCATTTGTTTTGTTTTGAGACTCTACATAATACATAAAATCATACAGTATTTGTCTTTGGCTGATTGATTTCACTGGCGTAATACCCTCTAGGTCCACCAATGTTGTCACAAATGGCAAGATTTCAGTCTTTTCCCCAGCTATGTCTGCAGCCAGGGTTGAGACATATCAGTCTCTGGGATAATGTCAGGTACTGGAAAACAGTGCCCACTGTGGTTCAGGATAAGGGACCAAACTGGGCAGAATTTAGAAGCAAGATGGACAGAAAAAGAGATCAACAAGTGAGTGAAATAATGAGTAGTCTCTAGACAGCTGGCCTAGGCCAAGAAGAGGGTGGAAAGGCTCTGCTGGGAAACAAAGAATATGTGTTTTCCTGGGATTTCTAGGGTTCCATCTGGAAAACACACACACTGTGCTTACACAGACTGACACTGTCTGGCAGTGCTGATCGGCTTGCCTAACGGATAAAGACTAAAAAGACTGTTGACTGTTTCAATTCAGTCATGCCTCTTCAATCCTGGGACAGTAAGGAGAACAGAACTGCATGCCCCATGGGTGGTGCCCCTGGAAGCTGGAATCAATCACTTCCCTAATCTACATGAAGGTCTGGGTGGGAGAAAATTTTGAAGCAGTTTAGAGCTAAAAGCAACATTTATTGAGCAACTACTAGCCCAAGATGGAGAAGGCAATGGCACCCCACTCCAGCACTCTTGCCTGGAAAATCCCATGGACGGAGGAGCCTGGTAGGCGGCAGTCCATGGGGTCGTGAGGAGTCGGACACGACTGAGTGACTTCACTTTCACTTTTCCCTTTCATGCATTGGAGAAGGAAATGGCAACCCACTCCAGTGCTCTTGCCTGGAGAATCCCAGGGACGGGGGAGCCTGGTGGGCCACCGTCTATGGGGTCGCACAGAGTCGGACATGACTGAAGCGACTTAGCACTAGCCCAAGATGTGCCAGAAGCCACATACGGCGCAAGGTCCTGTTTAGGAGTTTGGAGATGGGCTGTGAGGTTCACATAAGAAACCTGGAGTATTAGAGCATTTAGGATAACCTAGCACAACCTTCTCACTTGAGAATTATTCCTTACAGTAAAGAAGGGGAAGATCAGAGAAAGGTATTTACAGAGAATAGGTGACTTCTCAGTTTTCGCCCGACATTCATTTGTAGTCATCACAAAAAACCCAAGGCTGGAACGGGATCAGTTAACCCTGAGTGGCTGGGTCCCTCACAAGTGGCCCTTGAGAGCTGGGGGACTGTTGGGGTCTTAGATGGTCACAAAGCCTCAAAGAAGAGTTGGACTCTGGGCCACTAAAGAACAGGATTTTAAAATAAAAGATATGACAGCAGAATTAGGAGAAAAAAGTAAAACATGTCTGGATGTGCAACTCTGTGGGGTTTTTTGTTACTCCGTGAACTTGACGGAGCCCATGCCAAGAAGATACTCACCTTCACCTCTTGCACCTGACTACACTGGTCCGGCCTGAACTCGTCCCAGCTCCCCTCACTCCACTCCCTTCCATCGGGCCCTTATCGGTGTCTCACCTGGGCCACTCCAAAGGGCTTCATAAACAGCACTGTGCATCTTCTTTTCCTGCCACAAGAATGACCTCTCCACTCCTACATAATAGCCGTCTTTGGCTCCTTACCCCCAACACATTTGCACCCTGGCTCTAAGGTCTGTGCCCTTCCTGATCTGAGGCCTATCTACCTCCCAGCCTGCTCCACCTCCTGCCACTCTCCCCACATACGACCCCCTTCCCTCCATACCCAACCCACTGCAATCTCCCACCAAGCTTGCCCCTGAAATGCCTCCCTACCCATCACCTTGGAGATCCCTTTCCCAATAACTTCTCATGCTTTTCAATACACAGTTTAAGTATCACTTCCTATACACGTACCTGCTCTAACTACTCCAGCCTCCTTCTTCCTTTACATCCCTCCACGGGCCTGTGCCTTAGCTGTCAGGCTGCAGGTTAATTCTGTAGTAGTGCCCCACCCTAGACCTGAAAAGGGGGTGGGCTTGACTGTCTCTTGTCACCACCAATCTCTGCTAAGGCTGCTGCTGCTGCTAAGTCGCTTCAGTCGTGTCTGACTCTGGGCGACCCCATAGACGGCAGCCCACGAGGCTCCTCCATCCCTGGGATTCTCCAGGCAAGAACGCTGGAGTGGGTAGAAACTACAATTTCCAGAATCTCTTTCCCTAAATGGTCCCAGCTACTTTGCCAAAGGAAAACTTAGAAGATGAAAGTGAAACAAAATCTAAAATTTTTAGGAGATCATAACAGCTAGACAAGGAAACTGTGGACACTCCACACAGAGGCTGTGGGGACTTCCCTGGGGGTCCAGTGGCTAAGACTCCACACTCTGGATGCCCCCCTGAATCCTTGGTCAGGGAACTAGATCCCACATACTGTGACTAAGAACCTGGTACAGCCAGGAAAAAAAAAGGCTGTGGGCCCAGATGCAGCAGATTCATGGACTTGGCATGAACACAGTTTCTCTTCCAGGGGCCTAGTCTGCCATCAGTGGGAACTGACTTCTCTGATTCTCCACCTGCAGCCTCCCAGATCCTCACTCTCCCAGCCCCTCATTATTTATGTTAGTTCCAATTTCTATCTAAACATCCCTCTATTCCTGCACAGTCTGTAGAGGCAGATACAGGAGGCGTATCTTGTTCTTTGAATGTCAGTAGAACTGGGTTCATAATAGGAAGTGCTTCCATAGATACCAGAGAGGTATGAAGGTGAGCACCAAAACAGCTGGACTTGCCATCACAATGTGCTATCTCTTTTCTCCTCCTCCAACCAAACCTCTGCCACACCCTCAAGTTCTGAGAAAGTTCCAGAGAGCAGCACAGAATGTGTGAGCTAAACTGCATTAAAAGCTGAGATGTGTCCTAAAGGAACACACAGAGAGATAAAGATCGGGCTTTTAAATGGAGAAGCAGACATAGAGAATAGACTTATGGACATGGGGAGAGGGGAGGAGAGGGCGAGATGTATAGAGAGAGTAACATGGAAATTTACATTACCATATGTAAAACAGATAGCCAACGGGAATTTGCTGTATGTCTCAGGGAACTCAAACAGGGGCTCTGAATCAACCTAGAGGGGTGAGATGGGAAGGGACGTTCAAGAGGGAGGGGACCTATGGCTGATCCAGTGTTGATTCACACTGATGACAGAAAACAACAAAATTCTGTAAAATAATTATCCTTCGATTAAAAAATAATTAAACAAGATTAGGTTTTTAATCATAGAAATATTTGGTAGTAACAGTTGCACAAGATCTAATTTCCCATTTAAGGGGGGAAAAAAAAAAAAAAACAACTCAAGACAGATCAAGAAGATAAAGGAACTAGGAAAGAAAATGAAAAGTGGGAGGGAGAAACTTTCAAAAACACAGCCCAGAGCTGAAAGCAACACTTACTGAGCCATCACTAAGCCCAGGATATGAAGCAGCTGTACATGGCCTAACACACCGCTTGGGAGTGTCAGCTGTGCCTGGGAGGCCCCAAAGTAAGCAGAGAGCCCTGGGCAGCTCTGAAGGAGCTCTAGGCCAGCAGGAAGGATCCTCCAGAAGCCCCTTTTCACTGCTCAGAGGGGAGGAGGCTGTGATGAAGTCAACCCACTCCTCTATTGATCAGGAGCATTACTGCTGTTGCTCAGATGCTCAGTGTCCAACTCTTGGCGGCCCCACGGACTGCAGCACGCCAGGCTTCCCTGTCCTTCACTATCTCCCAGAGTGTGCTCATACCCATATCCATTGAGTCGGTGAGGCCATCCAACCATCTCATCCTGTCGCCCCCTCTCCTCCAGCCCTCAATCTTTCCCAGCATCAGACAGAATCTTTTCCAATGAGTCAGCTCTTTGGATCGTATGGTCAAATTATCAGAGTTTCAGCTTCAAACAGAAGCATGGAAACTGACAAATGGAAGGACAAATCTGACCTGACTGAGAAGATCCCTAGAGGGCCTAGTCCTGGTGACTTCAGGACTCTCACAGCTCTCCACACAGCCCAATCTGAAGTGAACCAGAGAGCAGAAGTAACAGCTTCCTTGTTCTTCTTCCCGTTCTTCCTCCACTCTGCCTCGCTTTTTATTCTAGGAACATCTTGGGCATGTGAATAAAAATGAATGTGCAGTCCCTCACCTGAGCTCAAATTCACAGATCCGTCCTTCAGGGTAACAAAATAGGATGATCATGATCGGACTGTTCCAGGAACCACCTGGAACTGTTGGAATTCCTGACCTGTGTATCTGCGGACACCCTGACGTCACTGCCCCACCACAGACAGGATGCAGTGGGCACCAGGCGGCGGGAGGGGACAGGAGACTGGCACTTCCGAGGAGCAGCAGGCAGCAATCCCCAGCCCAGAACAGCTCACTTACCGGGAATGGGAAACAAAGTCGTACACGGGAATCTGGACAGTTTTCCCTTCCGTGATTTCTTTGAGTGTCTTGAAGATGAGTTCATTGTCAAAGGCATCTGAAGGAAATCAAACTGTTAAGATGTTTGCTAACTGTAAAATGATTTCTCCTATAATGATGAACAGGCATCCCTTTAAGCCTGTTTTCTACCCATATATGCATCACACCCTAGATAAGCATCCCCTCTCCCCAAAAAAGTCTAATTTCAACCCAAAGCAGGATGCAAACTCCCTACATTTCAAACCAAAATGTGTGAGTTCTGAGAACTGGAAGTGGGTTCTTTTCTTTTGCCTTAATGTCCCATCCCTGGCCTGTATCTCTCTAAACCCAGCGTACGAAAGATACCTCACGACTAGGTGAGGGCAGCAGGCACTACGGCAGCTTTGACTCAACTGAAAGAACCCTAAACCAGCTTAAGAGGCAGCGTGCTGACCTGGGACTGTCAGGGCACTGGACCCTCAGTCTCCCTTTCTGCCTTTGGGTGAGTTTAACGCACAAGCCACGTACACCCACGTGCCAGGCGGTGGCAGGAGGCGGGGCCACAGGCTGTGTAGACCAGAGGAGGCAGGAGAACCAGCTGTTCTGGCCTGTGTCTGTCCCGCCCTGAGTCATGGGTTTTTCCAAGATTCACCCTTGTTTAGACACAGACTCAATCAGTATTTAAGGAGGCAAGCATTGCAGAAGCCACAGCAGAAGCCCTTCTTTACTATGAGCCCACAGCAAGCCTGCAAGGTACCCAAGAGTCCTCCATTCAATGGCTAGGAAACAGACTCAGAGAGGTTAAGCCACTTCTTCAATCAACACCTCCACATAGGCCCTTTCAATGCCCCAGCTCACCTGGGTGATCAAAGTTGAACTGGCCCTTCAGGGCTTTGGCCTTCTGCTCTGAAGTGAGGGCGCGGTAGAAGCTGTCCTGGCTCAGGATGACCACCTGCTTCTGGCGATAGTCCACCTCGTTCTGCCCCAGAAGCTGCACGATCTTAGCACAGACGGAAGACTGCAAGGAGAGAAGAGAGCAGTGCAGACCACAGGGTGAGGCCCAGTCACCGAGCTGACTGTGTGTGTCCCGAGCAAGGGCCTTTGCAAGGAAGAATGCAAAGGCTACCACCACGGATGATGGAGTAGGGGAAGGGAGGATATGTCTGCTGAGAAGGAATTCAGGGGGCCCAGAAGTCTCTTCCTCCCCCATTCCTTAACACAAATTACTATGCTGAAGTATCCACAGTGATGACGTGGGGACGATGGCAGTAATCTCTGCTTCTATTTCATAAAGCCTTCTCCAAAGCTGCAAATAAAAGGTGATGCTATTTTATCCTTTACTGCCACCCTAGTATAGATACACAAAAAAGACAGCAGAAATTAGGGAAAGGGCACAGAGATGATGTGCTGATGGGCCAAAGGGCTGCTGGGTCATGAAATGACTGAGCATTTTCAAGACATCTCAGCCCTTACACATCTCTTTATATCAAAGGAATCTCAGCTGGTTGGCAGTGAGGCCAAGGCCTTGGCTTCCCTCCTACTTCAGTCTTTCGCTCTGGCCTACAGCCACAGTACACAAGGCAACCTTCTCACAGATGTATGCCCCCACTTATGGAGCTGCAGACATAAACATCACCAATACTGGAAACAGTAGGGCATCCTAATTAAGAGGAGGGACACCAGCTCCCAGTGAACTTGAACCTACATACTTGTAATACACATATCTGACTTCTTTTCTCTCCAGTGAACACACACTCTTTGTAAAAGGAAAAGTATAAAAACAAGTGCATTCAAAAGAATGAGATAGTCGGGACTTCCCTGGCAGTCCAGTGCATAAGATTTTGCCTTCCAACGCAGGAAGTGTGGGTTTGATCCCTGGTCAGGGAACTAAGATTCTACGTGCCTTGTGGCCGGGAAAACAAACAAACAAACAACAAAAAAACCCCATAAAACAGGAGCAATATTGTGAAAAATTCAGTAAAGAATTTTAGGGCTTCCTTGGTGGTTCAGTGGTCTGCCTGCCTCTTACCATGTTCGATCCCTGGTCCAGGAAGATCCCACATGCTGCGGAACAACTAAGCCCCTAGGCCATAACTACTGAGCCATGCACACTGCAACAAAGCCTCCCCACTCACCACAACTAGAGAAAGCCCACACACAGCAATGAAGATTTAGTGCAGCTAAAATTCCTTTAAAAAATGAAACAAAAATTTTTTAAAGAATTTTTAAATGGTCCACATCAATAAAGATCTTTTTAAAAATGAGATAGTGAAGGATTGTATTTATCAAATAACTGACTTCTTCCTCATTTGCTACAAAGATTAACTGAAAAATAAGAATGTCTACATCACAAAACCTCTAGAAGATGTAATGGAAGTCCCCTTATGGAACTGGCTGACCTGATTATAAGCGATGAAACAATGAGCACAGTTGAAAGATGAAAGAAGGAGAGGTTTCTTGGGCTCACCCTTAGAAATCTTACAGTTGAGACTATTTTACCAATTCATTTTAACAGGGAAAAGCCAGGGAACTTTTAACTAAAAGTTACAATTCATATGAAGAATGTATTCGATTCGTCCAAGCATAAGGAAAACTCGCTATTCCTGTTGTACTACTCAATGTAAATCAAAACTATTTTGCACAGTATGTCCTGTTGTATAAGCTGTGAAACACACTGGCATTTTATAAGGATCTGTGGGAGAATAATATTTTGGCTCAACTGTTAGAAAGTTATTTTACTTTGACATTTTTGCATATTAATACACAGATAAAACATTTAAACTACTTAGGATTTTTGGAACGACAGATGTGCCACACAAAAAAAATCATAGGCAGATATAAAGCTTGCATATGACTTAAACTAGATTCAAAAATGAAAATGTTGTAACAAACCAAGGGTTCTATGCAGTTAAAAACTTTTTAGGTTTTTATACTTGTATAGGTCCATAATTTCCTTTTCCTAGCTTCCATCTGCTTCTTGTATCGTAAAGCTATGAGTGGGGAACGCTTATACCTGCAGTTTTCACTAGTAAATAGAATTCCTTCTAGAAGTCCAAAGAACTGGGGCTTTCCTGGTAGCTCAATGGTGAAGAATCCACCTGCCAACGCAGAAGACACAGGTTTGATCCCTGATCTGGGGAGATTCCACATGCCTCAGAGCAACTAAGCCCGAGCGCTACAACTCCTGAGCCTGTGCTCTAGACCTCATACACCTCAGCTACTGAAGCCCACATGCCTGGAGCCCGTACCCTGCAACATGAGGCGCCACTGCAATGAGCAGGCTGTGCACCACAAACAGTGAGCAGCCCCCGCTTGCCACAACTAGAGAAAAGCCCACTCAGCAACAAAGACCCAGCATAGCCAAGAATAAATACATAAATAAAAAATTTTTAAAAGAAAGTCAGCGGGAGGAAGTGAGACAAATTTGGAGTTTGGGGTTAACATATACACGCCACTATATATGAAGTAGATAAACAATAAGGATTTACTGTATAGCACAGGAAACTACAGTATCTTGTAAAACCTACAGAGGAAAAGAATCTGGAAAACAGAAGTATAACTGAATCATTTTGCTGCACACCTGAAGCTAACACAACACTGCAAATCAACTATACTCCAAAAAAAACAGGTAATCAGAAGTTTCAAGGCAAGGCTCCCTTGGTGGCTCCTTCCTTACTTCCCTGGAATAAGGTGGTAAAGAATCCACCTGACAATGCAGAAAACACAGGGTTCCATCCCTGGTCCAGGAAGATCCCACCTGCAACCGAGTCCCTGCGCCTCAACTATTGAGCCTGTGCTCTAGAGCCCGGGCGTTGCAACTATGGAGCCCACGTGCCGCAGCGAGTGAAGCCTGCACGCCTACAGCCCACACTTCAGAACAGAAGTCACCACACAGCTCCACTGTAGGAGAGCAGCCTCACTTCCTAAAACTAGAGAAAAGCCTGTGCAGCAACAAAGACCCAGCAGAGCCAAAAACAAATAAGTAAATAAACAAAATTAGTTTTTTTAAGTACTAAAAAAAGAGAGAGAAAGAAAGTTCCAAGGTATACGAAACCCTTTATCGTTCAGGAGATAAATACCACTGCATGAACGAGCAAAGAAACACCAGCCTCTAAGTTAATCTACATTTTTCTAGTATTTTCTTCTCCCTGAAACTTTTGTTAAAAATGGGCCCAGAATTTCTAGACAACTGCTGAATCAGGGAGAGGTTCATTGTATTATTCTGTCTTCTGGCGCTTAGGTCTGAATCTTTACACAATCAGAAGGAAGAAGTGCTACAGAGGACTTCTGCAATGAGTAAATACTTAAGTCCCTCCTTTTATGTCTTCTTCACTTTTAATTTCCCTTTTCTCCAATCCTGCCCTCTTCAAAAGGATGAAATGGAGCTGTAAGGTGTCTTCTTCTCTTAGGAAAGGGTTTGAGATAGGAAAAAAATTAATGACTAGGGCCTGGAGAAGGGAAAGTCTACCCACTCCAGTATACTGGCCTGGAGAATTCCATGGACTGTATGGGGTCGCAAAGAGTTGGACAGGACTGAGCGACCGACTTTCACTTTCTCCAGTACTCTTGCCTGGAAAATCCCATGGATGGAGGAGCCTGGTGGGCTGCAGTCCATGAGGTCCATAAGAGTTGGACACGACTGAGCGACTTCACTTTCACTTTTCACTTGCATGCATTGGAGAAGGAAATGGCAACCCGCTCCAGTGTTCTTGCCTGGAGAATCCCAAGGACGGGGGAGCCTGGTGGGCTGCCGTCTATGAGGTCACACAGAGCCGGACACAACTGAAGTGACTTAGCAGCAGTAGCAGGGCTTGAGAAGAAGGCAAGCAATCATGAGCTTCTAGAATGCTAAAAATGGGAGATGGTACAACTGCTGTGGTGAGCTAAGACTTATTAATAACTATAGTTACAAAAACACAAGTACCATATGATGCCACTTACATGAGGTATCTAGAGTAGTCAGATTCATAGAAAGTAGAATGGAGACGGCCAGGGGCTCGGGGGAGTTGCATAATGGATATAATTTATTACAGGATGAAACAGTTCTGGAGATTGGGGCCCAAAGCAAATATACTTAACATTACTGAACTATATGCTTAAATATTATTTTTAAGACAGTAAATTTTATGCTATTAGGTTGGTGCAAAAGTGGTTTTGCATTGCTGAAAATGTGGTTTTGCATTGCTGAACTTTGCTTTTTGATATTGGAATACATTCTTAAATGCAGTTATGTTATATATCATTTTAATGCACATTTCTCCATTTTTACGCTACAGGAATAAACAAACTTATTTCTTGTTGGCTAATATGTGTTAATTATAATGGTTCCTATTTTCATTCATAATGATGTGTTTGACCCTAGTTATAATGATTTAAAATTCACTTCCTAAAACTGCAATTACTTTTGTACCAACCTAATATGTATGTTTTATCACAATTAAAAATAATAATTCATATAAGAAGAATGTGCCTTTAGAGGTAGTTTCTTCCTATGTGCTAGTTGCGTGATGTGTGCTCAGTTGTGCTGGAATGTTTGTGACCCCATGGACTGAAGCCTGCCAGGCTCCTCTGTCCATGGGATTTCCCAGGCAAGAATACTGGAGTGGGTTGCCATTTCCTCCTCCAGGGGATCTTCCCAACCCAGGGACGGAACCCAAGTCTCTTGTGCCTCCTGCACTGGCAGGCGGATTCTTTACCACTCAGCCCCCAGGGAAGCCCACACTGGGCTCAGTATTTTTAAATCATTCCATTTCCTATTACAACTTTGTATGCTGGCCGTTATTATTATACCCACTCGGTGCAGACTGAGGTGAAGAGAGGCACAGCCCAAGGCCAGCTGCAGGGGAGCCAGGACTCTCACCAGGAGCCCCACTCTGGACCCACTTACTCTACTTTCAGCTAAACCTCACCAGCAAACTGGCACTGCTCATGGAGCTGGGAGGAAACTTAGTTGCACATAGTGCAATGTATCCTGAACAGACTCTGTCCCTGCCACTTTTAGCAGGCTATTTTAGCGGGCGGGGGGGTTTGCAGGGACACACAATAACAAGTCAGCTTAGGGTTGCTGTCTGAATACAAAATTAAGATCAATATGAGGTTACTTTTAGAAAAAGAAAAAAGATTAAATGGAAGAATCAGTGAAGATAATTTACAATTTCTTCACTACTATGCCATTTTGAAGATATTATCTCACTTAATTCTTTTACAAAAGATATAGTTTTATCTTTTTTTCCACCTTAATGAGGAAACTGAAGCTTAGAGATTTCAGTTAAGCCAAACAACTTGCTCAAAGGTCATGGAGCTGAATCTCAAGCCTAACTGCAGATCTTCTAACTGCAAAGGCACAATTCTTTTCACTATTCTAGAACTGAAGCAGCTTTGGCATCACCCCCAATATTCTATATAAATTTACTCCACTTCCAGAGAACAGGGAGGGAACTACTTAGACATGTAATACTGTTTTGTCACACTGTATCATTAAAGTCAACTTTCACAGAATATCAAAAAGAAGCTAAAAAGCACACACACACACACACACACACACATATTCAAGGTATTTAGTCTTAAGGATTGTGTTCAAAGAATCCAGCCAGTAATGTTGGGGGGCCTAGAAAATTCTTCGAAGAAAAGTCTATAGGATTAAGTCTCGCAAACAGCTACTCCGGTGATGGAGAACCACTCACAATGCCTTTCAGATTCCTTCCTGTGCTGTAGTTTCTAGAACATGCCAACCCTGGACTTCATCATTAGGCCAGTGCTCAGATGTGCTGACCACTGTGGCAGTCTCTCTTCCCAGAGACGCCTCTCACTCGGGAAGCCCCAGGAGAGCTCAGTCACCAGCGAACCAATGGACCCTTCCAGCTAGTGGTTTCCAACAGGGCGGCTATTGGGTCCTCACTGGTTCCCATTTTGCTCCAAGCAGTACAGCGATTTCCTAAATTGATTCTCACAGAGGAGGGGGCTCAGATAGCCTAGACACTAAGATGGTGTCTAGAAATGTCTAGTGTGTCTGTGTCTTCCAAGATCTTCCTTAAGATCCTCTTGTCCAACCCCAATACTGCCTGGTGAGGAAAACAGAGCAGAAGAACCGCCAACCACCCCAACACACAACCTGGAAAAAGCCCCAGCTGGTCAACTCAGAGCAACTCAGGTCAGCACTGCAAGGGCTTCGGGCTGGTATGTCCTCAGGAGACGGGGTAGGTATTTCTCAAGGCAACTTTACAGGAGAGTGCGGGATTCTGTCAAGCTGTCTGTGCTGCTCAGAGGAAGCTGCGTCATCATGAGAGAGAGCTCAGATGGAGGAAAGTCTAGCACTGTCACGGCCTGGGGCTTACAGCGGCCAGCCAGCTCCAGGTGAGGCGCCTGTGGCATCTCTCCCTCCCAGCCCTTCAGGATGGGTTGTGGATATCAGTTAATACCTGCTCTGACGGCACCATCCAGCAGCTAAGAGTGCAAGAAGACCCTATCTAACTCCTTCACTCTGGGACTGCGTATAAGTCACCTCAATAAATCTTGACAGAAGCTCTCCCTGTCACTATCATTAAGTAAGAAACACACCACTAACCTATATGGTGTCCAGCATGCCCCCAGACATTACATCACTCCTTTGAAGGCAGGGGTTCCTCTCCATGCAGCTCAGAAGCTCTAATTCACAAGTATGAGAAAACCAAAGCCCCAGTAATCTGCCCTGAGACAGAACAAAGCTCAAACCTGCTGACTCAATTCCTGGTCAAACCATCTATGCGGAAGCAATAGGGAGGCGCCACTCAATGCTTCTGTAAGGCCAACCAACCGTGGGGCCATGGATGACCCCAGAACACATGCACTGCTAAGTTGGTTCTGCTAGCTCCCATACAGTTATACACAAACACAAACAACTAAGATCTGAACCAGAAACTCACTAAGTTGCTATATAACACAATAACTAAGAGCTCCTGGAGCACAGCGACCAGTTGTGACTCGGCTTTTATTCCAGGGCTTGACAGGCCTTGGCACCTGGCGGGCTCACTCAAATGTGGTTAGATGAATGACCACAGGGAATGTCTGAATCCAGCAGAGTACCTTTTTCTTTTCCCTTCAGATCTGGAGTTTCAAATATATAGTTTGCCCTGTTCATCCTTAGCATCAGTCTTGACTCCATGCTGTAGTACATAACATACTCAGAGATAACTAGTTGTGTAACCAAATCTCAGTCCCTGAGTTTTAGCTGAGCACATGACCACATTTCCCAGCTTCCCTTATAGCTT
This sequence comes from Bison bison bison, assembly GCF_000754665.1. Taxonomy (NCBI): domain Eukaryota; kingdom Metazoa; phylum Chordata; class Mammalia; order Artiodactyla; family Bovidae; genus Bison; species Bison bison. Next base: position 1,978,193 of record NW_011494877.1, on the reverse strand, counting down.
GTGATTGTACTAAGTTCTGACCAATTAGACAAGTAGAGGTGTGAAGCAGAAGCTTCTGGAATCTCCTGAAAGGATAAGGGTCACCTTTTGACTCTCTCCTTCCTGTTGGCTAGAAGAAAACTTGATGGCTGGAGCTCAAGCAGCCACTTTGTAAAATCATTATCATGCTAACTAAGGTAGTGGGGCAGCTAAATAAAGGAGCCACAGACTCCAGATCATAGAAGTAATACAGTAATGAGGTAAATTATCTTGTTTAAACCCTAATGTTTGAAATTTTCCATCACTTTCAACTTAAATAATACTAATGTCAACACCCATATATCCAGTATACCTTACTGCAAATGTTCTCTGGAAAGCTATGGTAATTCTCCTGTCCTGGGGCAAGAGAGTGCCTTATTCATCACAATTTGCCACAAGCATCCCCTCAACCAAATAATTTCTTTGTTTTAAAAGGTGAGGTGGGAACGTTTGCCTCAACCAGTGTCCCAGACCACCTGCTAGCCTCTCTCTGTGTATTCATCCTGATGTGTCAGAGTAGTATCATCCCCATCTTTCAGCACCTTGCTTGTGCTGCAGGCCAAGCTCTCCACAGAGGAAGCCATGACTGGTAGGGGTAAAATCAGATTATAAACAGTACTAAATGAAAAACTTCCCAGAATAGAAACTCTTGGTTTTAATTCCTGATTTGTGTTGGTAGTAGAAAGGTAGTCCAGCCTAGAAAACCCCAGGTGTTAGCCTGCACCTGAGAAAAACTCTGGTTGATCAACAGTCACCGATATAAACATATTCCCAGGACTTTTCAGTGAACTCGGGATCCAAGCTCTACTCCTAGCAAAGACATTTAAAATAATTCACATCTAGGTTTGTAGAATTATAGTTGGCTCTGTTCTCTTTGGAGTCATGAACCCTGACAGAGAGACTCCCTCAAAGAATACTTACTCGTGAAACTAAACTGGTTCAGAATCAACTGAGGGATGACGAACAACAGTGAACACCCAAACGCCAGGGGCTGTTCTAAGGAGTTTACATTTACTACGCTATTTAATCTTCAAATCAATTTCATGAGGTGCACGTTCTTCTTATGCCCATTTAACAGAAGAAATGGAGGCACAGAGGGGTAGATTAAGTGACGTGGCCCAAGATCAGATGCCAAGAGAGCAGCTGAGCTGGTCTTCAAACTCACGCAGGCTGGCTTCAGGACGCCAGACCTCAGCAACCACACACACCACCTGCCTTGCCACTGCGTCAGAAGGGGCCGCGGACCTCTTCTCATGAGAGACACAGTGACCTACCACGCAGGTGCAGTGGCCACAGTGTATAATACAGGAGCTGCTGGGAACGAACACTCTCAGCAAGGCTCGGTAATTTCCTTTCCTTGGGCTCTGCAAAGCACAGGCTTGCTGGACTTCCTTAGAAGTTAGTTTTCCTGAGAAATATTTTACTAGGAAAACAGTAAGACAAGTCACTTCTGATCCACACTCTGCTGTACATGTGAAACTAACACAAAATTGTAAAATAACTATATTTTTCCTACTTCTATATCCTATTTTCTATTAGGAAATAAAATATTTCCTACATTTTTCCTATATAGAGAAAACTCTATATTTCCCTATTTTTCAATAGGAAAAAAAACAGGAGAGGGACTGCTGCCCATGGTCCTTATGTGAAGCCAAGTTCCACTTTAATCCACAGCCTGGTGGCAGGTATTAACCTGCCACCAACACAGGTGAAACATTAGGCAAGAGACGGGGCCCGTGCTCAAGCGGTGATGCGGGGCCTCAGCGCTGGCCGACACTCATTCAGTACAAAACAGTGGCTGACTTCAACCTCCTGTGCTGATTTTGAGCCTGAATATAAAATCTGTGGACACTTCTTTGTATTCCCCACAGGACATACACAAAAGACACCACCTCCACTCTCCCCTCCCCCCCCAAAATTGAATGCATCTCGGCTGATTGCTGGCTTTGATGAATTTGCTCCTCGTGAAGCCCTCTGCAAAAGACAGAAGCCAAGAAGGGGAGTGCTGGAGGGTCAGCTCCCACTGCCTCGTGGATACATGTGAAGCTGGATCTCTTTCCTTCCCCTTTTACTTGAGGGGCAGGAGATAAGCAAGGAGGGTAAAACCCAGACGACCGAACTCCCTGTTCGAGGGAAAAACAAGCACATCCTTGGACAAGGTGTACCAAAACCCACCCACTTTGTACAGTTTGGCTTACGAAGCAAGGATAATATGCCTGTTGCAAAAATTATGGCCCAAGACTTGAAGTCCTTCTGGAGAGAAGCACAAAAAGAAAGGCGACTCCCTTCTGTTCTTAGAAAAGTGAACGGATACAGGCAAGCACAATGTGCCAGTGGGATCCCCGGCTGGATCTCTGCAAATTGAAGCCCACACATGAGTAAACATTTAACAAGGACTTAACAGCACAAGAGTGCTTTGTTGTACGAAGTATACTTGAGTTAACTCTTCCCTTTCCAGCAGTCCTTATCCAAATTGTGGAAAACCACAAGTTAGACTATCTGGCTCTCAAAAGATTGCTTCTTCAATTTTCTCTTTAAGTTTCCTCCAGCACCCCTGTCTAACTGCAGCACAGCAGGGGGAGGAAACCGAAAGTGTGTGCCAGGCACCCACTTCCCCTTCTTTTTGGAAAGGCTCTTTCACTGTCCTCGAAAACCCAACTTCCTATTCATCCCTCACAGCCTCTGAAGAAAGGGCTTCAAATCTTCTGTTAAGAGATTCAACTTCCTCAAGTTGTCCTTTCCAGATTTTGACGTACTTATCATTCATCAGCCACCTCCTTGGTCACCAAACTCCTCTGAAATCCAAAAACAAGTTAATAAATAAAAGAATTGTTACAGACCATGTTACTCTGAAAAGGAGTATAGTGAAGGGACTTCCCTGGTGGTCCAGGGATTAAGAATCCGCCTGCCAACGCAGGGGGCGCGGGTTCGATCTCTGATCCAGGAAGATTCCACACGCAGTGGGGCAACTAAGCCTGGAGCCACAACTGCTAAAGCCTGTGCTCTAGAGCCGGTGCTCCAGGAGAGAAGTCACCACAGTGAGAAACCTGACCCCCCCAGCCACAACGTAGCCCCCACTTCCTGCAACGAGGGAACGCCGGCATGAGCGCTGAAGACCTAGCGCAGCCAAAAATAAGAAATTAACTTAAAAACTAAAAATAATTTTAAAAAAGAAAAGAAGTGTAAGTGGCTCATCTCCCCAGGAAAACAATTTGACACTTTCTTTAAAGACTAAACATGCATCAACCATATGATCTTGCAATTGTACTCCTTCCTGGGCATTTATCCCAGAGAAATGAAAACATGTTCACACAAAGACATGTACACATATGTTCATAGAAGCTTCAGTCCTAACAGTCAGAAGTTGGAAATCACCCAGATGTTCTCCAGTAGGTGAACGCTTAAACAAACTGGTGTACCCACACGACAGAACACCACTGAATAATGAAAAGGAATGAACGTCTACCCGTAGCAATCTCCAGAGAATTATGCTAGGGCGGAAAAAAGGCAATCTCAAAAGGCTACGGAACGTATGCTTCCATTTATATTAACATTCTAGCAACGACAAAATTATGGAAATGGAGAAAGTTCCTGGTTGACACGGATGAGGGATGAGGCAAAAGGGCAGTGGTGGGAGAAAGCAGGGATGGCTAATAATGGGCAACACGGAGGAGGGATCCTGTGGTGATGAAATGTTCCGTGTTTTCACTTTATCCATGTCAGTGCCCTGTAAGATCCTACGAGATCCTACCACTGGGGAAACTGAGTAAAGGGTACATGGGATCTGTATTATTTTTTTACAACTGTAGTATGAATCTACAATTATCTCTCACAAAAACTTTATTTATTAAAAAAAAAAAAATCAATGACCATCCATCTTTTGTGATTCAACTACTGCCATGGGTTGAATTGTGATCCCCCAAAAGCTATGACCATGTCCTAACCCCTGGAATCTCAGAATGCGAGACCTTATTTGGGATAAAGTTCTTTGCAAATGCAACTGAGACTGCGGATCTCAAGATGACGCCATCCTTGGAACGGAGGAACCCTAAACCCAGTGACAAGTGTCCTTGTAACAAAGAGAAAAGAAAGAAACAGACGTGAGGGGATGCCAAATGAAGACGAAGCTAGAGACTGGAGAGATGAGAGAAGCTGGAGACTGAGGAACTCCACCAGAACTAGGAGAGAAGCATGCACCAGATTCTCCTGCAGAAGGAACCAAGGCTGTCTAACATCTATATTTTGGACTTCTGGCCTCCAGAAATACAAGAGAATAAATTTCCATTGTTTTAAACCACCAACTTTGTGATGATTTGTTACTGCAGCCCTAGGAAACTAATACATTTGACATTTTTCAATGAGTGGGTTCAATTTCTCTCTTTTTTTAAATCACAGAAAATATGAGCAAGTCCTTAACTTCTATTTATGTATATTCCTGGACATAATTTTTCCCGCCCCCCCTGCAGAGGATATAGGCCGTAAGGACATGTATCATTTCACTCTACAATCTTTTCTGCGGTGTTTTCCCTGGTATTTTGTTTGTTCTAACTATAAACTATTACTAGGTGGCATATAGGAGTGTCCACTCATCAAATATCCTGGTTAATAATTATCATACGTGCTAAACAGGCTCAATCAACTTTCAAAGGTTCCTTAAAAGAAGCCATACTGACTAACAGGCTAAGTCTACTGTTTCCTTGGTAACTAAGAATTTGCTTTTAGATCTTGCAATGTGCTTCAGGGTCTTCAAAATGAGTAGTAATTACTAGGCTGAAGATACACAAAAAGTACTGTTTTGTATCTTGAGAGAAATACCCTAAGCTTCTGGCTTCTGAGCAGGCCAAGATGGACAAAAACTACCCATTAACCATGAAGTTTTAAGAAGGTGGAAAATGGATCTTTTGAATCAGGCTTGATTTCTGACTGTACCGCACCAGTTATGTTCAGAAAACACGACCTCTCAGACCGTAACTATCCCTGCAGTACACGGTGGGACTGACAGCCATTCCATAAGTGGGCTGCAGGGGTTATCAAGTTAGTGTACACAGCAGTGGCTAACAGAAAATGCATGCTCAATAAAAATTATTCTTGTCTCTAAATCTCCTTAAACTTTCATTTATATATATTTATACAAATATGTTAAATGGATAACCAACAAGGACCTACTGTATAGCACAGGGGACTCAGCTCAAAGTTATGCGGCAGCCTGGATGGGAGGGGAGTTTGGAGGAGAATGGATATGTGTATATGTATCACTAAGTACCGGAAACTATCGCAACATTATTAACTGGCTATACTTCAATATAAAATTAAAAGTTTTAAAAAATAAAAAACAAAATCTGAGCTGAAATTCCGGGTTATATTTTCTCTGCTTTTAGTTTTTAATCTTGTTTTTTTTTTGTACCTACTTATTTCTATTACCCTTTTCCAGGCAGTTAGGTTTTTAAGAGGCAATATCTATGGTACATAGTACAAGATCTAAAAGGTATGAAACAGCAGAATGTGATTCGCCTTTTTCCCACCCCACATCCAACCACCTCTGACTTCCTTGAAAACTGTTTTCAGTGTTCATATACATCGTTTGAGAAGTGGTCATGTCACATAAAAACATAAGCGTGTACAATTCCTCAAAAAAAAAAAAAACAGTATAATGCAATGCTGTGTGTACCTTCATTTATTCATATATCTTGAAGATTTTCCCAGTGCATTTAAGGCCACTTCCTTTACAAGTACATACATTCCACTGTAAGAAGGAATTGCAGCTAGTCTTCCACTGATAAGGATTTTAACTGTGCTCAACTTTTTCTAAAACAAGCACTCTGTATGGCCATACGTATATACCTGTGAGAAATGGGATATTTCCTGCCATACCAGTAAACAAAGAATGTTACAGTCCCCAGCAATTACAGCCACAGATGGTGAGCTGGTGACCCCTGAGGGAACTCAGGAAGGAAAGAATACCTGCCATCCAGCAGTCATCAGACTGCTGCCACTACCTACAGTGAGTCCTGAGGAAACTGAAGGCGTGAAAACAGGGTAACTGAGGGACACATCAAAGGAATGGCTTCAGTGAGCCCAGATTCTTGCATCTTCCCACACACAGAAAAGCACTACATCCGTTAACTTGGGATTCCTGGTTTTCTTTCACTAACAACCATCTTTTGGGACTGCGCTGGTAGTGCAGTGGAGAAGAATCTGCCTGCCAATGCAGGGGACGCAGGTTAGATCCCTAGTCCAGGAAGACTCCATAGACCAACGAAGCCCACACACCACAACCACTGGTCCTGTGTTCCAGAGCCCAAGAGCCACAACCACTGCGCCCACGTGCTGCGACCACGGAGCCGCAACTACTGAGCCCACGCTCCAGAGCTCGAAAACCGCAACTACCGAAGCCCACGCACCTAGCACCTACGCTCTGCAATGAGAGAAGCCACTTCAATGAGAAGCCTGTGCATCCCAACCAAGAACAGACGCTGCTCATCACAATGAGAGAAAGCCCAAGTGCAGCCACAAAGACCCAGTACAGCCAAAAATAAATAACATCATCTTTTGATACTTTTTGCAACTCTGTTGTTGCAAAACTTCTATATAACAGGGATCTTCTTTCGCTGCCTCAGCGCAGCTCTCTCAGGGTTACTTGAGATGCTGCTTCCCAGGCTCGAAGTCCTAAATATTCCCACAGGATAAAACAAAATATTCCCATGGGATAAAACATACTCGTCAACTTTTAAGTTGCGAATATTTTTTTTAAGCCAACAACTGTCAGATTAATTTCTGCTACTGGATCTGCTAGGCAAAGAATCTGTATTTTTTAATTTCCATACATAAGCCCAGATAACCCCCACCATCAATGATTTACATACACCTATTTACTCATATCTGAAATTCTAACTTAATCCTCTCTGCTGCTGCTGCTGCTGCTAAGTCGTTTCAGTTGTGTCCAACTCTGTGCGACCCCATAAACGGCAACCCACCAGGCTCCCCCGTCCCTGAGATTCTCCAGGCAAGAACACTGGAGTGGGTTGCCATTTCCTTCTCCAATGCATGAAAGGAAAAGTGAAAATGAAGTCGCTCAGTCGTGCCCGACTCTTAGTGACCCCCTCTCTACCTATTTAATTTACATTTCTATTTTATATGAGGCAAAGCATCATAAGCCTTCTGTTATTCTTTTTCTGAAAACTGTCTGTTGATATCTTATCCTCACTCTCTGTTAAGTTGCTGGTCTTTTCTCATTGAAAAGCTCTTGATTTCTATTCAGAAAACGGACTCATTTCTCATTTGTATCACAAATATCCTTTCCAGTGAACTGCCTTTTTCCTTTAAAAAATGTGATGTTTCCTAAAGAAATTTTTTTATTTGTATAGTTAAATTGACTAGCTTTCTAAAAACTTTTATCATGTTCTACTTTAAAAAGTTGCATCTATGGGGATTCCCAGGTGGCTCAGTGGTAAAGAATCTGTCTGCAATGCAGGAGACGCCCAAGACACCACTTCTATTCCTGGGTCAGGAAGATGTTCTCACGCAGAAATGTATAGTAAACTCTCCCATATTTTATTCTTCTCAGGTATCCTTTCTTTCTCTTCAACTCCTAAGATGGAACCAGCGCAAAGGAGGGCCACAAGAGGGCACCAGTCCAGCGGCTCTCTGAACCCTGAAGCTGCAGGCCAGACACCCAGGGCACACCCAGGGCAACAACGGAAAGGAAATGAGATCTAACCAAGTGGGTTGTAAGGAACTTCCTGTGCACATACAAAGAGCTACAGAAAAACCTGCAGCTGTGTCCCTCTGGAATTCATCCTGAAAGACACAGAAGATCTGTTTTCAACCCTCTGGCCCACAGCTGCACACATGGTGAGATCAGACTCGAGCTGTGGCACAACTTCTAGGGCAAAAATCTGCAGCAGGTTTAGAGTCCATCAGAGATCAAGGCCATGTGTAAAGTGACCTTTCTTTCAAACACAAGGTGTGTCTTCCCACCTCACACAGGGTATTCCACTAAAAGTGTGAAATCCTGTTTCTTCTCTACTGGGTCAAACAGCTAATGTAAGTACACACATCCTCACAAAAAAACCCCTCCACAAACTAATGGGGAATTTCAGGCCAAACAAACCTCCTATAAAGAACACATATATAACTAAAAATAGAAGATTAAGAAGCACATTAAATATCATGTATTCTCAAGTTATTTTTTTTTAATTTACTTAAATTGGGAGAAAATTGCTTTACGATATCGTGTTGGTTTCTGCCATATGCAAATCAGTCATAATTTTATATTTATATATATATATATACACAAAAAGGCAAAATGGTTGTCTGACGAGGCCTTACAAATAGCTGAGAAAAGAAAATAAGCGAAAGGCAAAGGACAAAAGGAAAGATTTGAATGCAGAGTTCCAAAGAACAGCGAGGAGAGAAAAGAAAGCCTTCCTCGGTGATCAATGCAAAGAAATAGAGGAAAACAATAGAATGGGAAAGACTAGAGATCTCTTCAAGAAAATTAGAGATACCAAGGGAACATTTCATGCAAAGAACAGAAATGGTATGGACCTAACAGAAGCAGAAGATATTAAGAAGAGGTGGCAAGAATACACAGAAGAACTATACGAAAAAGATCTTCATGACCCAGATAATCATGATGGTGTGATCACTCACCACAAACAAAGTGATCACTACAAAGCTAGTGGAGGTGATGGAATTCCAGTTGAGTTATTTCAAATCCTAAAAGATGACGCTGTGAAAAGTGCTGCACTCAATATGCCAGCAAATTTGGAAAACTCAGCAGTGGCCACAGAACTGGAAAAAGTCAGTTTTCATTTCAATCCCAAAGAAAGGCAATGCCAAAGAATGCTCAAACTACCGCACAATTGCTCTCATCTCACACGCTAGCAAAGTAATGCTCAAAATTCTCCAAGCCAGGCTTCAACAATATGTGAATTGTGAACTTCCAGATGTTCCAGCTGGTTTTAGAAAAGGCAGAGGAACCAGAGATCAGATTGCCAACATTCGCTGGATCATGGAAAAAGCAAGAGAGTTCCAGAAAAATATCTACTTCTGCTTTATTGACTATGCCAAAGCCTTTGACTGTGTGGATCACAATAAACTGGAAAATTCTGAAAGAGGTGAGAACACCAGAGCACCTTAGCGGCCTCCTGAGAAATCTGTATGCAAGTCAAGAAACAACAGTTAGAACTGGACATGAAACAACAGACTGGTTCCAAATCAGGAAAGGAGTACGTCAAGGCTGTATATTGTCATCCTGCTTATTTAACTTATATGCACAGTACATCATGCAAAACGCCAAGCTGGATGAAGCACAAGCTGGAATTAGGACTGCTGGGAGAAATATCAATAACCTCAGATATGCAGATGACACCACCCTTACAGCAGAAAGCAAAGAACTAGAATCTCTTGATGAGAGTGAAGAGAGGAAAGTGAAAAAGCTGGCTTAAAACTCAACATTCAGAAAACTAAGATTATGGTATCCAGTCCCATCATTTCATGGCAAATAGATGGGGAAACAATGGAAACAGGGACAGACTTTATATTTTTGGACTCCAAAATCACTGCAGATGGTGACTGCAGCCATGAAATTAAAAGATGCTTGCTCCTTACTACAAAAGCTATGACCAATCTAGACAGCATATTAAAAAGCAGAGACATTACTTTGGCAACAAAGGTCCGTATAGTCAAAGTGATGGCTTTTCCAGTAGTCATATATGGATGTGAGAGTTGGACCATGAAGAAAGCTGAGTGCCGAAGAATTGATGCTTTTGAACTGTGGTGTTGGAGAAGACTCTTGAGAGTCCCTTGGACTGCAAGGAGATCCAACCAGTCCATCCTAAAGGAAATCAGTTCTGAATATTCATTGGAAGGACTGATGCTGAAGCTGAAACTCCAATGTTTTTTCACCTGATGTGAAGAACTGACATATTGGAAAAGATCCTGATGCTGGGAAAGATTGAAGGCGGGAGAAGGGGATGACAGAGGATGAGATGGTTGGATGGCATCACCAACGCAACAGACATGAGTTTGAGTAGGCTCCGGGAGTTGGTGATGGACAGGGAGGCCTGGCGTGTTGCAGTCCATGGGGTCGCAAAGAGTTGGACACAACTGAGGGACTGAACTGAACTGGTATATATCCCCTCCCTCTTGAGCCGCTCTCCCCTTCCCCCGTCCCACCCATCTAGGTCATCACAGATAGCCAGGCTGGGCTCCCTGTGTTATACAGCAACGTCTCATGAGCACTCCACTTTACACGTGATAGTGTATCTATGTCGATGTCACCCCACTCTCTCCCTCCCACACTGTGTCCACAAGTCCATTCTCTCCATTTGCATCCCCGTTCCATCCCTGCAATAGGTTCATCAATACTATTTTTCTAGATTCTATATATATGTGTTGATACATATTTATTTTTCTTTCTGACTTACATCACTCTGTATAACAGGCTCTAGGTTCATCCACCTCACTAGAACTGACCACTGTTATTAAGCCCCACATCTTTCTTGCCCGTCCGTCTGCCGATGGACGTCTAGGTTGCTCCCAGGTCCTAGCTCTTGGAAACAGTGCTCCTGTGAACACTGGGGTGCATGCATGTGTGCTCAGTTGCTCGGTGGTGTCTGACTCTTTGCGACCCCAAGAGTCTGCTCTGCCCATGGATTTTTCAGGCAAGAACACTGGAGTGGCTTTACATGTGTTTTTTCAATTATGGTTTTCTCAAAGTATATGCCCAGTAGTGGGATTGCTGGGTCATATGGTAGCTTCATTCCTAGTTTTTAAGGAATGTCTATACTGTTCTTCATAGTGGCTGTACCAATTCCCAACAACAGTGCAAGAGCGTTCCCTTTTCTCTACATCCTCTCTAGGATTTACCGTCTGTAGATTTTTTTGATTATTGTCATTCTGACTGGTGTGAAGTGATACCTCACTGTAGTTTTGATTTGCATTTCTCTGATGATTAGTGATGATAATCTCCTTCTCTTTCCCCCTTTCTCAATTGAAATAGCTCCTGCAGATACCCAGGAAACTGCACAGAAGTTCCCTCAGGGAAGCCTCCTGGAGTGTGCTCCCTCACCAAAATGCAGTGAGAGGCTTGAATCACTTCCTCCCAGATCACTCAAACAGAACCTTCTTGCCAGAGACCGTGACTCAGTAACTCCTGTGAGTTGCAGCTAAGCATCTTCTTTCCTATGATAAAATTATCTTTCAACTAACTGTATTAAAATGAAGATGTATAATCCTACCTTATACAATATACCAAAATTAACTCTAAATGGACCCAAGGCCTAAACCTAAGATTTGATATGACAAATCCAAAACTCTTTCAAGAAAACAAAGGAGGAAAGCATCCTGACACTGGATTCAGCAAAGATTTTTTTGGACATAATATCAAAACCACAAGCATCAAGAGAAAAAAAATAAGATGGACTTCATCAAAGGTAAAACCTTTTGAGCATCAAAGGACACTATCAACAGAGTAAAAAAGCAGCCTAAGGAATGAGAGAAAATGTTCGCAAATCACATATCTGATTAGAGATTGGTACCCAGAATACACTAAGAACTCTTACAACAAAAACCAGGAGGGAGAAGGGTTCAGGATGGGGAACACATGTATACCTGTGGCAGATTCATTTTGATATTTGGCAAAACTAATACAATTATGTAAAGTTTAAAAATAAAATAAAATTTTAAAAAAAAAGACAAAAACCAATTAAAAATTGATCAAGAACTTTCCTAGTGGGCCAGTGGTTTAAGAATCCACCTGCCAATTCAAGGGACATGGGTTCAACCTGGTCCAGGAAGAAGCCACATGCCCAAGTTCCACGACGATGGAAGCTCACACGCTCTAGGGTCCAAGGCCGTAACAAGAGCAGCCACCTCAGGGAGAATCCTGCACATCCCCATGAAGAACAGCCCCTGCTCACCACAGTTAGAGCAAGTTTGCACACAGCACCGAAGATACAGCTCAGCCAAATAATAAACAAATAAATAAAACTGGTGGGGGGGGGGAGTGAGATATCAATAAAAAAATTTCATAAAAAAAAGATCAAGAATCAAACAGACACTTCTCCTAAGACTATATGTGTGCCCAATAAGCGTGTGAAAAGATGCTCAACATGACTAATCATTAGGGAGTGACGCCTCTTCACACCCATTAGGAAGGCTATTAGCAGAAGAAAATAACAAGGGTTGACAAGGATGTGGAGGCAGTGGTGCCCTGTGCACTGCTGTAAATTGCAGTGAAGGACTGCAAAACAGTGCAACCACTGTGGAAGACAGCACAGTAATGTCTCAAAAACTAAACACAGAATTGCCAGAAGATCCAGCATTCCAGGTCTAAATATATACCCAGAAGAACTGAAAGCAAGGAACAGATATTTGTACATTCATGTTCAAAGCAGCCCTATTCACAATAGCCACAAAGTGGAAGCAATCAAAGTATCTATCGATGGATGAACGGATAAACAAAATGTGATGCTATATTACTACCCAATGGAGTATCTGTTTACCCTTAAGAAGGGAGGCAATTATGACACATGCTACAACATGGATGAACCGTAATTCCTGGAGGAATTAAGCCAAATGAAACAAACCAATCACAAAAGACAAATACCATACGATTCACTTATGACATACTTAGAGTGGTAGTGGTCTCCATGGGCTGGCTGCTGCTGCTAAGTCACATCAGTCGTGTCCGACTCTGTGCGACCCCATAGATGGCAGCCCACCAGGCTCCCCTGTCCCTGGGATTCACCAGGCAAGAACACTGGAGTGGGTTGCCATTTCCTTCTCCATTGCGTGAAAGTGAAAAGTGAAAGTGAAGTCGCTCAGTCGTGTCTGACTCATAGCGACCCCATGGACAGCCCTACCAGGCTCCTCCATCCATGGGATTTTCCAGGCAAGGGTACTGGAGTGGCTTGCCATTGCCTTCTCCATCCATGGGCTGGAGGTAAAGGGAAATGAGGAGTTATTGTTAAACAGGTACAGAGTTTTAAGCTGGAGAAGGTTAAAAAGTTCTGGAGATGAATGGCGGTAATGGGTGAACAACAATGTGAATGTATTTAATGCCACAGAACTGTTCACTCTAAAATGCTTCAAAAGCAAATATTATGTTACGTATATTTTACCACAATAATAACTTATCTACTTATATTACTAATCTCTTATCATCAAACTACATAAATTATGGGCAAGGGTCTGAGCTCATTCATCTTTATACACCTATCCCAGTGCCAAGCCCTCAATAAAAGTATACTGAGTCGAAGTCACATTTCTCAAGTAGAGTCTAAAACCAGGATGTTTTCCAGGTTCAGAGTACTGAAAGGTAACCCCTGAAACCTTGAAGCGGAACACACACACACCATATCACATCACCCTTTTCTCAGTTACAGACATCAATTCTCTCACCAACAAATATTTAACAAAAAATAAAAATTAACAGCTTGCATTGCTATTTATCAACTTAAAGCCAAGCTCTTGTATGCGTGATAAGTCGCTTCAGTGTCTGCCTCTTTGCAACCCTATGGACCACAGTCCACCAGGCTCCTCTGACCATGGGATACTCCAGGCAAGAATACTGGAGTGGGTGGCCATGCCTCCTCCAGGGGATCTCCCAGACCCAGCGATCAAACCCCTGTCTCTTATGTCTCTTGCATTGGCAGGTGGGTTCTTTAACACTAGCGCCACTTGGGAAGCCCACTTAATTCCCAGTACATCCTAAAAACACAGCATATACTCCAATCTTGCAGAGTTAATGTCCTCTTCCAGGAAGATTTGAAAGATTGTGCCTAGAAAGTGCCCTTCCCCCCTCCTCCTCCTTTTTTCCCTCTCCCTACTCCCCATACGAGCTAACCAGTTTTCTGCAACCCTTCCTCAGCTTCCAGCCACACACCAAGTCCTATGAAGAAAGCCCGGATTACTGAAAAAGGATAGATCTTTCTGCTAAGGAGGTGGGAAGCAGCAGGCTTGGTCTCAGACCTATATAAAAGCAAAAATCTTGGCACTGAGTCCTGCCACCACTGGTGGAAGTAAGTCTGATGAGATGCGTGCTCTATAATTAGTTTTTATGGCTGCTGTTACCCGAGTTAACCACCCACTTGCTTTTCCAAGTTCTTTCACAGGGTCTTTGGTTATGAATTCATTTGTATCATTTTTTTTGATTCTGTATATAAGTTATATCATATGTCTTTCTTTGTCTGACTTACTCCACTTAATATGATAATCCTGCTATATTTAGAATGGATAACAAGCAAGGACCTACTGTTAATCAGGAAACTCTGCTCAATATTCTATAACAACCTAATGGAGAAAGAATTTGAAAAAGAATAGATGCATGTATGTATAATAAGTAAATAAAACAGTATAGGTCTCTCTTTGCACATGAAAAAATAAGGAATATATAAATTAGGGTTGTTTTCAAGAAAGACCTTATCCCACCCCATCCCCAAAAATTGCAAGAGTTTTTTTCTAGCTCTTTCTTCTGAGGTGCTCACCATGCCTGCCCGGGAAAGCTTACAACATTGCTGTCCCAGCAGCACTGCATCTGGGCCCCAGCTGTCTTGAGAAACTACTCTCAGTGGCACCAACAGCAAGCACGAAGGACCCCGCTCCCGGTTTGCCAAGATATGAAAAACGTTCATCCTTTTAACCTGTAATTCAACCTGAAGGAATTTACCCTAAGGAAATAATCAAAGTGGAATGCAAAACTTGTAAAGATGTTCATCACTGCAAAAAAGTTGATGACAACCTACTTAGTCAACAATGAGGGGGGTGGGTTTATTAAATAAATCCTGGAACACTGCATATACAATATAATACAGGTACCAAGCCATGTTTGCAAAAAATAAATTTGGTAATATGGGAAAATTCTCAGGATACGTTAAGTTTTAAACAGCTATGTTTTTCTCAATTTTGTCCAAAACCAAAATAAGTTCCATGGACATATATATTAAATTCAGAAAGAAATTTAATAGTTTAAACAATGGTTAGGGGTAGATGAAGCAAATACAAAACACTTTTCTTCTTCCTTATACAGTTTTACTTATTTTTATACATTAAATGATAAATTTCAAGCAGAACCCATAAACATAAAATGACATTTGTTTCTGAAATGTTACTTTGAAAAATCTGTCTATTTATTTTGGAAAGATTGCTAAAAGGAAAAGTTGTACACTCTGGTAAGGTTTACCATCCATTATCACTAGGACAGGTAGAGATGGAAAAAATCCTATGGTTTCCTATTCTCATTTGGCACCCTGAATCTGTCCTTCAAAAAAGCCAAAGAATGCACAAAAACAGGAGGCAGATCCAGGACCCAGAAATGAGGGGTCACTTACCTGGTTGTTGGAAAAATAAAGGAGGAACTATTAAAAAATAAAAGACACCACTTTTTATAATACAATGTAAGGTGATTGCTGTATTTCACAAATACATAATGTAACTGATGTACACCATATAAGCTTTCTACAGACACTCAGAACTTAGTCTTTATTACAGACCAAACCGGTTTGCAAACCAGCAATTAGGAAGCATAAGATGATCTCTATGATCCTACTACTAATACTCTGAATTTCTAAACACTCTGTTGGAAGTCATTCAGGCTCAACCATACTACAATTGAATCCAAAACTAATTTCAAGCATGCTTTTTTAGCATCTGGTTCCAATGACTTCCCTTTAACCCACAAAAGGTCCTGGCTTTCTGGTTTCCTTCTTCACAAAATACCCTACAAGCAATCCCCAAACTTACACACACACACACACACACACACACACACACACTGCCACCAAAAAGTTCACTGGCTGTGCAAAAGTAAAACACATTTTTCCATATAAATAAGTGAGGACTGCGTTCCCAGTATAGTTTCTATTGTCATTTAACCCAACTGATGATCTCCCTACAAATAAGAAAAAGCACTGCTGCTGCAATTCTAAACTTGAGTGAAGAAGGCCAGCGCAGCTGAGCGCCTGCTGGCGCCTGAGGGCACAGACCCATGCTTCTGGGGCTTTGCTCTTCATGCCTCTCACAGCAAAGGGCCAACGTGACTGGTTCTCCAATACTCAGTCTGGCCATAGGTCTCCAGAGGTCCCTACTCCAAACCTCTCTGCCTCACTAGCTTTCTGTGTGTCCCCAGAGATGAGCCCTCAAGTGCATAAACCCCTCTCAGGGTCAATCTGCAAAGCACATCTCTAGCACAGGAGGGAGCGCGCTCTAGATGGAGGTCCCAACGGCCACGCAGTTCTTGCCTCGGGGCCCAAAGGCTCACATATAATTACATGTTTCCCAAGTTCCAGATCTGGCTGAGGGCAGCTGAGAACCAGACAGTAAAATTATCTCTAAGTAGCCACATGCCTAGCAAGGTCCCGGATTTAGATAAAACTCTGCTTTTTCTACACAGGGAAATCCTCAATTATAGTTATTTACTCTTTCTTTTTACCCACAAAACTGAGAAGCTTCCCTTCCAGAATTCAGTTCAAAGGGATAGTAACAATTGCTGAGTGCCTCTGTGTGGTACTATTTTACTCTCCCTTAAGCCTGTAAGTGCCTTGTCAAGGCCACTGGCAATGACTCGGCCCATGACCTGAAACTCGACCCCATCTGGTGGCTCTCAAGTCCGAGGTGGGCAGAGTGGGTGCCAGGAGCCCCAGCCAGCTGAGTGTACTATTAAGGTAGTTAAAAAAAAAAAAAAAAACAGCTGACACAAGTCTCGGACTGCAGCAGCTCCATTCACGAACTGCTCCTGATGCAAACAAAAGGTGCTGGAGATTTTGTCCCCTAAAATTAAGTTTTCCCAAAGTGTTGGTACTTACCTGGGTTTCTCTGAAATGTGCCAACCTCGAGGTCTGGGGGAGGGTGGTGCTGGGGCTTTTACTCCAGAGGACCCCATACCCCTACTAGGCATGACAAGGCACCACGCCCTGAGCAGCGGTGATGCGGTCAGACTAGAGTCCTACGCTCACTCAGCCACACCTGCTCACAGTTGCAGCAAGCTAATCTTCGGTCCTCCCTATGGCACATGAGATCTTCAGTTGGGGCACAGGGGGTCTAGTCTCCTGACCAGGGATCGAACATGGTCCCCCCACACTGACAGCACAGAGTCTTAGTCACCGACCAGCAGGAAGCCCCCTACAGGGGCCGTCAATGCGGACACAGCCCTCCTGGCCCTTGCTGCCTTAGCACGGGCAACCTCAAGCTTCCCTGAGTATTAGTGAAGCAGCAAGAAGAGACACTACAGAGACAGGTGACAGGACGAACGTCTGAGGATTATATCGTCAGAGATCACTCAGTAGGAAGGGAAGACAGAGCGAGAGACTATGCATATGAATAAAGAGACCAAGAATAGCACACACCCCAGTATCTAGTAAGGATTTCCACCGAGGCTGACAAGAGGACTTTATGGCTTCCTCTTCTATAAGCAAGAGCTTTCAAGGGGGAACATTAAAGAGTAAAAAAAATGAGGAGGGTCTCTATCAGAACTCCTCTCTCTTGAGGGCCATTCAATAATCAATCAGTTTAATGAAAATGATAACATAATTTACTGAAATCTAAAAGTAGCTTCAGGAAATTGGGATGTATTTCCTTGGAGGCAGAAGAGCACAGTGAGGACAAAATAGGCTTGCTTGCAGATCTGAGTTTGAATCCAGATGTGGATGGCTGACCTTGAGCAAAAGCACTCACTTTCTTTAGCCTCAGTTTCTTCATCCACAAGATGGTCAGGTAGGAGACACCTATCTTATAGGAATGTATAAGCATTCAATAAACCAGAGCTAATTCATTTTACTGGTGATAAGACACAACTATACTTGACAAGTTCCTTTGTTTTTTTAAAAACAAAAGGAGTTTTAAGCACTTACTCTGCCTGGTAAAGTATGGAGCATTTATGGAAAATCATGTAGAGCTTATCATCACAATCCCAAGGATATTAACAAGGGATATTGGATAAGATTCGATTTTAGATAAGATTAAGAATTTACATAAACATCATGTGTAATTGTAGGGAGGTGAGCTAGAGACCTCTGGTCATAGTCCTCCTTTTAATAACACTGAGAAAACTTTAACAGAGCAAGAGACAGCTCAATGGCGGTGGTGTCACAGCCTTAACTTCAGGAAGGAGGGGGACAAAGGTGGGGGAAAGAATGACTAAGAAGTGGATCCTGAAAGGCAGGTGGTTAACACAGCAGACAGTGGCCCAGGGCAAACATCTCAATCCTGCGAGCACAGCAGGAAAACCTGGAGTTAAGGTACAGAAAGGCTTCAGATCAAAGTCCAGTGCTTCCGTGGTACTGGTGAGTTTTCCTACTGCTGATGTGATGATGATGTGAGCTGACCCAAACCTAGGAGTGACGAATCCAGACAGCCCTGGCCCCACACCGCAACCTACATGGAGGCTGGGGGGAGGGGGAGGGGAGAGCTACTGTCAAAGACAAGACAAGGTGGGCAGGGAAGGCAGTGTTCACAAGAGAGGGTGAGGGACCTTCCCCCCAGATTTGAGTTTGGAAAGGACTTTCTCCTTCACTCCAGTTGATCCTGCTAACAGGTGCGATTTGGGTCTGAAATGCAGGGGGAGGCTTGAATATAGAGATTTATATAGATTTCATTACAGTCCTCCAATCACTGTGTCATAAATGTCACAACCCTGTGAACTGCCTTCTCTTTCTCAGCGTTCAAACCAAA
>NW_011494877.1:1959235-1959403 GCF_000754665.1 Bison bison bison | reverse complement strand
GTTAGCGCCAGCATCTCTATGAGCTTGTAGAACGGGATTTGCAATGGCCACTGCTAGTTCAGCAGATTCTGTGATGCGTCCAGACACTTCTGCTTCAAGGCCTGGTGTAACCTTCCTGGACTCGGCCTTTCCCTCCAGGGACAAGTTCCCAGGCCTATCAGAGCAGCT
>NW_011494877.1:1956612-1959135 GCF_000754665.1 Bison bison bison | reverse complement strand
AGCTGCTGCTGGCTCGTTCATCTGGCAGCAAAAACCAGCTAACGTAGGCAAGGCCGCCAAGGGGGCAGACTGAGGAACCGCAGCTGCCTTCTGCACGACACCCAGGGCCGCGCTGCCAGGCCCGCCGACACCTGCGGCAGGCACAGGGCATGTAGGAGAGGTGTACAGACCCATGAGCAAAGCCCTGGGTCCACCCCGTACTGGCTGAGCAACTTCGGGCAGGCTGCTTAACCTCGCTGAGTCTCCACTCCCTCCCCTAAAACAGAGGACCAGGACCTCCCATCTCAGGATAAAAGTGAATGGCAGCTTTTCATCCTTCGGTGCATCCTGCATGCTGCCTAGAAAGCTCAACGATGCTGGTGGTGGCCCCCACACCAGCCTCATGCACACACCTCATGTGCCCACCCTAAGATTTTTTTGCGATGGTCTGTCCTCCGCCCATTCACCTTCCTCACTTTCTCAGAGTGCTGATTCTAGAGGCCAAGACCCTCAGAACTCCTCCCGTACGCTCTCCCCAACCCCCAGGGGACACACACACACACAGGGACAGAGCTGGCCTGCTGAGAGGGTGTCTAGTGTGTTAGTCACTCAGTCGTGTCTGACTCTTTGCAACCCCATGGACTGTAGCCCACCAGGCTCCTCTGTCCATGGAATTCTCCAGGCAAGAATACTGGAGTGGGTTGCCTTTCCCTTCAACAGGGGATCTTCCCAACCCACGGATCAAACCTGGGTCTCCTGGATTGTGGAGGGATTCTTTACCATCTGAGTCACCAAAGAAGCCCTGGTGTAACCCTTTAATGTGGGAGACTGACATTGACAGTCCAAGAAAAGGGCTGGGAGAGGGGGGTTAAAAAAGGAGGAAGGAAAGGGAGACAGAAGGACAGTCAGACAACAGCCAGAGCAGCAGGTAAAGGACATGTGGGGTACACTGGCAATGGGACATCACTCAGACGCCTCCACTTGGCACAAAGAGCTGCCAAGCTGGCGCCGACCGGCTGCTCCTGCCACGTACCGGGCATGAGCACACACTGCTGTTCCCAGCCCTCCAGTTCTGTCTGGAACACCACCCTGCAGGTGTCCCCCGACCGTTCCAATCTGGCAAACTCTTGCTTTCCTGCTTCAGCACAGCCATCGTCCCCGCCTTCTCCAACTCCCCAGCCCGCATTGACGTCTCCCTCTGGACGTTTCCAACGTACTCTGCACTCCACACTATGTCACTTACCAAACTGCACTGCCTGCTGTCACTTGCATTTTATCTGTCTTCTCCTGTTCCCTTACTCATCTTTGCTGGCCAGATACAAGGGACTCAATAGGTTCTCAAATGGCTGAATAAACTGATGACTCAGGTGGCACTCAGTACCATAGCTTGCCTCCTGCTCTGTATACCCATGGCTGATTCATGTTGATATCCAACAGAAAACAAAATTCTATAAAGCAATAATCCTTCAATTAGAAAAATAAATCCCTAGGTGAGCCCAAAGCTGAAGAGTTAGGAAGGTTAACAGTTAAATCACCACCTGGGCAATTAAACCAAGAGAAGAATGGTTAAAAAGAAGAAAAGTTTTGTTAAACTCAATGCCTTTAAAGATCATTACAAGTTACTCAGGGGAAAAAAAATTGAAAAAAGACAACAAACAAAACTCACCTAACACCTAAAATGCCAGGTATTAGGGACACAAGACATTGTTGGCTGAAAGAGTATCAGATGGCACCTAGTACTCCTAGTTGCCCACCCCTCTTATGGAGCCTGATTAGCTTAGAAGAAACCGGGTTTCAAAGGTAAGATTCAAGTGCTAGCTATGCCATCTACTAGCTGAGCAAGCTTCTGAGCCCTAGTTTTATCATGTGTTGTATGCAGGACAGGTACCTGTTTTACAGACAATTTAACGCACTGTTTAGAACACATAACGGGGCTTCCCAGGTGATGCTAGTGGTGGGAGAAAAAAAAAAATCCGCCTCCCAAGGCAGGAGACATGAGACACCAGTTCAGTCCCTGGGTCAGGAAGATCCACTGGAGAAGGGCATGGCAACCCACTCCGGTATTCTTGCCATGGATCAGGAGCCTGGCAGGCTACAGTCTACAGAGTCACAAAGAGTAGGACACAACTGAATTGACTTTGCACGCAGAACATATAATACCCTCTACACTAAAAAACACCCATCGCTTTATCATGGAGAGTTCTTTAGGGTTTTAAAAACATTTTCATATTTCACATTTTATTTTCATTGGCTCCTGGATGCTATAGTCAGAGTAGCTTCCTTTCCACTTTATAGAGATAATCAAACATCTGGGGATAAAGTCAGCCTGCACCACAGCATACCAGAGGCTGAGCAGACTGCAGATTCAGAGCATTTTGACCTCTCTGCTCTGTGGATCTTCCCAGGAAGCAGAGTTCCAAGCCTCTCCCAACCAGGCTGGCTCTGGGAGGCTGCACAACGCCCTCTCCCACCCCCGCTGCCCCACTCTGCTCTCACCACATTCCATGTTCTACATTATGGGGTGGGGGCGGAGGGGGGGCGGTG
>NW_011494877.1:1950853-1956512 GCF_000754665.1 Bison bison bison | reverse complement strand
CGGGGTCCCTGCCTCCACACACCAGTCTCAGACCCCAGCACATCACCCAAAGCAAGTCTCAAACAGCACATGTTCTACCACCCTGCAGGTGTTCAGACATCTTCAGAAATCCTGGGGTATGCCAATTCTGCTGACAGAGGTCACATGAGTCCCAGTCAAGACAGAAGGCCCTTGTGACAGAAAACACAAAGACTGGGCAGTGACTGAGCCCGTATGTGAGCACAGTTTTACTTCCCACCACAGCGGATTCTGCGTCGACTGAGAGGCATTCAACCGTGAGCTGTTCTGAAACAAGATGCGAGGAAGTATGATCTGCTGCTGTGTGTAAGTGCCTCATAGGAGGTCATCTTTGCTGCCAAGTAAATGGAGATTCAGAGGGACTAGAAACAGGCGTCTATGGAATGAGTTCAGAAAGCCTGACTCACTGGAGCTCACCTTTACACACTGAGGCCCACGATTCATGGAAAGAGGTCCTGAAGAGAGCTAGCTAGACCCTACATCATTCCAGAGATAAATACCTAGCAAACTATTAATTATACCTTCAGAAGAGACTTACATGACTTTTCAAACCCAGTTAAAATCTTTTCAACCATGTCTTTCTAAAGGAGGCTCCAATAAGTGCTGAGGATCTAAGTATAAAGGAAAGAATTTGGGGGCTAAAATAAAGCAAGTAAGGTATTATTTATAGACTCAAAAAGATATGGCACAGCCAAAAAAAAAAGAAAAGAAAAAAATATGGTGAAGTAAGAGCTGTGGATGCAGGGAGCTGCTTCAGGATGAATAGCTGAACAAAAATCAGGACATCAACAGAGCATAATACAGATTTCTTTTTTTTTAAATCTATAAAGATTCAAAAAACACATCTTAAAAAAAAAAAAGAGAAAGGAGGGTGAGTTAGCAATGTACAGTTTAAGAGGCGGGGTGGGGGCTGGGGGAGGGGACACAGCTACACCAGTTGGAATGGCCACAGGGCCTCACACCAGCAGTCGGTTCTCTGGTGGCCCCTAGAGCTCCCACACTCAGGACGGGGACCCAGATATTCACATGACATGTAACTCACACAACGGAAGGGGCCACTTGGGAGAAAAGAAACTAGCGCCAGGGGCCCTGGGAGGAGCACAGCCTGGGGAACAAGTCTTCAAGAGGGAGACCTCGCTTCGATATTTGAGAGATCTCTGACTCAAAATCACAAGAGCTGTACCGGCTTGAGTTTGATTCTCATCATCCTCTAAGAGGACTTTTCAGAATGTCCCACTTAAGCCAGACTGTACCAGGTATCCAGTTTGGGCACTGAAGTCTTCCCTGAAAACCACACTCAGATCCAGGAAAACAAAAACCAGGGGCACAAAACAAAAGCTTCCGTCCAAACATTCAAAAGGAAACTAAGACAAAGGAAAGAGCCTGAGAATCTGCGTGCTTATGAAGCCAGGAGACAAAAAAATAAACCAGAGAGAACCATCCTCACAACGCTTCCCCCAGGGGCTGACGGGATGACTTAATCTCAGATACAGGTGTGCTGGGTCAGCTCCAAAAATGAGACACATCACAGAGGGAACAGAATCTTGGGTTTACCTTCCCTACAACTTGGTACTACATGACCTGGAAGGGACTTTTAGGGCTAAATTCCTAAGCAAGCAAAGTGTATATTTGGGGATATGGAGCAATCTCAGATTCTTTTCCTGGCTTTCCATACTGTTTCTGGGTCATGGCAGTCACACCTCTCACCTTTTAATCCAGTCCATCTCTCTGAATAATGAGTGTTCGTAATTATACCTATTTGATATGGAAGAGGGCTTCCCTGGTGGCTCAATCGTTTAAAAAAAAATCTGCCTGCAATGCAGATGAGATTCAATCCTTGGGTCGGGAAGATCCCCTGGGGAAGGAAACAGCAATCCACTCCAGTATTCTTGTCTGGGAAATCCCATGGACAAAGAAGTGTGGTGGGCAAATTCCATGGGATCACCAGGACTCAGATGCAACTTAATAACTAAATCACCACCACCACCATGATATAAAAAATGACCGACCAAGTTACAGACACTTATGATTTACCAGTAACTATTCAGAAAAACCTGGTAAAGGCTGGATGAAAAATGTTGAGGAAGGCATCAGCCCAAGAACAGAAGGGCAAGAACTACTGTGAACCCACACCTACTGTGTAGCCCTCTGCTACTCACTCCAAGAGACATGCTTTTCCAGCTAAAACCAGCTTTTCCTGTGTTTACAAACCCTCACTACAATCACCCAACAAAACTGGTCACTAACCTCCAACACAAAAAGGTTAGAGCTAAAGATGAGAAAAGTAGAAATGAATTTCGTGTTTCTCTCTCAACGCTGGATCTGACCATTCTGTATAAAACAGTAATTAGTACCAGACCACTGGCTTCCTCCTGTCTCCACCTTACCACCGCCATCGCCCTGCGCCTTCCCCTCTACATCTCAGAGGTCAGGATCCCTTTAGGACTGCTTCATTAACTGCAACTCCAGAGAAAAATTCTGCTTTGGTTGTGGTTTTTCCCCACTCCTCTCCTAGATCCAGAACCCACAATTTCACCATGTGCTATACAAAGAGAATGTTTTGTCTCCAGCTGGGATTCTCAGAGCAGAGGCACCACACTGCCTGACCTCCTCTGTCTGGTTCGTTGGTAAACACTTGAGATCCACAAGACCACAACTCCAGCTTTGTCCTTTTTCTCCGCCCCTGCCCCCATGCTGGGCACACTGTACCAGTAGAGGTAAATCAACACGGACATTCCATCTACGAGAATCTGCCTCGCCATTCTATGGAGCGCCCTTGAAGACGCAGCTTTCCCCACTATCATTCGTATTTCCTTTTCACAGTCGTGTTACTTGTCTGTCTTTTCCCACACTGGGCTCATTTCATTCCGCATCCACCTAGGCAGTCCCAACTTGTATTGTACAAGTCCCAACTTGCACAATACAGGCAGACCCACTGTATTTTCTGAAGCCTAAGGCTAAGGCAGCTAGCAACAAGAGCTGACAGACCCACAGACATCCATGTCTGCTCCAAGTTCCCAGTCTATCTAAAACCCAGCATTTCTTCTAAAAGTTTAACCTCTACCAATTCTTTCTCAGATTCCAGTATGGTCATACAAACAAACGAGGTAAAACTAAACAGCTGAGGAGAAATAAGCAAGTCACAAAATAATTCTGAACAGCCAGCAACCGTATGACAACCTTTAACTTCATAAGCAAGACCAAATTGACAAGAACCTAGTCATTTTTTTTCAACTCAGCAGAGCACTCAAAAAATCCGGTAACACCCAACACTCTCAAACATGATCCCACAACGCAGTATGAACAAAGTCTATATGATCATAGAGAGTCTTAGCCACTGGACCAGTAGGGAAGTCCCACAAAGAAAATTTTAAGCAGTCTTTCTCATCAGCACCAACTATAGGAACTGGGAAAAGATCAGAGTCAGTAACCACACACTCAAACCTCCAAGTACATATGCATGCTAAGTTGCTTCAGTTGTGCCCGACTCTGCGACTCCATGGACTATAGCCCACCAGGCTCCTCTGTCCATGGGATTTTCCAGGTAAGAGGAGGTTGCCGTGGCCTTCTCCAGGGGATCTTCCCGACCCAGGTATCAAACCTGCATCTCTTACGTCTCCTGCATTGGCAGGGGGTTCTTTACCACTAGCGCCACCTGGGAAGCCCCTTCCAAGTAGGTATACCCTCAGAATTTAGCACCATTAATTTTCTTTACAGGGATGACAACTCGCAGTAAGAACCAACAGAAAATAGGTGACAGCAGCCATCTGGAGGAGCACTCCTATCCCCAGGATATTGCTGATGAAGCTAAACTGTCCCCCACATCTCAAGGAAACTAACATTTAGGTAAAATAAAAATCTCAGTCCTGTCCATTCTTTCATAGCTTAGACAACGTCACATCTCAAGGGACAGAGTCCCGAAGTGGTTGTGGAGGAACAGAAATGTTTCCCAAGACGGTAATGTTTATGTAAAAGGACTTTATCTATGAATACTGTATGCTTATAATTGAAAAGAAAACGCTTTTTGAGGAAAACAACCAAATTGCCCTGTAGAAGGGTGCTGAAAAAATACTTCATTCTTACTTTTTGTTTGGTATATTTCATGTTCATTCCATGCACCAGTGCAGAGCATCATGCTGGGAGCTGCAAGAAGCAAGCCGCCTGCCCTATAGAGCTTATACTGAGATTCAGCAGAGCAGAGTAGGGTTTGGGACACTGGAGTCAGGGGTGTGTGCGTGTGTGTGTGAGAGAGAGAGAGAGAGATACTGGAGTCAGGGTGCATGTGTGCACATGGCTCAGTCACGTCTGACTCTTTGCGACCCCATAAACTGTAGCCCACCAGGCTCCTCTGTCTATGGAATTTTCCAGGCAAGAATACTGGAGTGGGTTGCCATTTCCAACTCTAGTAGGAATCTTCCCAACCCAGGGATCAAACCCTCATCTCTTGTATCTCCTACATTGACAGGAGGATTCTTTACCACTGAGCCACCAGACATGCTTCTTGGATTTAAATGTCATTCCCACCATATACTGTTTATGCACTTAAGACTTACTTAACTACTCTGTACTATAAGCTCCTCACCTGGAAATCAGGGATAATTACAGTAACTTACCTTTCAGGGCTCTTAAAAGGATTAAAGGAGTTAATACATATATGACACTTGGAACACACATAGTCAGTGCTCAGAAAAATATTCCCTATTATTTGTAAAAGTGTTTTGAAAAGAAATAGATAAGAAACACACATACAAATAATTTCAGATAGTATTAAGTGATATAAGGAAAATAAAATAAGGTAGTAGAATAGAGTGACTGCAGGCACTCCAACATGTCATGTCAATGTCTTACAAGAGCATGTGTTACTTTTGATTAAGAAAAAAAGAAGTGACAAAAGATAAGTTTGTTCTTTCTAAGAAATTATAAGACTGTGCCACCCTCAAAATACTTGAGCCCAACAATTTGAAACTGAAATATCTACCTAAGAGCACAGAGAAAAGTAATGGCTTTTTCCTATAAATACAGAGTTCATTTAAAGCTGAATTTCTTTTCCAGGTCACGTATAGTAACTTTTGACATGCACTAGTAGCTCTTGGATTCACAAGATCACAGTTTTGCACACTAGTGCTATGTTCCAAAACCTCAGTGCACAGTCCATCTGCCGTCCCAATGCGTGCTCTTCTCCCTTCACAGCTCAACACTCATGTGGCAGGCAGAGCAGGGGGTCGGCCAGATGCAATGTCAACAAGCATGGCTCCTGCTAGTACAGGTCCTACATCAGTCTAACGTTCAGCTCTGCAGAGAACAAGTACGATGAAGATCAACCAGGAATTATATATATATTTATATGCAAGATTAACTTTTCAGACCTCAAATTCTGATGTTAGAATGAAAAAAAAATTTACCCAGATAAATCCATACAATAACTTAATGGTATCAGATCAGATCAGATCGGTTGCTCAGTCATGTCCGACTTTTTGCGACCCCATGAATCGCAGCACGCCAGGCCTCCCTGTCCATCACCAACTCCCGGAGTTCACTCAGACTCACGTCCATTGAGTCAGTGATGCCATCCAGCCATCTCATCCTCTGTCATCCCCTTCTCCTCCTGCCCCCAATCCCTCCCAGCATCAGAGTCTTTTCC
>NW_011494877.1:1943321-1950552 GCF_000754665.1 Bison bison bison | reverse complement strand
TGAACCTTTGTTGGCAAAGTAATGTCTCTGCTTTTCAATATGCTATCTAGGTTGGTCATAACTTTCCTTCCAAGGAGTAAGCGTCTTTTAATTTCATGGCTGCAGTCACCATCTGTAGTGATTTTGGAGCCCAGAAAAATAAAGTCTGACACTGTTTCCACTGTTTCCCCATCTGTTTCCCATGATATTGTCACCCTGTTTATTTAACTTATATGCAGAGTACATCATGAGAAACTTAATGTTATACTCATGGCCAAAAAGGGGGGGGGTACTCATTATGTTCACTCAAGTATTTTGAGTACCTATGACCTCCTAGGCACAGATAGGTAAATAGAGATGAAAGACATTGCTCGGTCTGCTGGTGGCTGGTGGTTCAAGATGACGGAGTAGAAGAACATGTGCTCATCTTCTTCTTCGAGAGTACCAAAATTGCAACTAGCTGTTGAACAACCATCAACAGGAGGATGCTGGAACCCACCGAAAAAAGATACCCCAAGTTCAACGACAAAGAAGAAGCCACAACAAGATGGGAGGAGGTACAATCATGATAAAATCAAACCCCATACACGTCAGGTAGGTGACCCACAAACTGGAGAACAATAATACCTAAGACGATCTCCTATTGTTGTGAAGGTTCTGAGCCTGGGGATCCGGCAAAGGGACTAGGAACCCCAGAGAACCTGTCTTTGAAGGCCAGTGGGACTTGATTACAGGTTTTCCACAGGACGGGGGACAGCGAACACCATGCTAGAGGGAGGAGAACGGAGGATAGGAACCTCAATTCAGAGCACAGTAGACAGAGAACACCTCCTTTTGAAGAGAACAGACCAAAGTGGAGGGGACAACAGAAGCAGCCACACATCCAGAAATATGGTGGTGAGCTCTCTGAGATCTGGGAACTGGAAGCTGATGACTGGGTAGGAAAGGACAGGCATGGTCTATGGGGAGACACAAAGTAAGGCTGGAAAGACTAAGCCATAAGCTTAGGTGGGAGGGAATCCTGGCAGCAAGACTGAAGGCAAAGAAGAGCCACACACTAAGCATTGTGGGGGAGTGACAAGCATGACCCCTCCTGGAAACTGGAAAAGGCCAGTTTTCATTCCAATCTCAAAGAAAGGCAATGTCAAAGAATGTTAAAACCAGCACACAAGTGCACTCATCTCACAAGCTAGCAAAGTAAGGCTGAAAAATCTCCAAGCTAGGCTTCAACAGTACATGAACTGAGAACTTCCAGACATTCAGGCTGGATTTAGAAAAGGCAAGAGAGTTCCAGAAAAACATCTATTTCTGCTTCATTGACTATACTAAAGCCATTGACTATACGGATCAAAACAAAGTGTGGAAAATTCAAGAGATGGGAATACCAGACCACCTGACCTGCCTCCTGAGAAATCTGTATACAGGTCAAGAAACAATTAGAACCAGACATGGAACAACAGACTGATTCAAAATCGGGAAAGGAGTACATTAAGGTGGTTTATTGTCACCCTCCTTATTTAACATATGCAGAGTACAACATGCAAAATGCCAGGCTGGAGGAAGCACAAGCTGGAATCAAGAGTGACAGGAAAAATATCAACAGCCTCAGATATACAGATGACAGCACCCTTATGGCAGAAAGCAAAGAAGAACTAAAGAGCCTCTTGATGAAAGTGAAAGAGGAGAGTGAAAAAGCTGACTTAAAACTAAACATTTAGAAAATTAAGATCATGGCATCCGGTCCCATCACTTCATGGCAAACAGATGGGGAAACAATGGAAACAGGGACAGACTTCATTTTTCTGGGCTCCAAAATCACTGCAGATGGTAACTGCAGCCATGAAATTAAAAGATACTTGCTCCTTGGAAGAAAAGCTATGACAAACCTAGACAGCATATTAAAAAGCAGAGACACTCCTTTGGCCACAAAGGTCCGTCTAGTCAAAGCTATGGTTTTTCCAATGGTCACATATGAATGTGAGAGTTGGACTATAAAGAAAGCTGAGTGCCTAAGAATTGATGCTTTTGAACTGTGGTGTTGGAGAAGACTCTTGAGAGTCCCTTGGACTTCAAGGAGATCAAATAAGTCAATCCTAAAGGAAATCAGTCCTGAATATACATTGGAAAGACTGATCCTGAAGCTGAAGGTCCAATACTTTGGCACCTGATGCAAAGAACTGATTCCCTGGAAAAGACCCTGATGCTGGGAAAGACTGAGGGCAGGAGGAGAAGGGGACGACAGAGGATGAGATGGTCAGATGGCATCACCAACTCGATGGCCATGAGTTTGAGTAAGCTCTGGGAGTTGATGATGGAAAGCGAAGCCTGGGGTGCTACAGTCCATGGGGTCACAAAGGGTTGGACAAGACTGAGCAACTGAACTGAACTGAGGCATGACCCCTCCAGCAACAATGTGCAGAATGTTTTGAAAGAAGTCCCAGATTGGCTGCTGGGACATCTGCCACTGGAGAGTTATCCAAGCAAGAAACAGTAGATGCAGGGGAGGAGCTGTGCTGTACTTGGTCGCTCAGTTGTGTCTGATTCATTGTGACCCCATGGACTGTAGCCTACCACGCTTCTCTGTCCATGGGGGTTCTCCAGGCAAGAATAATGAAGTGGGTTCCATACCCTCCTCCATGGGATCTTCCCAAACCAGGGATCAAATCCAGGTCTCCCGCATTACAGGCAGATTCTTTACCACCTGAGCTATCAGAGAAGCCTGCAGGGAAGGAGGGGAGGTGGGTAAATCCAAGAGAAATTCAGCAAGTAGAACTGCTGAGACCCTGGGAGTCTGGACGGATGTAAGGGGATGGAGGAGGGTGGAGAGTGAGAGAAAGGACACACGGTTGCTGTCCTTGGCATTCACGTGGAGAGAAAATACTGGTAGTGCAGCCTGTGAGTGGAAGCAGATGAGGTTCTAGTTCTGAATAAATTTAGTTCAGGACCATCAGTGGGCAATGCCCAGGAGACAGCTGCATAAGTGAGAAAGGAACCCAGGAATAGGCTCAGGGCAAGAAATCACTTGGGAATCACCAACAAATGGAGGATACAGGATATGCAGAGCGTGAAAACCAGTGAGCCAAGAGGGGGTTCTAATGCATAACACACTCACAGGCAGAAAAAACCCTCAGAGGTGACTGAGGAAGAACACTGACACACGGAGAAAACAAGCCTGCCTAGAGAGGTGAAGTCAAAAAACCTGCCAGAGGAAATGGTCATGGTTAAATGTTACAGAAAAGTAAACCAAGGAATCAACAGCTTTAATGGATGCAGGGACTAGGGGATTACTGGCAACTTTAGCAAGAACAGCTTTACCATAGCCATTAACACTCTCCAGCTCCTCAGAACCTCTGACAATACTTACTGACTGTACTGTTTACTTGGCACTTGTCACACCTTCAATAATCAGACTAAGTCCTTTCTGTGCAAGAGGCTAGAATGGATAACCTACATTCCAGGACCCTGGAATCTAGAGGTCAGGTCTTGGATGGACTGAGGTATCAAGCTGAGTGAAATAAATCCGACAGAAAAAGACATATATCCTCTGTTATCACTTATATGCAGAATCTGAAAAATAAAATAAGTGAGTGAATATAACGACAACAACAAACAAACAGACTCGTAGATATGGAGGACAAAACAGCGGTTACCAGTGGGGGTAGGTAAGGGAGGAGGGGCAAGATAGGGATAGAGGATTAAGAGGTACCAACTACTATGTATAAGATAAATAAGCTACAAGGATATATTGCACAGCACAAGGATTATAGCCAATATTTTATAGTAACTATAAATGAGAGTATCATCTACAAAAAACTTGAATCGCTATGTTGTATACTTGAAACTAATATAATATTGTAAATCAACTATATCTCTTAAAGACATGGGAAAAGAAAATCAGAGGTCTAACAGCTGACTGCAAGAGGGTGACCACCACCGGAGAAGAGTACAGGGAGTACCTTTAGTTGGGTTGAGAAGACATTTGCTAAACACCTGCCACATGTTTGGGCGCTAGGTCAGCACTGGTGAGTAAGACCTAGACATGTAAGCCCACTGAGGCCATGGGCTTTATCTAATTACTGCCGTATGCATAGCATTTACCTGCATGCCTGGCACTGTGTCAAAAGGTAATCAATGTTTACAGAACGAACCAGTGAATGGAAACATGAGCTTTTCTCCCAGAGGAAGACAGAGTCTCAAAAGCTGCAGTGGTGTATTTACATATGTGTAAAGCTAAGTCGCTCCACTCGTGTCTGACTCTGTGCGACCCCATAGACGGCAGCCCACCAGGCTCCCCTGTCCCTGGGATTCTCCAGGCAAGAACACTGGAGGGGGGTGGCATTTCCTTCTATAATGCGTGAAAGTGAAGTCGCTCAGTCGGGTCTGACCCTTAGCGACGCCATGGACTGCAGCCCACCAGGCTCCTCCATTCATGAGATTTTCCAGGCAGGAGTACTGGAGTGGGGTGCCATTGCCTTCTCCGGCTCCCATCCCTAACTACCCTTTATAAAATAAGTCCACTTCTTCAGAGAAAAGGGCCGCCACAGGAATTCCCTGGCAGTCCATGGTTAAGACTCCTCACTTCCACTGCCGAGTGGCAGGCTCCATCCTGGTTGGGGAACTAAGATCCTACAAATTTGGGCCAAACCAAAAAAAGAAAAGAAAGTAAAGGTTCACCTTAACAACTACAGAACAGAATCACTAAAGCCACCAGCAAGCTGGTGATGAGAAAAAGAACACTGAAAGGCCAATATCTGACTAGTCGTGGCCTCAAGGAACCAGCATCACAGTTAGCAAGTGAAGTCACACACCATTGCTGCCAGTGCCGCCAGCCCAGACAGCACCGGGCTCCCGTGTTCATGGTGCTGTGCTGTCGGAAGGGGCAGAGTGACGGCCAAAGAGCCTGCAGCAACAGCACAGCTGCCGCAGAGTGCGAACCACAGTGCAGGCGGGCAAGGATGGCCGCTGCGAACCTCCTGTCGTGGGTATACTTCTGCGCCTTCTCGTGGAATTCTAGCAACTCTCCAAACTAGACAGCATTTCCTTTTCACAGACGTAGAAAGGGGTTCAGAAGAAACAGATGAAGGGTGGTAGGCCTGGGGTCTTAACACAAGCAGGACTCAAAGGCCATGGAGCCATCTGGACCTACAAGAGTTCTACTTCAGTCCTTGCTGGAATGAGGCATCACAAAGCTTTGATTCTATCACATCAACAAGACCTGCAAAAGGAGCCTTGTGCCAGGTTGGGGATTTAGCCTTTCTCAGATGTCCACAACACAAACTTCTCCACTTCAAGCATGATGTCTCCCGATCTTGTCCCTCCAGAACCCAAATGGTCAATCCAGCACAGCCTCTGGCTTACGTCATCCAGAGGCAGACGAGGAGGGCTCCACTTGCATCGCCTTCCAGAAGAGTACTCACTGCCTCTTATTCAACTACGATGTATCACTCAAGAGTCTGAACCTTATGCTTTCAAAAGCTTACTTTCTCTACAGAGTGGGTAGAGGAAAATGAAACCAGTGACTAGTCAAAATGGCATGTTTTACAATCCAAATGTCCACTGACAGATGAATAGATGTATGTGCTATGTGTGGTGTATATATATAGAAAATATACACACACAGCGGAATACTACTCAGTCATAAAAGAATAATGCCACTTGCAACAACATGAATGAACCTAGACATTAGCCTACTAAGTGAAATAAACCAGAAAGATAAAGATGAACATCACATGATATCACTTTTATGTGGAATCTAAAATAGAACATAAACAAATTTATCAACGAAACAGAAACAGGCTTACAGATACAGAAAATGGAATTGTGGTGGCAGAGGCGGGCAGGTAAGGATGGATTGGGAGTCTGAGATTAGTGGATGCAAACTATTATAACTGAATGGATAAACAACAGGTCTGACTGTGTAGCACAGGGAACTATATTCAATATTCTGTGATAAACCATAATGGAAAAGAATATGAAAAAGAATGTATGTGTGCGTGTCTGTATATAGTCACAAAGTCACGTCCGACTCTCTGCGACCCCATGGGCTGTAGCCCACCAGGCTCCTCTGTCCCTGGGATTCTCCAGGCAAGAGCACTGGAGTGGACTGCCATTTTCTTCCTGCCTCAGGCATTGAACCCAAGTCTCCTGGCTTGGCAGACAGAGTCTTTACCAGAGCCACCAGGGAAGCCCATATATATCTGTATATATTATCTGTATATATAACTGAATCATTTTGCTGTACAGCAGAAATAAATACAACATTGTAATCAACTATACCTCAATAAAAAACGTGTTTTACCTCAATAGAAAAATCAACAGATCCCCAGGAGATTCGGCCCATTTGAAACAGCAGTCTCCTCACCAAATGCAACTTTCGTAGAAATTCTGGAGACAGTGTCCACAGACAACCAATACACCAGACAACAGAGACAGACCCTCAGAAATCCTCCACTGAAATAAAGGGCGGTCACGTCACAGCTGCTCTGACAAATGCCAGGCTGGTTTCAAAGCACCTGTTGGTAGAGGTGCCAACTCATGAGCCACACAGATAGGCAGGCAACCTGTGGCCCAGCGGTCTGCCCTGGCTTCCCAGTTCTGTTCCTGCTCAGAACTACTTCTTAGTATCAGTCCCTATCATAAATTTACTAGAATAATAAAGACTGTAACTGTTTCAGTTTACAAAGTATCTGCACTTCTTTTGTCAAAAAAAGAAAACATTTTAAATGGCAACATCTCAGATCTCAACCTGGCTGTTTCACAGCAGAAACTCAAGTATACATATAATCATCTGTGTTGATGACGAGAACACTAATAACCCCAAAGGGATAACACAAAATTACACATATGGCTATGGGCCGTTTCTTTCATGTCAAATCTCTCTATTTCAGAATGTTGCCTACAGGCCACCCTAAATTCAGAAGAACCCAAAAAGCTACTTACAGTGTTTTCTCATCCTATGGCTCTACTCAGCACTTCACCAACTCCACTCCATGCTCCAAAAGGCCTACATTCAGATGAATGCAAGGTGCCTAAAGCAAAGATAGTTTTTCCCAAAAGACAATGCATCTACCTCCCTCTAAGATAATAACTGTGGTTTAAGATCTAGCATTTTAGCATTTCTTGAGTTTAAGATCTAGTTTATATCAATAAGCATTTCATTAAAATTAGGAGGTATCGCTAGTAAGACTTGACAGTAAAGTACTAAGGTTGATTTTATATATATATATATATATATATATTTAATTAAACAGGG
>NW_011494877.1:1937368-1943221 GCF_000754665.1 Bison bison bison | reverse complement strand
ATCCCTGGGTTGGGAAGATCCCCTGGAGAAGGGAAAGGCTACCCAATCCAGTATTCTGGCCTGGAGAATTCCATGGACTGTATAGTCCATGGGTTACAAAGAGTTGGACACGACTGAGCAACTTTCCTTCCTTCCTTCCCTCCTTCTTAAACAGGCACCTAAGCCATCTACCATGTACAATGATACTGAGCTGAGCAATGCGCCTACCATCCAATCCTAGTGAAGAGATGCCCAAGAAGAGGAAGCACAAATGTCACCAGCAAAGGAACAATGATCTCCTAGCAACAGCCAAAGCAACTAGGTTAAGGCCTGAAAACTAGTATTGGAAGCGATAACTGAGCAATGGACTGGAAAAATCCAATTCAGGTGGAAAATACACATTGCCCCAGGACCTACTGACCTGGAAAAATCTAGTTTCAGGTGGATGCTGGCAAGTGGCGAGAGACATCAGTCTTTCAGAACCCCATCTAAAGATTACAGATGCTTATGCAGGTTCGGAGTTGAGGATTCGAGGAGTACCTCATCTGGGAAACGATTATAGGATACTCAAGGCAAGTTGCAGAATTGTGACATGCTACGTTCTGACAGGACCCTCGAACGTACCTAAGAAGTAACTGGCCAAGCCGGACTGGAGCCCAAGTTTCCTAAATCAGTGGCCACAAGGGGTGACTTGAAGTACTAGTACCAACACTGTGAACTGAATGACCTAACTAGGGGGCAACAGATCCTTTTACAATCCGGAGGTTTCCAGTTTTCTGCTCTCAACAAAATTAAGGGGAGCTAAGTGTTGAGTTAGTTGATTCATAAAGTCACATCAGGTTTCGACATATAATTTAAAAGATTACAAACTAAGTGGCAAGGGCAGGAATACAGTCACAGATGTGGAGAATG
The DNA here is from genome assembly GCF_000754665.1 of Bison bison bison. Taxonomy (NCBI): domain Eukaryota; kingdom Metazoa; phylum Chordata; class Mammalia; order Artiodactyla; family Bovidae; genus Bison; species Bison bison. The sequence goes on along the minus strand of NW_011494877.1, from coordinate 1,942,330 downwards.
GATTTGTGGGCAGGGGTGTGGGGTGAGTTGAGAGTGGCACTGACATGTATACACCACCATGTGCCATACACAGCTAGTAGGGAGCTGCTGCACAGCGGTCTTCTGTTGAGACCTAGAAGGCTGGGACGCTGTGGGGGAAGCAGAAAGGAGGCTCAAGAGGAAGGGAATATATGTATACGTACAAGGGATTTATGTTGTTTTACAGCAGAAACTTCTGTAAAGACTGTCAGTTTAAAGACTGTTCTGTCAGTCTTTAAACTTACACAACAGTGTAAAGCAACTCCACTCCAGTTAAAAATAAAAATAATAAGTGAACCTGATATAACAAAAGTTCTTCTGATCCTATCTACTTCTGTCAACAAGGTTTCTCAAATTTTACATCTATGCAAATGAAAAATCTTATTATCGCATTAAGTAGTAATCATTTCCCAATACATGAAATAATTCAGTGTTGGAGCTCCATTTGTCTCAAGTTACTTTCCAACATAATTCTACCTTTCATGTTTAATTACTTATCCAAAACATATGCCTACTTGTTCTGATTAATTTATGTTAATAACCATACTGACACAAACCAAAAGAAATTAACACTGAAGAGACTTATGAGGATAGAAAATAAAAAATCATTCCCATCACTCCATATTTTTGTTGCAGAAGGATGACAGAATGATCAATAAAAGATTTTCAAGTATAAAAATAAATTAACATTTTGTGGAGGAAGTGGAACTGAAATATCATTTCAAGGAGAAAAAAATGAAAAATTAACATTTGTGATTCAATGAAAAGCTTAGTCATGTATTTTTTAAATGGATGACAATAGGTCAACTTATAACAGTATTTAGAGCCCACTAGATTCATTTTGGAGAAGGAAATGGCACCCCACTCCAGTACTCTTGCCTAGAAAATCCCATGGATGGAGGAGCCTGGTAGGCTGCAGTCCATGGGGTCCCTAAGAGTCAGACATGACTGAGTGACTTCACTTTCACTTTTCACTTTCATTCATTGGAAAAGGAAATGGCAACCCACTCCAGTGTTCTTGCCTGGAGAATTCCAGGGGCAGGACAGCCTGGTGGGCTGACGTCTATGGGGTCACACAGAGTTGGACAAGAAGTGACTTAGCAGCAGTAGCAGATTCATTTGAAAAGAATGAGATAATTGTTATTTTAAAACATCAACATTTATAATATATCAGAAATTACATGATTTGGTACTCATGTGATGAAAAACCATATGATGGGGATAAAGAATTCTCCAAAATTAGCAGAAATGTATGCAAACATTTAAAGGCCATAGTCCAAAACCAGGGGTCAACACTCTTAGCATCCTGGTTCCCTACAAGCTCCCTGTACCAACGTGCACAGAGCAGAGACAGGGCTTACCCTGAAGAGATGACTCTAGAGACACCTGCAGAACTCTGGACTTCCTTCAAGACAGGCAGGCAAACAAGAGGATATTTGCTGAGATATGATGCAACAGCTTTTCAGCTGAGGGGAGTGAAGAGGAGGGGAAGGGAGCGGAGATATCAGACCAGACAGCATACTTACAGTGATTCAAGTGATTAAACAAATAAAGACGCACAGCTCAACTTCAAGGACGCATACAAATATTCTTATGCTTCCATGTGTGTACTAGACAAAAAGTCATACCTTACTGAAGCTCTACAAAAAGGTGCCACAAGTCATACAAAAGGCCAAGTGGTAGAATCTTCTGTCACCATTATTGTGAAAATGAGTGCTCAACCAAAATGAATGTGGGACCACACAGGATGGGACTAAAACGCACTGCTGGACATCCTAGGGCACTCGAGGTTACTATGTAGGGCACTCAAGGTTACTACAGAAGTATGAGTGGTTCAGAGATACTCTTGACACTTTTCCTGCAATTTCACACAGGGTATCCATGTGAAAATAGCTGCTTTTTATTAATAAGGAAATGGCAACCCACTCCAGTGTTCTTGCCTGGAGAATCCCAGGGACGGGGGAGTCTGGTGGGCTGCCAGAGTCGGACACGACCGAAGCGACTTAGCAGTAGCAGCATGGTTCTTTTATTAATAAAAGAACCACTTCCCTGGTGGCGCAGTGACTAAGAATCCAGGCTTGATCTCTAGTCAGGAAACTAAGATTCCACTCGCCTCTGAACAACTCCTAGTGGCTCAGATGGTAGAGTCTGCCTGCAGTGTGGGAGACCCAACTTCGATCCCTGGGCCAGAAAGATCTCCTGGAGAAGGAAATGGCAACCCACTCCAGCATTCCTGCCTGGAAAATCCCATGGACAGAATAGCCTGGTGGGCTACAGTCCATAGGGTTACAAAGAGTCCGACACGACTGAGCGGCTTCACTCTCTCTCTCTCTGAACACCTCAGTTCGTGCACCCCCATGCACTGCAAGGAAGATCTTGCATGCTGCAACTAAGACCCAAGGCAGCCAAATAAATAAATTTTTTAAAATTTTTCTTTTTTTCTTTTAAAAGGAACCCTATGCTCTGAAAAGATCATTTTTAATAGCCAGGTGCCAATGCAAATTGATCTTCTTTAGTATTATCATCCTCTCCCATCATCATTCAAAACTCTCAAAGCATACATGATTTGTTTTAGAACCAATGTCCCCAGGACGTCCCTGTGAGGACTCTGCGCTTCCACTGTAGGGGGCCTGTGTTCACTCCCTGGCAGGGGAGCTAAGATCCCACAGGCCACACAGCATGGACGAAAGAAAAAATAGAAAAATCATACCTAATCAGAGTTCTGCTTACACGAGGCCTGAAAGTCCACCGTTTTATACGATTCTTCGTAGTTCTCCGGTTAAATAGTGCACTGATGGTACTTCTGTGACTGTAAATGCTTTGCCTTCTGAGTCAACTCTCCTGTTAGACTTTACTGAATGCTGATGAGTCTGTTCTGTTAACACCTGACGATTTTTATACCTCTTACTTTGTCTTTTAGAAAGTCTGTCTTTTGGGACTCCCCTGGTGGTCCAGTGGCTAAGACTCTGATCTCTCAATGCTGGGGCCCTAGGTTTGATTCCTGGTTGGGGAACTAGATCCCACATGCCACAACTAAGACCCTGTGCAGCCAAATAAATAAATAAAAATAAATATTAAAAAAAAAAGAAAGTCTGTCTTTTCTTTATTATCTTCATGTAAACTTTTCAGTGTATTTGGAAATATTTCACTTTCAAAAGAAGTTTTTGATTTGCTGTCGAAAGAAAATGAATACATGTATTAAAATCAAATTAGCAAATTAAATATTAAAAATAATACTTTGTGCAACTATAAAACTCATAAATAGAAACTTGTAAAACCTTTAAATAATTCCAAATGAGGGTTTTCAGTGGGTTTTGAATCCACTAGTTGAAAAAAAATAAATAAATGGAGCACCTTGGTTTGCAAAAACAGCTGATGGACAACAAAGAAGATGAAAATTTCCTAGCTATAATTGGCGGATGGGACTCTCATGATTAGATAAATACTACAAATGATGAGTTTCTTGTACCTGGATCATTTTGGGCAATAACTTTTTCAAATACAGTCATTAAATCAAGATTTGAGAGACTTATTAACAGAACCAAACCTTCAGCCTTATATAATCACTAAGAGTAATATCACCAAAATCATGAATCATCACATTTAAGTAAGGTTTTTAAAAATCAAACATTCAGTAAGAACCAAAAGGCTTTATACTGTTAAAGAAGCCACATTTTTAAGTGTATATCTCATCTTTCTTATCATTCCATAATCCCTATTTTTGTTTTGAATTCTATTAATTATACTGACATGATTTACATATACAGGTAGATGTACTTCATAACATAATCAAATGCTTTAATGATAAATCAGCTTATTGATAAAAAGTTTGCTGGACAAGAAAGCACATACATATATACATACACACACACAGATTATACCCTCGAACTTTAAAAAATTGAGACACACGTCTAAAAAATCTTAGGGATCTTAAGCAAATCCAACAGCACCATCTCTACAACCTGTCTCCATCACAACATCTCATGAGAATAAGACTCAACAAAGAAATAGTATCAATGAAAAGACACAATCAAAAAATGGGAGGAAGAAAAAGATAAAGTATTACAAAAATGTTTGAGACAAAAAAAAAAAAAATGGGTAGAAAACCTAAACAGACATTTCTCCAAAGATACAGAAACAGCCAACAGGTACGTGAAAACATGTTCAACATTGCTAATTATCAGAGAAATGTAAATCAAAATGGCCACCATAAAAAAGTCTACAAATTACAAGTGCTGGGGAGGGCATGGGGAAAGGGGAACCCTCCTACACTATTGGTGGGTACTTAAAAAATTTTTTTTAAATAGTATCAGGCAGAAGACCTAAGCAAATGCTATAGGTATGGTGAGCTGGAGCTAGGTGACCAGACAGCATGCATCAGGACACACTTCAGAGACTTTCCAACAGGAAGTAAAGGAAGCAACAGCAAGCAGCATGCCCTGTTGTCTGGGCTTCATTCTAATAGGCATGTGCTAGACGCGCTAGTGCAATGAACAAGAGGAGAATTTCAGTCAGAGCAAACAGCAAATGTGAAGAGCCCCGGGTGTCAAGGTGGTAGGGAGCCCAATGGACCAAGCCAGGAGTCTGGCCAGAATCAAGAACAAAGAGAACAGCGGCAGGACAGCAGCAGGGCCAGATCATGCCAGACCTCTCCGGCAGCAGCTTGGGGTAGTACAAAGCAGACAATGTCAGCTCTATTTCTCACAGCAGGACTTCAATCCCATGATTCTAGAAGCACCTGATGGAGGGACAGTATGGAATAAATGATCTGGTTGGATGGGGATGGCTGCTGAAGTTCTAAGAACCCAGGTCCAGGGAGCATTCCAGGGCGCTCCAAAAGCAGATGCTGACTCATGGTCAAGCCAAGCTGACAGCTCCCACCTGTGAAGGGACTGCAATGTCCTCTCTTGGGCTGTATTATTCATACACTGTCCAACTGACCTG
>NW_011494877.1:1931428-1937268 GCF_000754665.1 Bison bison bison | reverse complement strand
CAACTGACCTGCCTTAAAATACCACTGAGGGCTAGTCTCTGCTGGCAAAGAAAGTCCAAAACAGGAATAGGTTTAGTAAAGGAAAAACCTGGATTCCTATCTGGCTTCTGTCACTGACTAGCTACATGACCTCTCCCATTGTTACCCATCAATGGGGAAGATACCTGCCCCACTTCAAAGGGAAGAGACAATCAAATGCTTTAATGCTAAATTGTCTGGCTGGTAAAAGCTGTTTAAGCAGTTTTAAACTATCCTGACAGAGACTTTCTCTCATATTTTCTTATTTCCTGAGTTCCTCTCAAGTCCAAGCACTTGATACAGTATTCTACACAATGACATTCAGCAAATATCCATTTAGCACACATTAAACAAATACTAGACTCTCAATAAGCAATACCAATGAGTCCTAACTCAAGTTCAGGTGGGCTTTATATTGTCTAGTCATTGCAACACAAATAGGACAATTAAATATGGTTTCAACTGTGGCCTCAAAAGCCTATTTCAAATAGTCATGAATGAAAAGAATAAAAGGCTAATTATAAATTATGGTTTGCCTCAGTCCAACAAATGCTGAATGACAATGCTGTATAAAACACTGCAACAGGCATTAAAGCAAAAATAAATGAGTTGCTCTTACAGAACTTTTATTATAGTGAGGGAAGCAGTCAACAAATAACTCCAGCAATTGGGGGCTTCCCTGGTGGCTCAATGGTAAACAATCTGCCTGCTAATGCAGGAGATATGGGTTAGATCCCTGGCTTTGGAAGATCTTGTGGAGAAAGAAATGGCAACCCTCTCCAGTATTCTTGGGCTTCCCAACTGGTGCTAGTGGTAAAGAAGCCGCCTGCCAAGGCAGTAGGCCTAAAAGACAAGAGTTCGATCCCCGGGTCAGGAAGATTCCCTGGAAAAGGGAATGGCAACCCACTCCAGTATTCTTGCCTGGAGAATTCCAGGGACAGAGGAGCCTATAGTCCACAGGGTCTCAGAGAGTCATGCACAACTTAGCAACTAAACAACAATGGCAAAATGTGGTGAAACTACAGAAGCATTAGAGATAAAAAATAATTCTGATTAAGGATATGGATAACAAGGTTCCCTGGGGAAAGTATTAACCTAAATGAAGCCTTAAAAGGATTATAGGCCATTCCAGGGAAAAGACCAGGAGCAAAAGTAGAACTGAAAGCAAGGGAGGTTCAAAAGGGTGAGGATATATGTATACCTATGTCTGATTCATGTTGAGCTTTGACAGAAAACAGCAAAGTTCTGTAAAGCAATTAGCCTCTGATAAATAATGAATTTTTTTAAAAAGTATAACTGAAAGCAGTTCCACAGATGTGTGGTGTATATTTGGGTGTGGGGAAGCAGGACAAGAGTAGAAAAATAAAGTCTGGGGCCACATCTTGGGGGCAGGGAACTGTGCAATGTGCTGAAATACCAGACTTGTAGTCTGGGTGATGGAGACGCATCCAGGGTTTCCCAGAAGAGTGACGCAGTCAGAGCTAAGCTAAAGAAGACCTCTCTGAGGATAGTGCAAATTATCTTCCGTTTGGCCAAGGAAGAAGCCACAGGGCAGTAAACAGCAAAAATGAAGAGAACAGGGAATGGCAGCTAAAGTCAAGGCTATATATGCAGGTAAAGAAATTTAAACTGTCATTTTCCCCGCCAACCACCGGTTACTTATTGCTCTCTAGACCTGTCCTTTAAGAGGAAATGTGAGAATCTGGTCTTTAACAAACATTTAGATTATTTTCTCAACCCACCACAATTTTAGATGAGTTTTTAGCAGTGATTTGTCATGTCAGCCCAGTAAAGCTTACTCTAGTGTTCTAACTCATCTTCATTTGTAAAACAAACTTTTAAAATGTGATAATATGGAGCAGCAATCACTATTTTTGCCTTCCACAACCAAAATAATTTAGGCTAAGATAAAATACTTGCAACTCAGGGCAGCCACAACACTTAGACAAATTAGAGCTCTCCAGAGAAGCTAAACAGGGAGTTGTTTTCTCTTATCAAGCAGGGGCAGAGAAGGCAATGGCACCCCACTCCAGTACTCTTGCCTGGAAAATCCCATGGACGGAGGAGCCTGAAAGGCTACAGTCCATGGGGTCTCGAAGAGTCGGACACGACTGAGCGACTTCACTTTCACTTTTCACTTTGATGCATTGGAGAAGGAAATGGCAACCCACTCCAGTGATCTTGCCTGGAGAATCCCAGGGATGGGGGAGCCTGGTGGGCTGCCGTCTATGGGGTTGCACAGAGTCGGACACGACTGACTCGACTTAGCAGTAGCAGCAGCAGCATAAAGCAGGGGAGAGAGCAGTGAAGATCTACACTATGCAGCCAATGTGCATTTCCATTTCCTTTTGGGTCAAGCACCTCTGAAACCATTCTATAGCTGTTTCCAAGTAGCCCCTTTCCAGGTTGAAGGTGTAAACTTGTGTTCTGCAGGCACGCCTTAGTCAAGTCTTCTTAAACAAGAACAATGGCTAGGACAGGGCAGTACCTATCTAGTTCTGGCTCCACCACTAAATATATGATCTGAATTCATTACTTCCCTCATCCATCAGTGATGAGATGAAGTGCTGGACTCCAGGACCTCTGAGGTTTCTTCTAGCTCTAAAACTGTCATTTTCTGTTGATGCCCTTGGACCCTTTCAGTTCAGTTCAGTCACTCAGTCGTGTCCGACTCTTTGCGACCCCATAAATCACATTACCACAGGCCTCCCTGTCCATCACCATCTTCCAGAGTTCACTCAAACTCACGTCCATTGAGTTGGTAATGCCATCCAGCCATCTCATTCTCTGTCGTCCCCTTCTCCTCCTGCCCCCAATCCCTCCCAGCATCAGGGTCTTTTCCAATGAGTCAGCTCTTTGCATCAGGTGGCCAAAGTACTGGAGTTTCAGCTTCAGCATCAGTCCTTCCAATGAACACCCAGGACTGATCTCCTTTAGGATGGACTGGTTGGATCTCCTTGCAGTCCAAGGGACTCTCAAGAGTCTTCTCCAACACCATAGTTCAAAAGCATCGATTCTTCGGCGATCAGCTTTCTTCACAGTACAACTCTCGCATCCACACATGACCACCGGAAAAACCATAGCCTTGACTAGACGACCTTTATTGGCAAAGTAATGTCTCTGCTTTTCAATATGCTATCTAGGTTGGACCCTTTGCCTTCTCCCAAATTCCTTTAACAAGCCCAGAGCAAACACCCAGGAAGTAGAGTATCAACCTTGCTTCCAGAGCCCCCTGTACTAAAATATTCAGGCTTGAGACCCCCAAACGAGGTCCAATCTGTTGATGGGGACCATCCTTTAAACAAAAACAAACCCCCCCACCCCCCAGCAAAAACAAAAACTCAAACTCCTTGGAAGAGAGATGCTAAGGACTGGAACATAGAATCATGACAATAATTGCCACAAACTGACTACAACACAAAATTTTTAAAATCCAATGCTCCTTGGGACTTTTTTAGTAATAAAAAAATTATAAAATAACTCTAAACAATGACAAACTATTTGTGATTGCCCAAAAGGTACAACATGCTTTAAAAATTGCATGAGGGATTTTCTGGCAGTCCAGTGGTTAAGACTCCACATGCTGCCAATGCAGGGACTGCATGCTTGATCTCTACTGAGAGAACTAAAATCCCACATGCCACTTGACACAGCCGAAGATTTAAAACTGTGTGAAAACAGACCCTTTTGGGGGAGTATCTTCTTCCTTGATTAGAAACAGGGACAAAAGAGAGCTCCCTTAAGAGCTCTTTACTAGTTCGTACCTGACACCTTACCAAAATAACACTTACCTGTATACTGATATTAACTGAGAACAGGTGATCATTCAGGACACAAAAATAAGAAGGGAGTTATTTCACCTTTCAGATTTCAATTTCTACCTCTGTAGTAACTAAATTATTTAGTTGATTACTAAGGTCATTTTGTTTCTAAATGCTATACTCATACGTCAGTTTGTCTCCCTATCCCTAGGAGGGCTGGATCTCAGGTCAATATTTGAGTCCAGCTATATACCCCACGTCTCCCAACTATACTCCAGTACTTTCGCCACCTCATGCCAAGAGTTGACTCATTGGAAAAGACTGATGCTGGGAGGGATTGGGGGCAGGAGGAGAAGGGGACGACAGAGGATGAGATGGCTGGATGGCATCACAGACTCGATGAACTTGAGTCTGAATGAACTCTGGCAGTTGGTGATGGACAGGGAGGCCTGGCGTGCTGCGATTCATGGGGTCGCAAAGAGTCGGACACGACTGAGCGACTGTACTGAACTGAACTGACACCCCACGTCGGCTTCCCTGGTGGCTCAGACGGTAAAGAATCTGCTTTCAATGCAGGACACCCAGGTTCGATCCCTGGGTTGGGAAAATCCCTGGAGAAGGGAATGCCAACCCACTCCAGTATTCTTGCCTGGAGAGTTCCATGGACAGAGGAGCCTGGCGGGCTCCAATCCATGGAGTCGCAAAGAGTCGGACACGACTGAGCGACTAACACACACATACACACATACACACGCCAGGTATTGTGCTAAAAGCGCTGGGAATACAGCCATCAACAACAAAAGAGAAGCCGCGCGACACGAATATGCTCGGGGGGTGGGGGATGGAGTGCTGGTTCTAATGTAACAGGTAAACTTCCTAAAAGAACTGGCATCCTGGTTTGGCTTTGGCGTAACATGGAAAAAATTTCAAAATTAAAAAAGGCATTCAACCAGGGGCAAATTCAACAAACTTCTGGGCCCTAAAGCAGGCAGATTTCCTAACCCTGGGAGCTACGGGTGAGATTAACTAATCAATAAAGAAGTTCCACAGCGCCAGCTGCCGCGTCTGGGCCACACGCGCCGAACTAGTTCAGACCTGGAGGGAAACGTGTAAAACCAAAATGGAGGAGGGGCTCCGGCAGAGTCAGATCCGGAGCGAAAACCTCGTGGCTCTCCTCTCATGGCGCCAACCAGCCTTCCTGCTCCGCTCTCCCCAACCCTAGGAGGCATCATCTCGCCTAGCCAGACCCAGCGCGCAGCACCCATGTCTCGCAGGCTCCCCTTGAGTCCGTGCGCCGAATCAACTTGGAGATTGTTAAACAGTAGGGGAAACAAGTAGCCACCTTAAAGGAAGGGGAGCAAAGAAAGAAACATCTGTGAGGACTCCACCCTTCTCCACCTGCAGAAAAAGCCGGGGGTAAAGCTACGAAAAGCATATCCCTAGCTTTGCTGATAAAACAATAAAGCAGGCTGCTAGAAGGGTCAGACACCCAGAGGATGACCACTTTCCGCGGATCCAAGACGCCTACGGCCCCAGACATCTAAGAGCCCGGGGCCAGTACAACTTTCTCATTGAAGATGACCGCGTTTCCTCTTAAAACCAGAGAGGGAGAGAAAGAGAAAAGCCCTTGGTATGATCATTACACTGATGTCACCTTGCTTATTTGGCTCTCAGGATTTTTCCCGGAAACCCCTGCAATCCCCGGCCCCGGCATCCAGTCCAAGCGGGGCTCCTCTTCTTCCCCAGGACGCTGCCTCGTGCTTTCTCGCAGCCGTCTGGATAGGGTTACGCGGCTCGCTCCGCCCTTGGCACCGGGGCTGCACCGCTGGGCGAGCGCATCAACGCCAGGGCAGGGGAAGACGGGTGTACCGGGGGTTCGTAGAGGACCCTGCTTAAAGCCCTCTCCCCCACGTCGGACTTGCAAAACAATAAGCATCCGTTTTCTCTGCCCCTCCCCCACAGGACCCCGGCCACGAGTCACTGCCGCCCGGGGAGCGTGCCAGCCCTGCGATCGGTAGCCGGGGTACCTCTGGAACCTCGGGTGGCCCGAGGTTCCAGAGG
>NW_011494877.1:1916891-1930789 GCF_000754665.1 Bison bison bison | reverse complement strand
GGAAAGGTGTGAGCCCGACCCTCCTCCCTACCCACCCGGTTAACCCTATCAGCGACGACGGCCTGCCGAGGACCAAAGGAGAAGAAAGGAGCCTTCTGCGTGTTTTAATTGGGTATGCCCCCACCTATTTCAAAAGGGATAAAAAGCTAAAAGGGCAGATCAAATAATAGAGGATGCCTCAGGTTTGAGAAGCAAAATCAGAACAAGCTTGAAAGAGTAAGATGAAACAAAGGGTTAATGCCATTTATCCATTGTCCAGACTAAAAACTTGTGTTCCGAAAATGAAATTTTTCCCCCCTCCCGTTTGCCAAAATAATAGTTCAGCCTCTGGCTTTAAATATTTCCTCTTTTGGGAATCTCCAAACACCATCCTCTAACTTAACAGGCGACTTTCTGTAGCCCTTCTTCCGAAAGAAAGATAATTTGAGGGGGCTCTGAGGAACGCCCTCCCTCCAGACATCAATGCCCTTTCTAACCATAGTTTGAAATCCCAAACATGGAGGTTCCTGTGGAGTTAGGGCTGTGGAAGCGTTAAAACAATGCATGTCGATTTATTAGTACCTTTAAGTGAACCGGTTTAGGTGGGCAATTAGGTACTTGGTTACAAAAGACAGTAGCTGCTGGTGACCAAGAGTGGGGCCACCTCTGGAACCAGATTTCTGTATTAGCTGCAGTTTCCTGAGCAAGTCACTCAATCTCCCTTGCTCAATGTTCTCATCTGTTAAATGGGAATAATGGCAATTACATGCTAGGATTATTGTATTAAAATGAACTTTTATATTTAAAGTGTTTAACAGAGGGCCTGACACAGGTGCAAGCCTTTCTATAAAGGTGCTGTGAGAAAAGGCCCCAAAAGGGCTGAAACTGGAGAAGGAGCCTTTGCTGAAGCACAGGAAAGAGAGAGAGGACTAGACTAGCCAGTTCCAACCTCTGCTCCCTTGAACCCAGGACTGGCATCAGTGAGCTCCAGGCCCTACCATCTAAAGAAGAACTCAAGTCTATTGCATTCTCTTTCAAAACTTAGTAAATTATCTTAAATTCAGAATTACTTTGAAAAAATTACTAAAGAAAATTAAGAGTATTAGAAAAAAACATACTCTTTTCACTTTTTAAATATTTCAGGTTACCATCCCCAACCAAACTCCACAGAAGCTCAGACAAGAAACTAACCTGGGGAGAGCAGCTTCCTGGAACCCAGAGGCAGGCATTTGAGAGAGGTTAGCGAGAAGCCTTATCAGATTGCTGAGGGGTGGGTGGGTTTTGGCTGATTTGTAAATCTGCTTCTTCTCCTACAAGTTCTTCCCTTGGTGAAAAGATAACGATCTTTTAGGATTATGGCAGAGCTTTTCAGAGGCAAGAAAGGCCAACTGAAATTTGGAACTTGATGGACTCATAGCTAAGGGGATATTAGGTAATTGAGAGAAAGAAGAATAATAAAACAATGCCACATTCTCCATGAACTTTTCCCAAATTCCCATCTTCTTTATCATTCCAATAACTTTTTTCTACAACATTTTAATCATAAAAATTTTCAAACTTAAAGTTGAAAGATTTTACAGTAAAGACTGATATAGCCACCACCTAGATTCTCCTGTTAACATTGTATTATACTTGCTTTATCACATCTATACATTGTACCTTTTGTTTCCCTTCCTTAAGTGACTTACTACAAACTGGTTTACACATTTCTTGCTTTGTTTGTCTGTCTTTATTTTCTATCCTAGCACCTAAAACAGTTTCTGACACATAGCCTTAGGGAGTAAAGAGACACCATACTTCATTTCTACATTCTTAAGGCCCACAGAACAGAATAACTGCGGGTAGGAGGCACTCACACAATACATGTTTGTTGAGTACTGGATGAATGAATGAACAAATATGAAAGAGGTAAGAAAATGTGCTGTGCTGTACTTAGTCGCTCGGTTGTGTCCGACTCTTTGTGACCCCATGGACCTCAGGAGCCTGTCAGGCTCCTCTGTCCATGGGGATTCTCCAAGCAAGAATACTGGAGTGGATTGCCATGCCCTCCTCCAGGGGATCTTCCCAACCCAGGGATCGAACCCAGGTCTCCCACGTTGCAGACAGATTTTTTACCCGCTGAGCTACCAGGGAAGCCCAAATACCAACAAGTAAATATCACTTCCACCATTTTGGAAGAAAATGTGGTTTTCCCTAGATTGCATTTATGTGGTTACTATTATTTCTGAATGTTCTGTTTTCCTGTCATTCCAAGTAACTGTCTACGTCTAATCCTAGTATGTGCATCTGTTAACTAGTGGAACTAACTCCTTAACTGAGCTAACTCATTACACTTATCTGCACCCTGTTTAATAATAATAATAATATTTGACATGAGTTAATATACATAAAAGTGCTCTGAAAAAAACAAAAGCTATCTATAAAGGCCTAATCCAGCTGCTCTCTGCACTCCCTGTTTTCACTTTGCTATTTTCTTTTTTTCTGTTTGTCCCTAGGGCAGGCTCACCTACACAGAAGGAAGTTCCCCTGTCCATTTAAATTATTAAAAATATTCTCAGCACTGGTGACCTCAACAAGGACTTCTGCATCTTTGCTTTCTATAAAGCAAGGTAGGCTGTCTGTGCTATTCCCTGTGCTGTGTCATCCTCTCTCGGGAGCCTGGTCACCAAATCCCACAGCTTAGGATGTTCAAATCACGTTTGAGCCTCCTGCAGCAATTACACTGCAGATTCTGGATTAAGTGATTTCCAGATGCCCTCCTTCCCCTCCCACTAAGAAGAAAAAAAAAAAAAAATCAAATGTTTTCAATAAAATCCAGAGCTAGAACAGATGCACGGGAATACATTTTCTTGGTATCTGTGAGAATTTTCTTATACATACAGAGATTCAGTCTGATCAAGTTCTGGCCTAGTTAACATTTGGGAATGAAATCAGCATGAATGTGCAACTACAGCTGTAGCTAAAGAAGAAGAAAAGAACTTGCTACTGACAGTCCTCTGCCTCCCTTATATCCTTAGCTACAGTTCTGAGCTAGACAAGCAACCTTACATTTTGCCTCCAATTGACAAATGCTACCACCAGGTGCTTCACACACCATAGCTAGTTCTCTAATTGCTTATCACATTTCCCAACCAGAAAAAAAATGTTCTCACACTTCAGTATGTCTTCTGCAGCATGTTAGTTCCCTGTTATGCCTTTCTATTTACCTCCTATCTTTTATTAATCAGCAATTACTTTGACAGGTCATAAGTACTGTTCTAAGATGACCAGATGATATGAAAGCTCCCCAATATCTGGCTTTGTAATCTTTAGTTCAGTTCAGTCGCTCAGTTGTGTCCAGCTCTTTGCGACCCCATGGACTGCAGCACGCTAGGCTTCCCTGTCCATCACCAAATCCCAGAGCTTGCTCAAACTCATGGCCACCAAGTCAGTGATACCATCCAACCATCCTATCGTCTGTGATCTTAATCAGTCACATTCTCAGATAGATACTGTTAGGCTGCAGGACATAGCAGTCTTAGAGCAGCATCAGCAGCCTCTGAAGGCAAATCCATGGTCCCCACCCCAGAAGTAGTAAACCTGAAACTTCGTGGGCCAGGCAATTTGTCTTTCTTAAACTGTACACATAATTCAAGTGCTTACCAAAGTCTGAGCATTCCTGATTTAGTGGAAAGAAGACAGTGTGAGCTCTAGTTAGAAAAGCGCAGTTTACATCCTTGCTTTGTTACTTACTCATTTTATAACCTTTAGCAAGTTACCTTCTACACACCTCAGTTTCTTTAACTGTTAAATGGTACCTGGCTCATAGGATGGTTGTAAAAAATAATAAAAATATTATCAGTATACATATAATGGTTGTTAGGTATCATTTCTCTTTCCCTCCTATTTCTGTCACAAGTCTCTAACTATTCCAAGAGTCACACCATTAGAGATTAGGCGTTCCAAAGGTAAGGACTTCTAATCCCTGTGGACACTTTAAACTAAAATGAAAAAGATAATGTCCAAAATAAGTAACTCTACATGTAGTGCTTGCCTGCAGTTGGAGAAGTTGGGGATAAATGGAGAGTGGCGGCTAATGGGTCTGGGATCTCTTTTTAGAGTAAAGGGAATGTTCTGAAATTGTCTGGTGGTTGTGCAACTTTTGCATAAGAACCTTTTAATCATATAAGATGGTGAATTATATGGTATGTAAGTTGTATCTCAGTAGAGCAATTTCAAAAAATAGGTCTCAACCTGCAGTCTAGGAGGGGAAAGAAGTTTTGCAGAATTGCTAACAGAAATAACAAAGGCACAGGGGAAAAAAAGACAGAACTAAAAAGACAATGTTAAGGGATTTTGTAACCTAAAAAACAGTGCCCAGATGCAAGTCATTAATTTTTTTATATTCAGTATACTGATTTTCGCACATATGCTCTTCCCCTTCCTCAGAAAGATAATAGTCGTACAAGGGCCCTTAAACTTTAGTTGGCCCAACTTCAGAAATCCCACATGTCCCTAGAACTCTTCCCAGACTTTGAAAAAGTTAACATACAAATTTTAGTCCTATAGCGACTTATTTTCTCTCCCTACCTTATAACATGATTTGTTAGTGTGATTCTATAAGTCAGGAGTTCAGTTGTCTTGCCCAGCAAGCTTGCAGCATCCTTGTTTTGTTCACACTGTGTTCTAAGCCATTTACCTTTATTCTGTTCCCAGTTCTTATCCCAGACCTGTATCTGACCCTGTGCTTCTTTGCCTATCACCAGACCACCTTGCCCATCCCACTTTTCTGCAGTGACTTCCTTCACCTTCCTCAATTAGCTCCGAGGTCACTTTCTCTGTAAATAGTCTACTTCTACCTCTCCCCCTTCACCCTAGGGCTGATGCTTTGTCCATTACACCATAATGGACATTATGGTTGGTGATGTACAGTGCTGGGACTAGGGTGACACAAGGGTGTCAAAATGTAAGGAGGCCCTGACTCTCGGATGGAGCAAGTGCTAGAGTAGCTGTGCTGTGCTTAGCCGTTCAGTCGTGTCCAACTCTCTGCAGCCCCGTGGACTGCAGCCCACCAGGCTGCTCTGTCCATGGGGATTCTCCAGGCAAGAATACTGGAGTGGGTTGCCATGCCTTCCTCCAGGAGATCTTCCCGACCCAGGGATCAAACCCAGGTCTCCTGCATTGCGGGCAGATTCTTTCCTGTCTTGAGCCACCAGGAAAGCTAGTGTAGGGTGGGCCTTAAAAAGGAGTCTTCCATATGTGTTTGTTCTAAATGTCTTCTTTGTCTCTCTCTAGTCCCAGCCCTAGTAACTGTCAACAGGAGAAGCAGAAGATGGTACAGCTGATGGCATCAATCTCAGAGGAGTAGCTACATTTAGACTGGTGGCCACGGATGGCAGGTCTGACTGTCCTGGAGGTGATGCTGAGGTGCCAGTTTGTGTTGGAGGCTAAATGAGATTGCAGATTTAGCAGATTAGTTTTTGCTCGGTGTTCAAATGGTATGTTGCTGAAAAGTTACTTCGGTATCTCAAAGCAAACTCTCCCCAGATCATTAGGAGAGAAAATTAATTCAACTCTGCTTCATAATGAAATTACAGCTGTTCCTGGTGGCAGAGAGGCCTAAAAGTTTGAGTGATAGAACCTAGTGTTTCAGAAATATTTTTAGTCAGAGACTGAGAAAACTAAAAAAAGCAACAGATTCCCCAGGCACACACACACACACTCACAAGTAGAATTTTGAGTGTAATTTACTTAGGTCTGACACAGCCTGCTGGCCAGGGGAGGTGGTGGGGGTAAGGGCAGCTTCAGAGGAGAGCACCCACTGCCAGCAGAATGGAAGTGTTAGCTCTTTTTAAGGAATCTGGGTCACCTCTGCCAGCACAGAGGGCCCAGGGGCATAGTGTTTGCAAAGACAGTATCCTCAAAGGCACCTATCCAGATGTCCCCACCCATATCTTAGGATCTTAGGTGTTTACCACCAAGACCCTGACATCTTTCTACCGGTCCTGCCTTGGCTGACCAACACAAGCTCAGTTTTGAGCTCTAAGCCTGTATTCAGCCGGCTGAAATGACATGCACTATCCCAACTTGCTGGCAGTAGGGACATTAATTAGCTGGGGCTCTTGGTCAGTTATGTTGCTTGCAGGCTGAGTTCTTTGAGGTGCTTCTCGTGGTCACCATATATGGAGAGCAAAGTCTTAAAATCTCTGATTAAAATTGTTGAATTATCAATTTTCCCTTTCAGTTACGTCACTTTTTGCTGCATGTATTTTAGGACTCTTTTGTTAAGTATGTATACATTTATGAGGGGTCAGATCCATTATGAAATGTCCCTGCTTATCTCTCAGAATATTCTATGTCCTAAAGCCAATTCTGTCTGACATTAATAAGCCACTCCGCCTCTCTTACGTTTACTGATTGCATGGTATATCGGTTTCCATCTTTTAACTTATTTGTATCTGTGAATCTAACATGTATGTCTTATGAACTGTATATACTTGGATCTTGCTTTTTTATATAGCCTGACAATCTGTAGTAGATCTAACAGTATAGTATAATAAGTCTGCTAGTAACATCTCCTCTCAGTTTTTGCTTATCTGGTAATATCTTTATTTCAATTTCCTTTTCAAAGAATGGTTTTATTGGATATAGAATTCTTGGTTAAGAGCATGGTACTTTGTCCCCAGCCCTTTTAATATGTCATTCTACTGTCTTTCTGGACTTCATTATTTCTAGTGAGAAGTTAGCTATTAATTGTTGTCCCCCTAAATATGATGAGTCATTTTCCCTTGCTGCTTTCAAGATTTTTCTCTTTGCCTTTGGTTTTCAGAAATTTGCCTCATGTCGAGGTGTGGTTCTCTTTTATCCTGTTGAAATTTCATTGAGTTTTAGGATTTGTAAGTTAAGGTTTTTCATGAAATTTTGGATGTTTTTTGGCCAGTTTCTCGAAAATATGTTTTCTTCTCCTTTCTCCCTCCCCATTTTGGGACTCCCATTAAAGCTGGAATACTTGACTCCACGGTTTCCAAGACTCTGTTTAATTTGATTCAATCCTCTTTGTTCTCTGTCCTTAGGTGTGGACAATTTCTATTAGTCTGTCTTCAACTTCACCAATTATTTCTCCTGTCATCTCCGATCTGCTGTTGAAACCATGTAATGAATTTTTCATTTGAGTTATTATACTTCTCAAATCTAGGATTTCCATTTGGTTCTTCTTAATACTATTTTCCTATTGAGATTTGCTTTGTGTTGATTCATTGTTAGCATTTCTAAAGTTATTTGAACAAATTTATAATGGCTGCCTTGGAGTGTTTCTCTGCTAAAAGTAAAAGCTGGGTCTGTTCCTAGTTTCTTCTTTTTGTTTTTTTTTTGTTTGTTTTTCTTGTATATGCGTATAACTTTCCTAGGTCTTTTTGCATGTCTAGTAATTTTTTATTTAAAAAAACTGGAAATTTTAGATAATATATTTTAGCTACTCTGAGTTCCATTTTATATTTCTGATGGTTATTGGATTTTTCATTTTTTGTTTAATAAGATGCTTAAACTGCAGACTCCATTTCCCTGATGTACAGCCTCCTGTCTCTGCTGTTATATTTATTTTTAATTAATTAGTTTTTTTCTTTTGGCCTAACCCTGTGGCATGTGAGATCTTAGTTCCCCGACCAGGGATCGAACCCACACTTCATGCATTGGAAGACACAGTCTTAACCACTGTGCCGCTGGGAAAGTCCTTCTGCTGTTTTATTTTTGCTTGTTAGTTTGCTGTGTTTGCTCAGCCTGGCTCCCTAGTGATTTCCTCTATGACTAATTGCTTAGTGGTCAGTCAATGCTTTGGGCAAAGGTTGTACTCAAATACCTTGAGCCAGTTAGGCTCTGCTGATTGATATGTGTGGATTATGGAACGCATTCAAAGCTTCAGCCTGTACTCAAGTCTCGCTCATCTTTTAGTTTTTGCTGGATTCTCCAAGGTCTGTTGGATCTCTTCTATACATGTGTAGTGTCCCAGTCAGCCAAGAGGGTGAGCAGCTTATCTCAGCTCTTCTATCCCTGCTTCAAGTCCAGGATTGCCCTGTTAAATTTCTGGCTGCTTCACCACCTGCTCTGAACCTGAACCTTATTTTCAAGCTGCAGGGATGCTTGAAGCATTTTCCCTTGTGTCCAACTAAAGTGAAAGTGAAGTCGCTCAGTCGTGTCCGACTCTTTGCGACCCCATGGACTGTAGCCTACCAGGCTCCTCCGTCTATGGGCTTCTCCAGGCAAGAGTACTGAAGAGGGTTGCCATTTCCTTCTCCAGGGGATCTTCCCGACCCAAGGGTCAAACCCAGGTATCCCGCATAGCAGGCAGATGCTTTACTTTCTGAGCCACCAGGGAAGCCCTGACTGAGTCCAGCTAAGTCCACTACTTGTTACTGGTGAGGTTTGTAGGACTGTGGTCCCTACACTGAATAGGGTCTGACTCCTCTTGCCAATATAAGATTCTCTTGCAAAATTGAAAACTGTCCAGTGAAATAAAACACAGCAAGATAAAATTCCAGGCTCTGAAACTTTATTCAGGGAATTCTACCAAACATTCAAAGGAGAGTTAACACCAAGATTTCACAAACTACCAGAGAGAAAAAAAAAGATGGAACATTTAACAATTCATTTTATGTGACCAGCAAGAAATTTAACACCAAAACCTGACAACACAGGACAAGAATGGAAAATTAAAGGGTTTTTCTATAAGCATATAGTCTCTCCTATAAGCATAGTAAGTAAAAATTCTAAATATAAATCACAATTTTAAATATGCATGCTATGCTAAGTTGCTTCAGTTGTGTCTGACTCTGTAAGACCCTGTGGACTGTAGCCCTCCAGGCTCCTCCGTCCATGGGATTCTCCAGGCAAGAATACTGGAGCGGGTCGCCATGCCCTCCTTCAGGGGATCTTCCTGACCCAGGGATCGAACCTTGTGTCTCTTAATGTCTCCTGCACTGGCAGGCACTAGCGCCACCTGGGAAGCCCAATTTTAAATATATCAACACATAAAAGAATAGTCTATCACAAACAAGGTTTATTTTAAAAATGTAAGGTTAGTTTAATATTGGAAAAATCTATACCTTCAATGTTCTAGATCTGGCTCAAAAACGATGTGCAGAGAGCAGTGTATATTTAGATATGGATAAATCCTGCAATAAGAAGAGTTAGTGTCCTTCATTACCTATCTCTATGAAATGAACTCTTTCTTTAATATCCTGCAGCAGTATTTCCCAAAATATGTGCCTTGGAACAGTGGTTTTGGGAGGAAAAGAGGTGTTGGAAACAAGTAAGTTTGGAAAAACCTGTGTACTATCCTCTGTTCCCACTTTAACTTCTAGGCGGGAGTGACAGGGCACATTAGCATATTAAACACCCTGAGAAATACTGCAATAAAGAAACTCACTTATGTTTGTTGAAGCCAGTGCTTTACCAAAGTGCAGAATCCTTTTCTTGGTATGCCTATTACTAAAAGGCAGAGCCAATATTTTGTGGAGCTCAAAGTGCTAGTAACCAACAGTCCATACAGCAAATTATCTCTTACAAAGAACAGTATTTTGCTAGCTTGAAAGACGCTGTAAGAGACCTATTCACACTAAGAAAGATATCTATTTACTTCAGCTATTAGATATCACATATTTAATGTTATTAATATTATAATTGTTTTCTAGCTTAGGTTATAGATGTTTAGTGTATAAAAATCAATGAAGAAAATTATTATATAGAATATTGAAGTTCTCTTTAATTCCTCCCTTAGAGATAATTGTTATTATCAGTTTAGTGTTATTATTCAGTTTTTAATATTCATATTTTTTGCAAAGCTTTTTTTAGAATAATTGCCCACTAGCAGAAGAGTTCATCAGTTTCTGCTAATGAAAAATAGACATATCAATACCTCTAAGCTTTCAAATAAATATGAAAATATCAGAGTTTTTAAAAATATGTACAAGGGACTTCTCTGGTGGTCCAGTGATTAAGAATCTGCCTTGAGATGTGGGGAACCCAGGTTTGATCCCTGGTCTCGGAACTAAGATCCCACATGCTGCAGAGCAACTAAGCCTGCACACCGCAACTGTAGGAGCCCACGCTCCACAACGAAGGATCCTGCACGATGCAGTCAAGATCCCACATGCCACAACTGAGACCTGATGCAGCCAGATGTATATATATATATATATACACAAAATATGCATGAAAGAGTACTAAAGTACAGGGACTTCCCTGGTGATCCAGCAGCTAAGACTCCACACTCCCAACGTATGGGGCCCAGGTTCTATTCCTGGTTGAGGAACGAGATCCCACATGCCAAAATGAAAACTGAAGATCCTGCATGCCACAACTAAGACCCAGTACAGCCAAACAAATAACACTAAATATTTAAAAATGTTAAATGTAAAAGGGAAGATAAAAGAAGGAAAAAACCCTCAGGAGAGGAAAGCTGAACACTATGACATCTGATTAACTTTAAGGAAGACATGGAACACACCAAAGATGGGAAACAAACTGGGATAATTTATTTCTTTTTGGATACACAAAACACATTTTTGAATGTTCCGACAGTTTCATAACAAACAATTTTCACTATGGCTATTATAAATCAAGGCATACTTACACAGGAAAGTATTCACAGACATAAAATTAGTTTAGCAGACAAGAGAAAATGGATAAAAGACATGAGTAGTTGACAGTTATGACTGATGGAGAGAAGGTGTCTCTCATTCACAATAATCCAGGATTTGGAATGAAATGAAGGTCAACAGAGGAAGAACTCCAAGTCAGTGTCAGCCTGTTGGCAGCTGGAGCGCCACTGTCGCCAAGGGAGACAACTAGGCACTCACTGTCCCTTCTCCATTGGTGACATTTCCAGGGATCAGGTGGGAGTTGAAATGACAAGAGAAAGGGTTTTGTAAATAAGGCCATAGGAATTATCATACTGCTCAGTCTTCTGGATCATCTGATTCATCGCCACATCTGACAATGGCATCCAGGCCTATTTTGTGGAAGGGTCTCATTTTCTTCTGTATTGCAACTTCAAAAGTTTCAGGTCCAGTCCCCACAATTATTTTCCTTTAACCTCTCAGGTTGAAATATCAGAACATTTATATCCTATTCTTCCAGTTGTCAGATTAGTTTCATGTCCTCCTGCGGTTCTTCTCCAGCTTTAGCGTATCTTTCCTCTGGTGTGGACACAGAGCTATGTACAGTATTCTGGATGAGAACTCTTCTGTTTCTTTTACAATGCCCTTCCTAATGACCTCACATTGGTGTTGCTCTCTGTGGCTAAAGAAACATGCTAATCTGGACTACCATGTTCAAAGAACAAAAGGATTGCCTATGACACCCCACTGGCTTGCTTGCCTTGGTTTAGGCGGAAAAGAGATCTAGACCAACAAGTCAGGAGACCTGGCACACAGTCTGGTATTACCAGTAATGAGCTATGTCACCTTGTAAGTTATTTAAATTTTATTGGTTATCATTTATTCACATATAAAATGAAAGGATTGACTTTTAGATGCTCTTTAGTTCCCTCCCAGCTCTGAATTTATATAATTATGATATGTAGCTTGAGCTTCCCTGGTGGCTCAGATGGTAAAGCGTCTGCCTGCAGTGCGGGAGGCCTGGGTTTGATCCTTGGGTTGGGAAGATCCCCTGGAGAAGAAAATGGCAACCCACTCCAGTACTCTTGCCTGGAAAATCCCACGGACTGAGGAGCCTGGTGGGCTACAGTCCATGGGCTCGCAAAGAGTCGGACACAACTGAGGGAGCTTATCTACCATTATTCTCTACATTGTTACACCTCATAGGAATTTTTAGTAGTATATTTGTATCTTGGCATTTCACTACTGCAGTTGGCTATACTACAAATGTAAATATCTCACCTTAAAACCTCAAATCTTAAAAAAAAAAAAACTCAAATCTTAATGAAACATATACCTCTGCATCAGTGTGTAAGGAACCATATCCATAGTGCATTTCAAAACCCCAACCTTTTATTTTCTTGTTCTAAATCACAATTCTAATGGCCATCATCAAAAAATCTACAAACAATAAATGCTGGAGAGTGTGTGGAAAAGACTTACACTGTTTGTGGGAATGTAAATTGGTTCAGCCACTATGGAGAACAGTATGGAGGTTACTTAAAAAAACAAAAATAAGCTGTCCTATAATGCACTCCTGGGCATATATCTGGAGAAAACCATAATTCAAAAAGATATATGCACCCCAGTGTTCACTGCAGCACTACTTCCAATAGCCTGGACATGGAAGCAACCTCAATGTCCATCAACAGTGGAGTGGATACAAAAGATGTAATACAGATATACAATGGAATATTACTCAAGTCATAAAAAGGGGAATGAAATTGGGTCATTTGCAGAGGTGGTGGATGGATCTAGACAGTGTCATACATAGTGAAGTAAGCCAGATAAAGACAACTATCATCTGATACTGCTTATATGTGGAATCTAAAAAAAATTATGGTTATGGTGGGGAGGAGGGAAGTGGAGAGATAAATTGAGAGATCAGGACTGACATATACACATTCAGTTCAGTCACTCAGTCGTGTCCAACTCTTTGCAATCCCACAGACTGCAGCATGCCAGGCTTCCCCGTCCATCACGATCTCCCAGAGCTTGCTCAAACTCATGTCCATCGAGTTGGTGATGCCATCCAACCATCTCATCCTCTGTTGTCCCCTTCTCCTCCTGCCTTCAATCTTTTCCAGCATCAGGGTCTTTTCCAATGAGTCAGTTCTGTGCCAAAGTATTGGAGCTTCAGCTTCAGCATCAGAACTAAAGAGCCTCTTTATGAAAGTGAAAGAAGAGAGTGAAAAAGTTAGCTTAAAATTCAATACTCAAAAAACTAAGATCAGGCCTGGAGAAGGAAATGGCAACCCACTCCAGTATTCTTGCCTGGAGAATCCCAGGGACAGGGGAATCTGGTGGGATGCCGTCTATGGGGTCTCACAGAGTGGGACACAACAGTAGCAGTAAGGTCTTACTGTATAGCACAGAGAATTATTTTCACTGTCCTCTTATAAACCATAATGAAAAATAAAATTAAAATAAGAATGGAAAAAAAAATAAATAAAAAATAAATAAATAAAATTACTTCACAAAAGAAGATATATAAATGGCTAATAAGCACATGGAAAGACCCTCAACATCAGTCATCAAAGAAATTAAAATTAAAACCATAATGAGATGTCACTCCACATCCACTAGAATGGCTAAATTTTAAAAGATTGATAATACTGTCTAAGAGGATTCAGAGCACCTGGAACATTCATATGTTGGTGGATGGTTAATGGTGCAACCCTTTGGAAAAATAATTGCCCGTTTCCTTTATTAAAAAAGTTTTCGCTTTTTCATTTTTTCCCTTGAGGTATAATAGGCATAACATTATATTAGTTTCTAGTGTACAACATAAAGACTTGGTATTTGTGTGTATTGCTAAGTGATCACCACAATAAATCTGGCTAACATCTGTCAAAAAAAAAAAAAAAAAACTAAGATCAGGGCATCCAATCCCATAGCAAATAAATGGAGAAACAATGGAAACAGTAAGAGTCTTTATTTTGGAGGGCTCCAAAATCACTGCAGATGGTGACTGCAGCTATGAAATTAAAAGACACTTGCTCCTTAGAAGAAAAGATATGACTAACCTAGACAGCATATTCAAAAGCAGAGACATTACTTTGCCAACAAAGGTCCATCTAGTCAAAGCTATGGTTTTTCCAGTAGTCATGTATAGATGGGAGAGTTGCACTATAAAGAAAGCTAAGCACCAAAGAATTGATGCTTTTGAACTGTGGTATTGGAGAAGACTCTTGAAAGTCCCTCGGACTGCAAGGAGATTAAACTAGTCAGTCCTAAAGGAAATCAGTCCTGAATATTCACTGGAAGGACTGATGCTGAAGCTGAAGC
>NW_011494877.1:1914084-1916791 GCF_000754665.1 Bison bison bison | reverse complement strand
CACTGGAAAAGACCCTGATGCTGGGAAAAATTGAAGGCAGGAGGAGAAGGGGACAACAGAGGATGAGATGGTTGGATGGCATCACCAACTCGATGTACATGAGTTTGAGCAAACTCCGGGAGATCGTGATGGATAGGGAAGCCTGGCATGCTGCAGTCCATGGGGTTGCAAAGAGTTGGACATGACTGAGCAACTGAACTGAATAACTGATTCAATCTGCTGTACACCTGAAACTAACCACCCAACGTTGTAAATCAACTATACTCTAATAAAACGTTTTTTTAAAATCACAACTCCATTCATTTATACATTCTTTTTTTTTTAAATGTTAAGTTCTTGTAATTTGCCAGTAAGACAGATATTATTTCTGTTCTTATTGAGCTTACAATCTAAAGACTGGTACAGGTACTTGAACACGCTATGACAAGAAAATGTGATCCTATGGAAAACACTAGGGAATATTTAGCAGAGACATCTAACCACATCCCAAAGCAACCTCAAGTTTTTAAAATAACCTTTGACTTCACTATTTGAAACTTTGAACATTTAAACAAATTACATCTGCAGCTCTAATTTTTTTTTTTTAATTACAGATTTATTTGCTCGGTGGCACATGGGATCTTCCTGGATCAGTGATCAAACCAATGTCTCCTGCATTGGCAGGCAGGTTCTTAACCACTGAGCTACCAGGGAAGGCCCCAGTTCTCCTTTATTTAAGATAAAGTAATTTAACTAAAAACATTAGAAATTCTCCTTTCCCTAAAAAAGTACATTCAGACACCCCCATATCAATAACACCTTACAACCCAGGAGAATATTTTCCAAATGGCTTTAATAGTAGCTTATTTATTAGTTGATAAACAACCCTGCAATTTTCCTAAGTTTCTAAGTACTGTGCAAAACTGGCCCACCATAGGTGAAATAAACCCAATATAATTTATGCATTGTTTACAGAAATGTTTCAGCTGTATTCTACGTGGGATGCCCCACAAATGAGTGTAATACATTTGTTACAAAGGAACATAATTGGCCAACACAGACAATAGTCTTTTGTGTATTAAGACCATAAAGCTTCACTGTTGTTATTGTTGAATATTTTTAATCTTAAATGTAATAGTTTTGACTTTTATTATTTCTCCATTATAAAAGTAATATAGAATTATAGTCAAATTAGAAACTCTTAAGTGAGTATAAAGAAAACAATCACCCTTAAAGTCCCAGTCAGATATAACTCACATTAACAGTTTAGTGTATAACCTGCTACCTGGTTTTTCCCCTCTTTTCTTTACTTTCTAAAAGGGACTTCAACTGTACAAATTTGAAATAATCAAAACTCTTACTTTGTAACACATTCTCATCATTGACTCTCTTCATTATTTATTTAATAAGCTACTAAATATTTGCCACCGTATGCAAGACCTGCAGTGTGCTGTGCTATGCACAGTCGTGTCTGACTCTCTGCAACACCATGGCCTGTAGCCAACCAGGTTCCTCTGTCCATGGGAATTCCCAGGTAAGAATACTGGAGTGGGTTGCCATTTCCTTCTCCAGGGGAATCTTCCTGACCCAGGGATTGAATCTGTGTTTCTGGTGTCTCCTGCCTTGGCAGGCGGATTCTTTACCACTGCACCACCTGGGATACCTAGAATAGAGACAACAAATGACAGGTTATTGTCAATATTCTAGATGTTTTTCTATGCATTATATGTAGAACTTTTTTAAAAGTGGTCCTTTCTAGTCAAGATCTCATCAGTCTAGTATCTACAATTAAGAGATTGAAGTGAGAAGCAAAGATTGTCCTAACACATATTTACCAATGAACTAATAGCATTCAATGTAACCGATAAACATCTGTATCATTTGAAGTACTGAACAGTATTCTACTGCACAAATTTGTTACAATTTATTTAACAGTCTGCTTTTTTAACATTTAGATACTGTTTTTTAAATTAGGTAAGAATATGAAAACACCCTTAAATATACTTCTTGACCCATATCTTGACCCATCTATCTGATTATTTCCTCTAGTTGGATCAAAGGGTATGCACATTTTTGGGGCCTTTGATACAACCTGCTAAATTGCTTTTAAAGTTTAAACTAATTTAGCCTCCAGTGACCTCACTAGGAAAGGAAGGCTCCAGATGCCAGAAGACCTCAGGCAGCTGGAAGTTGGTGGCATAAATACAACAATCAGACCTGAGGATGAGTAGGGCACTGACAAAGTATACTATGCTTTAGGAAGAAATCATATATGCAACATTTAATTTGAATATTTTAGCATATTTTTTAGGTTATATATGCAAGAATACTGTAAAATCCATGATGGAAAAAAAGCCACAGAAACAAAACTTTGTGTGGCCAGAGGTCTAGTTCAGTTCAGTCACTTAGTCATGTCCAACTCTTTGCGACCCCATGAATCACAGCACGCCAGGCCTCCCTGTCCATCACCAACTGCCGGAGTTCACTCAAACTCATGTCTATCAAGTCGGTGATGCCATCCAGCCATCTAATCCTCTGTCGTCCCCTTCTGCTCCTGCCCCCAATCCCTCCCAGCATCAGAGTCTTTTCCAATGAGTCAACTCTTTGTATGAGGTGGCCAAAGTACTGGAGTTTCAGCTTTAGCATCAATCCTTCCAATGAACACCAAGGACTGATCTCCTTTAGGATGGACTGGTTGGATCTCCTTGCAGTCCAAGGGACTCTCAAG
>NW_011494877.1:1909016-1913984 GCF_000754665.1 Bison bison bison | reverse complement strand
AACTTTCCTTCCAAGAAGTAAGCGTCTTTTAATTTCATGGCTGCAGTCACCATCTGCAGTGATTTTGGAGCCCACAAAAATAAAGTCTGACACTGTTTCCACTGTTTCCCTATCTATCTGCCACGAAGTGATGGGACCAGATGCCATGATCTTGGTTTTCTGAATGTTGAGCTTTAAGCCAACTTTATCACTCTTAGTCAACATGGAAATCAGATTGATTATACTCTTTGCAGCCAAAGATGGAGAAGCTCTATACAGTCAGCAAAAACAAGACTGGGAGCTGACTGTGGCTCAGATCACGAACTCCTTATTGCCAAATTCAGACTTAAATTGAAGAAAGTGGGGGAAACCACTAGACCATTCAGATATGATCTAAATCAAATTCCTTATGATTATACATTGGAAGTGAGAAATAGATTTAAGGGACTAGATCTGATAGAGTGCCTGATGAACTTCATGACATTGTACAGGAGACAGGGATCAAGACCATCCCCATGGAAAAGAAACACAAAAAAGCAAAATGGCTGTCTGGGGAGGCCTTACAAATAGCTGTGAAAAGAAGAGAAGTGAAAAGCAAAGGACAAAAGGAAAGATATAAGCATCTGAATGCAGAGTTCCAAAGAATAGCAAGGAAAGATAAAAAAATCTTCCTCAGTGATCAATGCAAAGAAATAGAGGAAAACACCAGAATGGGAAAGACTAGAGATCTCTTCAAGAAAATTAGAGATACCAAGGGAATATTTCATGCAAAGATGGGCTCGATAAAGGACAGAAATGGTATGGACCTAACAGAAGCAGAAGATATTAAGAAGAGGTGGGAAGAATACACAGAAGAACTGTACAAGAAGAGCTTCACAACCCAGATAATCACGATGGTGTGATCACTCACCTAGAGCTAGACGTCCTGGAATGTGAAGTCAAGTGGGCCTTAGGAAGCATCACTACAAACAAAGCTAGTGGAGGTGATGGCATTCCAGTTGAGCTATTTCAAATCCTGAAAGATGATGCTGTGAAAGTGATGCACTCAATATGCCAGCAAATTTGGAAAACTCAGCAGTGGCCACAGGACTGAAAAAGGTCAGTTTTCATTCCAATCCCAAAGAAAGGCCAGAGGTCTAAGTTTCTGTCAAAAACCAAATTATATGATGAATAAGTGGAAATATTTTTTAAAAATAAAAAGTATAACTATTAAATCCTATCCAATTTTTATATGTCTGTAACCAGTCCTGGGTGTTCATTGGAAGGACTGATGCTGAGGCTGAAACTCCAATACTTTGGCCACCTCATGTGAAGAGTTGATTCATTGGAAAAGACCCTGATGCTGGCAGTGATTGGAGGCAGGAGGAAAAGGGGACGACAGAGGATGAGATGGCTGGATGGCATCACCAACTCAATGCACATGAGTTTGAGTGAACTCCGGGAGTTGGTGATGGACAGGGAGGTTGCAAACAGTCGGACACAACTGAGCGACTGAACTGAACTGAACCCTTTAGGCCAACTTGAAATGTACAATGTGTAAAGCTTCAGGCAGATGAAGACCTAGAAAAAATATTTTTTAAACCCTTACATGCTTCTATATATACATGTAACAAACTCATATTAAATATTTTTCTAACATGAATTTAGTAATAATCCCACATTATTCCAGTCCTCCTGCTTACCATTTATTTTGGTTTTAGAAATGGTAAAAAATTTATCAAGTTATATATATATATATACACATATATATATATATACACAAGCAACATACACATGTTTATACATTCACAAAGTAAAAAAATAAGCAATAAAAAGTATACAATAAAAAATAAATCTTATGTGTGTTCCTAATGTTACTATCCAAAGGCAGTCACTCTTAATGGTTTCTTACATATCCTTAAGACTGTCTATGCATATATCAAACACACAGACAAAAAATGTGTGTGTGTTCTCTCTCCAATTAAAAAAAAACAAAAACATATGCTACAAATTGTTCTACATTTTGTATTTATCACTGTATCTTAGAGACTATTCCATATTACTACAGAGGTATCTGCCTCATAAAAAAAATTTTTTTTTTAATTAAAAGCACAGAACAAAACATTTTCAGGGCTTAGGGGAAATTACTTTTGAGGAAGGCTCAGTAGATACTGTGAGATTACTGTAATAAGAAAAAGTTGAAGGAGACATTCATTTATTCATTCCTTCACGTACTCATTCACTATGATTCACTCATTCACTTACTCATTCACTTACTCATTCACTATGACTCATTCACTATGATTCCTTCACTTACTCATTCATTACCTGCATACAAATTTCTCAAGAGGCAGATCTGGTAGTCTGGTATTCCCATCTCTTTCACAATTTTCCACAGTTTATTGTGATCCACACAGTCAAAGGCTTTGGCATAGTCAAGTAAGACGGTAGGTGTTGCAGGAGGGCATCAGAGGGCAAACACACTGAAACCATACTCACAGAAAACTAGTCAATCTAATCACACTAGGACCACAGCCTTGTCTAACTCAGTGTTAAGCATTCATGGGTACTATTTCATATAAAACTTACCACAACCCTATTACATGCCTGCAGGGGGTTTTTATTAGTCAAGGCTTCATTAAAAGTCCCCACAGCTGAGAGATTGAGCAAAAGTTGCCTTGCTCTATATTTACCAGTAAATCAGTCACTTATAAAATTAGTCATTAGATATCCTTCCTTACATAACATCTTTCTGTTCCTATTAGCCTGTTTGAAAATTCACTCCAAACTGTTTTCAAAATGAAATTGCAAATTTCTTGCAAAAGATGTAGGACTTTCATGAAGTTTTGGAAAGTAATAGTGGAGAATTGCTCAGATTACAAGCAAAACCACAGATGAAAATAAGAATGTTGTGGAAATATACTAGTTAATAATTGAAGATGAGAAATTCCAAAAGGGTAGTGGCATTTCACAAGAAAATGATTTGAA
This sequence comes from Bison bison bison, assembly GCF_000754665.1. NCBI lineage: Eukaryota > Metazoa > Chordata > Mammalia > Artiodactyla > Bovidae > Bison > Bison bison. Next base: position 1,911,038 of record NW_011494877.1, on the reverse strand, counting down.
TGGAAAAGAAAAGTAAAATATGTGTTTTATGTATCATGGTGGTGGTGGTGGTGGTGGTGGTGGTGGTTTAGTCGCTAAGTCGTGTCTGACTCTTGCGATCCCATGGACTGTGGCCCACCAGGCTCCTCTGTCCATGGGATTTTCGAGGTAACCTAAGGCAAACCCTATAGCAGATATACAAAAGATAACAGTGGTACCAATAAGCATAGGACTATGGAAAATCATCAAATCAAAAGGAAGAGAGCAAAAGAAGAAGAAGAAAGGAACAAAGAAATTACAAACAGCCAGAAAACAATTAACAAAATGCCAACAGTAAGTCCACACCTAAACCAATAATTACTTTAAATATAAAAGACTAAATTATCTAATGAAAAGACATAGAATGTCTTGGGGCTCCCCTGGCAGTCCAGTGGTTAAGACTCCACGCTTCCACTGCAGGGGCCACAGGTTTCATTGCTGGTTGGGGAACTAAGATCCCGCATGCTAAAAGATGCAGTCCCCTGCCTCGTAAAGACACAGAGTGTCTGAATGGAATAAAAAAAACAAGACCCAACTATATGCTGCCTATAAGAGATTCACTGAAGCTCTAAGGAAACAGACTAAGAGTGAAGAGATGGGAAAATGTATTCTTTGTAAATGGAAACCAAAAGAAAGCAGGAGTAAGCTATACTTCCACTGGAGGAGGAAATGGCAACCCATTCCAGTATTCTTGCCTGAAAAATCCTCATGGACAGAGGAGCCCGGCAGGCTACAATCCATGAGGTCACAGAGTCGGGCACGACTGGGCAACTGAGCACAAGTACAAAGCTCTATTTCAATCAGATAAAACAGACTTTAAGGCAAAGACGTGTAGGAAGAAAAAAGGAAGGTCATTATATAGTGATAAAGGGGTCAATCGAAAACAGGATGTAACATTTGTAAATATTTATGCATCCAAAATAGGAGGAGCACCTAAATATATAAAGCAAATACTGTCAGACCTGGAAGAAATAACAACATAATAATAGTAAAATAATCCTTTTCAACAATGGATAGGTAATCCAGACAGAAAGTCAATAAGGAAACACTGCATTTCCTACATTAGACCAGATGGCTTTACTAACGAATTCTACCAAACATTTAAAGAAGAATTAATGCCAATCCTTCTCAAACCTTTCCAAAAAAACAGAAAAAGAGGGAATAGTTCCAAATTCATTTAATGAGGCTAACATTACCCTGATACCAAAATCAGACAAAGATGCTACAAGAAAAGAAAATTACAGATCAATATCCCTGATAAACATAGATGCAAAAATCCTCAACAAAATATTGGCAAATCAAATTTAACAATCTACTAACAGGACCATATACCATAATGAAGTGAGATTTATTCCAGGGATGTAAGGATGACTCATAATCTGCAAATCAATCAATTTGCTATACCTCATCAACAGAATGGAGGATAAACATTATACGATCATGTAGAAAAAGCATTTACAAAATTCAACATCCGTTTATGATAAAAAACTTCGAGAAAAGTCGGTGTGGAAGGAATGTACTTCAACAAAGTAAAGGTCACTAAGATAAACTTCCGGCTAACATCATCAGTTCAGTTAAGTTGCTCAGTCGTGTCTGACTCTTTGCAACCCCATGAATCGCAGCACGCCAGGCCTCCCTGTCCATCACCAACTGCCGGAGTTCACTCAAACTCACGTCCATCGAATCAGTGATGCCATCCAGCCAACTCATCCTCTGTCGTCCCCTTCTCCTCCTGCCCCCAATCCCTCCCAGCATCAGAGTCTTTTCCAATGAGTCAACTCTTCGCACGAGGTGGCCAAAGTATTGGAGTTTCAGCTTTAGCATCATTCCTTCCAAAAACACCCAGGACCAATCTCCTTTAGAATGGACTGGTTGGATCTCCTTGCAGTCCAAGGGACTCTCAAGAGTCTTCTCCAACACCACAGTTCAAAAGCATCAATTCTTCGGCGCTCAGCCTTCTTCACAGTCCAACTCTCATATCCATACATGACCACTGGAAAAACC
>NW_011494877.1:1865937-1908266 GCF_000754665.1 Bison bison bison | reverse complement strand
TTTGAGCATTCTTTGGCATTGCCTTTCTTTGCGATTGGAATGAAAATTGACCTTTTCCAGTCCTGTGGCCACTGCTGAGTTTTCCAAATTTGCTGGCATATTGAGTGTATCACTTTCACAGCCTCATCTTTCAGGATTTGAAATAGCTCAACTGGAATGCCATCACCTCCACTAGCTTTGTTCATAGTGATGTTCTCTAAAGCCCACTTGACTTCACATTCCAGGATGTCTGGCTCTAGGTGAGTGATCACACCATCGTGATTATCTTGGTCGTGAAGATCTTTTTTGTACAGTTCTTCTGTGTATTCCTGCCACCTCTTCTTAATATCTACTGCTTCTGTTAGGTCCATACCATTTCTGTCTTTTATCCAGCCCATCTTTGCATGAAATGTTCCCTTGCTATCTCTAATTTTCTTGAAGAGATCTCTAGCTTTCCCATTCTGTTGTTTTCTTCTATTTCTTTGCATTGGTCGCTGAGGAAGGCTTTCTTATCTCTTCTTGCTATTCTTTGGAACTCTGCATTCAGATGCTTATATCTTTCCTTTTGTCCTTTGCTTTTCACTTCTCTTCTTTTCACAGCTATTTGTAAGGCCTCCTCAGACAGTCATTTTGCTTTTTTGTGTTTCTTTTCCATGGGGATGGTCTTGATCCCTGTCTCCTGTACAATGTCACAAACCTCCGACCATAGTTCATTAGGCACTCTATCTGTGAGATCTAGTCCCTTAAATCTATTTCTCACTTCCATCATACTTGATGGCAAAAAGCTGAAAGCTTTTACTTTAAGATCAGAAACAAGCAAAGGATGCTTACTCTTGTTACTTTTACTCAACATAGTACTGGAAGTCCCAGCCAGAGCAGTTAGGTAAGAAAAAGAAAGAAAAGGCATTCAAAATGGAAAGGAATATGTAAAAATGTCTTTACTTGCAGATGACATAATATTATATATAGAAACCCTCAAGGACTCTAACGAAAATTGTTAGAATTAATAAATGAATTCATCAAAGTTGCAGGATACAAACTCCATATGTAAGCATTAATTGTATTAAAAACACTGACAATGAGCTATACAAAACAGAAAATAACAAAACAACACCACTTAGTTTCATCAAAAGAAAATATCCAAGAATAAATTTAACCTAAGAAATAAAAGGTCTGTATACTAAAAACTATAAAATATTGATGAAAGAAATAAATGGAAAGTTTTTCTGTGCTCACAGATTGGGAGAATTAATATTCTTAAAATGTTCTTCATACTACTTAAAGAAATCTCAAATTCAGTGCAATCCCTACAGAATTTCAATGACATTTTTTGTAGAAATAGAATGAACAATTCTAAAATTCATACATAATTACAAAAGACCCCAAACAGCCAAAACAAAATTGAGAAAGAACAAAGCTGTATTACATATTCTGATTTTAAACTATATTACAAAATTATAGTAACCTAAACAGTATCATTTTGTTATAAAAACAGACACATAGCTCAAAGGGACAAAATAGAGCCCAGAAATAAATTCATGCATATTTGGTTAATTAATTTACAACAAAGGAACCAAGAATATACAATGGGGAAAAATAGTCTCTTCAATAAATGGTGTTGGGAAAGCTGGACAAGAATGAAATCAATGAATGAAATTGGACAAGAATGAAATTGGACCCCTATCTACCATTATACACCAAAATCAATTCAAAATGGATTAAAGACTAGAGTGTAAGACCAGAAATCATAAAGTTCCTAGCAAAAAGCATAGGGAGTAAGCACTCTGACATCAGTCTTGGTGATGATTTTTTGGATTTGTCACCAAAAGCAGAGGTAACAAAAGCAAAAATAAACAAGTGAGACTAAGTAAAACTAAAAATATTCTACAAAGGAAAGGAAACTATTCACAAAAGGCAACCTACAGAATGAAAGAAAAATTTGCAAATCATACATTTGATAAAGGATTAATATCCAAAATATATAAAGAACACACAATTCAACAAAAAACTATCAAACAATCTAATTAAAAGCATACAGAAGAACTGAATAGATAATTTTCTAAAGACACAAAAAAGACAAGCATATGAAAAGGTGTTCAGTATCAGTAATCATCAGTTCAGTGCAGTTCAGTCGCTCAGTCGTGTCCAGCTGTTTGCAACCCCGTGAATCACAGCACGCCAGGCCTCCCTGTCCATCACCAACTCCCGGAGTTCACTCAAACTCACGTCCATCGAGTCAGTGATGCCATCCAGCCATCTCATCCTCTGTTGTCCCCTTCTCCTCCTGCCCCCAATCCCTCCCAACATCAGAGTCTTTTCCAATGAGTCAACTCTTTGTATGAGGTGGCCAAAGTACTGGAGTTTCAGCTTCAGCATCATTCCCTCCAAAGAAATACCAGGGCTGATCTCCTTCACAATGGACTGGTTGGATCTCCTTGCAGTCCAAGGGACTCTCAAGAGTCTTCTCCATCACTACAGTTCAAAAGCATCAGTTCTTCGGCGCTCAGCCTTCTTCACAGTCCAACTCTCACATCCATACATGACCACAGGAAAAACCATAGCCTTGACTAGACGAACCTTTGTTGGCAAAGTAATGCCTCTGCTTTTCAATATGCTATCTAGGTTGGTCATAACTTTCCTTCTAAGGAGTAAGCGTCTTTTAATTTCATGGCTGCAGTCACCATCTGCAGTGATTTTGGAGCCCAGAAAAATAAAGTCTGACACTGTTTCCACTGTTTCCCCATCTATTTCCCATGAAGTGATGGGACCGGATGCCATGACCTTCGTTTTCTGAATGTTGATCTTTAAGCCAACTTTTTCACTCTCCACTTTCACTTTGGGAAATGCAAATCAAAACCACAATGAAATATCACCTTACACTTGTTAAAATGTTTATCAAACCAACAAGTGGTGGTAAGGATGCAGAGAAATGAGAATATTTGTACACTGTGGGTGGGACTGCAAATTTGTGCAGCCAGTATGGAAAATAACACAGAGGTTGCTCAAACAATAAAACTAGAACTACCATATGACCTAGCCATCCTACTTCTGGATATATATCCAAATGAAATTAAAATAGGATATCAAAGATACACCTGTTGAGTTATATGTCATTGCAGCATTATTCACAATAGTCAAAATATGGAAACAGCCTAAGTGTCCATAAATAGACGAATGAATAGAGCATGGATAAAGAATATGTAGCATGGACTTTACTGGTAGTCCAGTGGTAAGAATCTGCCTGCCAATGCAGGGGACATGGGTTCAATCCTTGGTATGGGAAGATTCCAGACACAGTAACTAAGTCTGTGTGCCGCAACTATTGAGCCCAAGCTCTAGAACCTGCGGACTGTAACTACAGAAGCCTGTGCACCTAAAGCCCATGCTCCACAGAGAGAAGCCACTGCAGGGAGAAGCCCATGCACAGCAACTTACAGAGTAGCACCAACTCGCCCCAACCAGAGCAAGCCCTCAGGCAGCAAGGAAGACCCAACACAGCCTAAATAAATAAGTTTTAAAATGATGTGGCATATATATACACACACACAGAGTTCAGTTCAGTCACTCAGTCCTGTCCAACTCTATGCACTGCAGCACATCAAGCTTCCCTGTCCATCACCAACTCCCGGAGCTTGCAAACTCATGTACATCAAGTCAGTGATGTCACCCAACCATCTCATCCTCTGTTGTCACCTTCTCCTCCTACCCTCAATCTTTCCCAGCATTAGGGTCTTTTCCAATGAGTCAATTCTTTGCATCAGGTGGCCAAAATATTGACGCTTCAGCATCAGTCCTTCCAATGAAGATTCAGGACTGATTTCCTTTAGGACTGACTGGTTTGACCTCCTTGCAGTCCAAGGGACTCTCAAGAGTCTTCTCCAACATCACTGTTGAAAAGCATCAATTCTTTGGTGCTCAGCTTTCTATATGATCTATCTCTCACATCCATACATGACTACACAGTGAACTATTACTCAGTTGTGAGAAAGAAGGAAATCATTTTATCCGTGAGAATGTGGGTAGACTTTTGAGGACATTGTGCTAAGTGAAATCTATCAGACAGAAAAAGACAAATACTGTATTGTTCTCACTTATCTCTGTGTTGGGAAGATCCTCTGGAGAAGGAAATGGCTATCCACTCCAGTATTCTTGCCTGGGAAATCCCATGGACAGAGGAGCCTTGCAGGCTACAGTCCACACAGTCACAAAGAGTTAGATGTGACTGTATTTTCCAACACCATCTGCTCCCTCTATGTCTCATGTATCACTTATATGTGGAATCTTAAAAAAAAAAAAAAGAGAAACACGGAGAAGCTGAGTAAAGAAAAGATGTTACCAGGGCCTGAGGGTGGGGAAAATAGAGACAGGTTAGTAAAAGTATACAAATTTTTAGCTATAAGATTAATAAAGTCTGAGGATCAAACGTAAAACATGGTGACTATAGCTGGTAACTGGTTTAAAAAAAAAAACTTCAAGTAAATTTTAAAATTAATTGGTTTTATTTAATATAAGGCAATTCATGAATTGGATAGGATCCCATCTAGCAACTAATGGGCTTCCCAGGTGGTGCAGTGGTAAAGAATCTGCCTGCCAAGCAGGAGTCACGAGAGACGCAGGCTTGATCCCTGGATTGGGAAGGTGCCCTAGAGAAGGAAATGGCAACCCATTACAGTATTCTTGCCTGGAAAATCTGGCAGCCTACAGTCCACAGGGTCTCAAAGTGTCAGATATGACTGAACACCAGCACTGACCTGGCTCTGGCTGCCTCTTGAACATCATCTCTCCCCAGTGGGGTGGGGTTATTCTGAAGGATACAGTGCAAGAAAAGAAGAAAAAAAAAGAAGCCATCTAGCAACTAAAAGAGTGTTTTGAGGAGTTGTATGAAATGGAGGGTTACAAGGCAGCAGGCAGCCTTGGAAGGTTATAGGCAGCAGGAGAGTGGGGCAAGAAGGTATTAGCAAAAGAACAGAAAACATTGTTTCAGTCCAGGCTACCTTTTTGGGTGGGTGGGGAAGGAAACAGCAGGAGTCTTTATCCTGTAATTTCAGACCAACTGTTTTAAAGGTCACATTTCTGTGAATGCTGAAACTGCAATTACAGACATACCTCAGAGATATTGTGTGCTCAGTTCCAGACCACCACAATAAAGCAAATACTGCAATAAAGTGAGTCACATGAAACTTTTGCTTATCCAGTGTACATAAAAGTTAGGTTTACACTATACCATAGTCTATTAAGGGCTTCCCTAGTGGGTCAGATGGTAAAGAATCTGCCTGCAATGAGGGAGACCTGGGTTCGATCCCAGAGCTGGGAAGATCCCCTGGAGGAGGGCATGGCAACCCATTCCAGTATTCTTACCTGGAGAATCCCTATGAACAGAGGAGCCTGGTGGCTACAGTCTACGGAGTCACAAAGAGTCAGACACAACTGAGCGACTAAGCACATAGTCTGTTAAGCGTGCAATAACATTATGTCTAAAAAAAAATGTATCTGTGTTATTCATTCAATCATGTCCAACTCTTTGCAACCCTATGGACTATAGCCCACCAGGCTCCTCTGTCCACGGAATTCTTCAGGCAAGAATACTGGAGTGGGTAGCCATTCCCTTTTCCAGGGAATCTTCCTTACCCAGGGATCAAACCTGGGTCTTCTGTATTGCAGGCAGATTCGTCACCATCTGAGCCACTGGGGACACGAGGTTTCCACAAACCAATTGTCAAAATCAAAGCACAATAACATAAAGTACAACAAAATGAGGTATGCCTGTTTCAAATTAAAGAAAAACATTCAATGTAAAAGTTGTGAGTTGACTTTTATTCAGGGACTTTACAGAGAACTATTGCCCAGGAGATAGCCTCTCAGTAATTCTGTGGGGACTACTCCAAAGACATAGGGGAGGAGCCATTATATATATGATTTGGGGGGCCTGGGAAATAAATACATGTTGACAAACATATTTTGGGTAAAAGATGACTGCTAATTACAAAGAACAGATATCTCAAGTTAATAATTTTGATGCTTTTCTGTGTATGGGAAGTTTCAAGAACTGAGGGTCATTAAAATTCTTCCTTAAATATGGATCTTAGTTATCTATAGGCCCAAAGCAGAAAATGTTTTATGCTGTTTCCCTCACCCCATTCCGGCCCCTTCAAAGAGTGTACAGATGGCGGGCAACGTCATTGAGTTGCAACTTAACCCTTTCATAAATGGGGTGATGAGCCACAATCTTTGTTCTCTTTGTTTATACTTAAAAGTCTTGGATTGCTGCCTTGGGGAAAAATGACTCCATTTTGGGCCTTTTTAACTTGATGCTGTATTGCATAATCAAAATTTGCTTTGAAAGTAGAATTTAAATGTTCTCAACACACACATGCACACAAAAAAATATGTGAGGTGATGGATATGTTAACTATCTAGATGAAGGGAATCATTCAAAATGTGCATATATATCAAATCACTACAATGTACACTTTAAATATCTTATGATTTCATTTGTCAATGATACCTCAATAAAGGTGAAAGTCTTTTGAAAAGTAAAATATCTTTCAAAAATGACCCTCTGGGGACACAGCAGCAAACTTGGGCAGGTATTCCTTTTCCAGACTATATGTAAAAATGCCATAGTAGAAAGAAGGATGTTGATAGGTTCCAGAACTTTACATAATTGCTCTAAGAAAAGCCTAGGGGAGAAAAAAATGTGTTATCAGTTCTTGAATAGGAAGAAATGACAATCTGAATATGTAAGAGGGCCAGTATCATGAAAGTAGATATTTCTAGGTAAGAATTGTGATTTTTTTCTTTCCTTCTCACATTGTTTACCCAAAATGGTTCCCTAAAAGTTGATTTGAATAAGTTTATCACATAATGCCAAATTCCTTTCAATGCTGTTGTACAATTTTGCATTACCATCAGCAATATATGACAGTATTTGATAATTCACAGCCATGCTAACAGAGTGTGTTGTCAAATTCTTCGATTTCTGATGGATGAGATTTGAGAAATGGTGTTCAATATTGTTTTAAACTTTCTCTTATTGTGAGTAAGTGTGATTATCCTTTCATTTGTTTAAAAGATATTGTCTTTATGAACCGTGTATTGTGATTTTTTTCCATTTTCGTCATGGTTTGGCTCTCGTTTTCTGTTTTTTATTTACATCAACCCTTTGTCTGTGGCACAACTGCAATTATTGTCTTTTAGTTTTCATTTGTCTTTTGCTATGTCTGTAGCACTTTTTGCCATGCAAAAAAAATTTTTTTTAAATCCTTAAGTACTTAAATGTATCAGTCTTTTAACTATCATTTCTTCTGATTTGGCTTAATAGTTAAGAACAGATTTCTCTTCTCTAGTTCAAAAGAAATTCATCTCAGTTTCTTCTGGTATTTGTATGTTTTCATGTTTTTTGATTTTAGATCTCAAACCTATTTTGCTAATAATGCTTTCAAGTCTTTTATAGTCTTATTGATTTTCTATCTACTTGTAGCAAACTATAATTGTAGACTTATCTATTTTTCTTTTCTAGACTGTCAGCTTTTATTTCATGTATTTTGAAGCTCTGACAAGTGCATATACATTGAAGACTGTTATGTCTTTATGTTGAAATGATCTTTCTGTTATTATGAAATGTCTTCTTTACCCCTGGTAATATACTTGCCCTAAAGTTTACTTTGTCTCATATTAATACAGTTCACCTTTCTTAAGAGTAATGTTTGCATATTTCTTAACATGAATTTAAGAATATATTATAGTCTTCCATATATAAATTTGTGTTAATATATTTCATTGGTTTTTTTTTTTTTAAGCCAGTATGAAAATCTCTGCCTTTCCATTTTGATGTTTAGACCATTTATATTTAGTGTAACTTTCCATATGGTAAGGTTTAAATCTAACATTTTACTATTTTGTATTTTTCTGATGTGTTCATTCTCTCCTTTTTTTTGTCTTTTCCTTTTTCTTTAATCAATTTTAAAATTCTATTTAATTTTCATTCTGGCTTATTAGCTGTATTTTTGTATTAGTAATGGTTGATCTGGAGTTTACAACTGCATCTTTAACTTATACTCTATCTTCAAATACTATTGTGGTGGTGGTGGTTTAGTAGCTAAGTTGTGTCCAACTCTTGTGACCCCATGGACTGTAGCCCACCAGGCTCCTCTGTCCATGGGATTGTCCAGGCAAGAATACTGGAGTGGATTGCCATTTCCTTCTCCAGGGGATCTTCCCGACCCAGGAATCAAACCCGGGTCTCCTGCATTGCAGGCAGATTCTTTACCAACTGAACTATGAGGGAAGCCCCAACACTATTATACTATATGATAAAATGTTAAAATCATACAAGAGTATACTTACATTTCTCCCATACATCCTTTGTTGCTATTCTTGTCATACATTTCACTTTTATACAAGTTATTAACTTCAGGTTACTATTGTTGTTCAGTTGCTAAGTCACGTACCATTGTTTGTGACCCCATGGACTACAGCACACCAGGCCTTCCTGTCCCTCACTATCACCCAGACTTTGCCCAAGTTCATGTCCACTGAGTCAGTGATGCTATCCAACCATCTCATCCTCTGTCACTCTCTTCTTTTGCCTTCAGTCTTTCTCAGCATCAAGGTCTTTTCCAATGAGTCGGCTCTTTGCATAATGTGGCCAAAGTATTGGAGTTTCAGCATCAGTCCTTTTAATGAATATTCAGGGTTGATTTTCTTTAGGATTGAATGGTTTGCTCTCCTTAACTTCCAAGGGACTCTCAAGAGTCTTCTCCAGCACTACAGTTTGAAAGCATCAATTCTTTGGTGTTCAGCCTTCTTTATGGTCCAACTCTCATATTTATACATGACTACTGAAAAGACCATAGCTTTCACTATGCAGACCTCTGTCAGGAAAGCGATATCTCTGCTTTTTAATAAACTGTCTAGGTGTATCACACCTTTCCTTCCAAGAAGCAGTTCAGTTCAGTTGCTTATTTGTGTCCAACTCTTTGTGACCCTATAGACTTCAGTATGCCAGGCTTCTCTGTCCATCATCAACTCCCAGAGTTTACTCAAACTCATGGCCACTGAGTCGGTGATGCGATCCAACCACCTCATCCTCTGTCATTGCCTTCTCCTTCCACCTTCAATCCTTCCCAGCATCAGGGTCTTTTCAAATGAGTCAGGTCTTCGCATCAGGTGACCAAAGTACTACAGTTTCAGCTTCAGCATCAGTCCTTTCATTGAATATTCAGAACTGATTTCCTTTAGGATGGAGGATTGGATCTCCTTGCACTCCAAGGGACTCTCAAGAGTCTCCTATAATACCACAGTTCAAAAGCATCAATTCTTCAGCACTCAGCTTTCTTTATAGTCCAACTCTCACATCCATATACTGGAAAAACTATAGCTTTGACTAGATGGACTTTTTTTGGCAAAGTAATGTCTCTGCTTTTTAATATGCTGCCTGGGCTGGTCATAACTTTTCTTCCAAGGAGTAAGCGTCTTTTAATTTCATGGCTGTAATCACCATCTGCAGTGATTTTGGAGCCCCCAAAATGAAGTCTGTCCCTATTTCCATTGTTTCCCCATCTATTTGCCATGAAATGATGGGACCAGATGCCATGATCTTAGTTTTATGAATGTTGAGTTTTAAGCCAACTTTTTAACTCTCCTTTTTCACTTTCATCAAGAGGCTTTTTAGTTCCTCTTCACTTATGATGCCATAAGGGTGGTGTCATCTGCATACCTGAGGTTATTGATATTTCTGCCGGCAGTCTTGATTCCAGCTTGTGCTTCATCCAGCCTGGCATTTCTCATGATGTACTCTGCATATAAGTTAAATAAGCAGGGTGACAATATACAGCCTTGACATACTCCTTTTCCTATTTGGAACCAGTCTGTTGTTCCTTGTCCAGTTCTAACTGTTGCTTCCTGACCTGTATACAGGTTTCTCGGGTGGCAGTTCAGGTAGTCTGGTATTCCCATCTCTTGAAGAATTTTCCAGGTTGTTGTGATCCACACAGTCAAAGGCTTTTGCATAGTCAATAAAGCAAAAGTAGATGTTTTTCTGGAACTCTATTGCTTTTTTGATGATCCAGCAGATGTTGGCAATTTGATCTTCTGCGTCTTCTAAATCTAGCTTGAACATCTGAAAGTTCACAGTTCACGTACTGTTGAAGCCTGGCTTGGAGAATTTGGAGCATTACTTTACTAGCACGTGAGATGAGTGCAATTATGCACTAGTTTGAGCATTCTTTGACATTGCCTTTCTTTGGGATTGGAATGAAAACTGACCTTTTCCAGTCCTGTGGCCACTGCTGAGTTTTCCAAATTTGCTGGGCATATTCTGTGCAGCACTTTCACAGCACCATCTTTTAGGATTTTAAATAGCCCAACTGGAATTCCATCACATCCACTAGCTTTTTTGTAGTGGAGCAAGTACCTTCTAATTTCATGGCTGCAGTCACCATCTGCAGTGATTTTGGAGCCCAAGAAGAGAAAATCTCTCACTGCTTTATTTATGAAAATCAGTATATTTACTGGGTTTATTATTTCTGGCACCTTCATTCTTTTGTATAAATCCAGCTTTTAATCTTGTATCATTCTCTTTCAGCCTGGAGTAATACTTCTTTTACTGTAGTAAAATATGTTAGTGACCATTTATCTCAGATTTGTCTGAAAATATCTTTATTTTACCTTAATTTTGAAGAATATTTTTGTTACAGGAAGAATCAGTTATTTTCAGCATATTAAAAATATTCTATGATCTGACTTGCTTAGGTTCTAATGAGAAAGTTGCTGTCATTTTATTTTTGTTTCTTTGTGTATAATGTGTATTTTTGTTCCTCTTATTGCTTTTCAATTTTCTCTTTTATCAGTGCTTTTCACCAATGCAACTGTAATGTGCCTTGATGTGCCTTTTTCTTTAACTTATCCTATTTGGCATCAATTGAGATACTTGGATCTAGGGAGGTAGTTAAAAACGTATAAAACAGTGTTATATCTGAATTGCAAGAAGCTAGGAAAGACTGAATATGCTAAACAGAGACATGGAAGATATAGAAAAAAGATCAAAAATCAAACTCATAGGAATGAAACACACAGTATAAAAGAGACAGTACATTAGGTATTATAGAAGACTGATTAGTGAATTTAAAGCACTAGAAAACATCCCAAATGAAACACAGGGAAGAGATGAAATCTACCACAAACTACTTTAAGTTTCTGAGAACTAAAAGGTGAACTTATTGAATAAAAATAAGATGAGCTACAATGTGATGAAAGATGTGAGAAAGATTCTACAAAGGGAATGGAATAAGGGTGTAGCAAATGAGATTAAAAAGACTGCAAAGAGCATACAAGACCAAGCTGAGTTTATAAAACAAGATTTTTATGGATGTATTTTCCCATCAGCCACACTAGAAACACCAAAATAATTTTTGCCATTTCTCCTTTCTCTATTCCCTAAGCCATGCTAAGTTAGTCCCATGAATAACCTTCCTGGTTTCTAGTAGTCATCATTCTTTTCACTGACACCCTAGTTCTGGCTTTTTTGTTTGTCTAGATGTCAGTATGGTCTTCAAATTAATCTGCCTTCCATTCTGAATTGTGTTGCCAAATTCTTTTTCCTAAGGCACCAGTTTGATCATATCACTTTTTTTTTTTTTTTGCTCTAAAATCTTCAAAGGATCTGCTGTCTTCTGAATAAAAATTTGAACTATGTTTCACCTGCAATTCAAAGTCCTACTTATTTCTCTAGCTTTTTATAAGTCTTATGGTATGCCTGTACTAAATTATCTGGAAATAATTCTAACAAACCTTCATTTTATTGCCTCTTACTTTGTCATTAATGAAAACAGTTACTGAGAATATTCAATGTAGTATTTTTGAAAAAATATATTTATTTATTTACTAATGGCTGTGCCAGGTCTCAGCTGCAGCACACTGGATCTTCGATCTTGTTGCAGCATGCAGGATCTTTTAGTTGTAGCATTTGAACTCTTAGTTGCAACATGTGGGATATAGTTCCCTGACCAGGGATTGAATCTGGGCCCCCTGTGTTGGGAGCATGGAGTCTTAGCTACTGGACCACCAGTGAAGTCCCTACAATGTGACATTAATCTAAATGCCAGGGATAAAGTCACTTTCTTTCAACCTAGTTTCATGGAAATCTGATCAACTTCATACAAATCCATATAATGAAGTTTCTGAACTTTCAAAGTTGAAGATCAGACCTAAATAAAAGTAAAATCACTATGGTACATTCATTTAGGAAGTTTTATGTGAAACAGCCAACTGGCCTCTCTGTTGAAAACATTATGGAATGAATTATTTGCATGAGACTCAAGAGAGAACCCTGAGACACAAAAATGTATGAGAATCATATTGAAATGAATGAAAAGGTTTTAATTTGTCCCGTACAGAACAATTTCCCTCTGTCTGGGAAAGGATGAATGACCTATACCACAAGAATGGAAAGTTAAAATTTCCCTGTGCTTTGGTGGAATGCTTTTGTGTGTAGAATATGTATTTCATCTCTGTGACAAATATTTTTGTGTATCTACTAATATGCCCTATACTAAATGCACAGGTCAATGAGATCCTAAAAATGGCCTGGACTCAGAGAAATGAAGCTATGAACATTAATAGCATTGTTTATGGTATTTATGTTTCTCCGTGAATAAAACCCATGACTTTTTGGTAGCAAAGTGAATTACTAAGGTGGTTATGAGTCTAAGTGCGAGTGAATTATTGGCCAATAGTCTATTATAGGGATACTGAGTGAGCGTGACAATGTGTATTCATAAAGGGAAAAGTCACCTCATATTTTAAAGTCTTCTATTAAGATGGCCCAGAGTCACAGATCAGAAAAGGAATGTGGATTAGTTTAGGTATTCAAGCATTTTCAAAGGCCTCTTCTAATTCTTAGGATTATAGAAGTTTATTGTCAAAACTGAATTTTTTGTATTTTCCTCTCTTAAAAGGCTACCCAGACACTCTGTCACACTTGTCAAAATAAAGGTTAAAATTCTGAGACGGGACTTCCCTTGGGGTTCAGTGGTTAAGAACCCAGTTGCCAAATTGAGCCATGGTCTGGGAAGATCCCACATGCCATGGGGCAAGTAAGCTGGTGCACCACAAGTACTGAGGCAGTGTGCCCGGAGCCCAAGTTCTGTATGAAGAGAAAGAAAGTGAAAGTGAAGTCGTGTCCGACGCTTTGCGACCCCATGGACTGTAGCCTACCAGGCTCCCCCCTCCATGGGATTCTCCAGGCAACAGTACTGGAGTGGGTTGCCATTTCCTTCTCCAGGGGATATTCCTGACCCAGGGATCGAACCCGGGTCTCCCACATTCCAGACAGACACTTTAACCTCTGAGCCACCAGGGAAGCCCTGGTGATCAAGAGAAGCCACTGTGATAAGAAGCCCACACACCCTAGTGCAACTGTGTCATGCCCCCTCACCTCAACTAGAGAAAGCCTGCATGCAGCAAAAAGGACTCAGTGCAGCCAAAATAAATAAATAAATAAAAATAAAAACATTCAGAGATATTTACCATGAAATCAACGAAAGAAACTTAAGCTTTTGGGATCCTCACTTGCACTGGTTCCTTTTAAATAAGGAAGTATTCACTTTTGAAGAAGTGAATACTACTGTAATTCTATATTTTTCCTTTTAAAAGACCCCAAGAATTGTAAAAGCTTTAGAGCTCTCCACCCCCCGCCCTTCTCTCTCTCTCTCTCTCTCTATATATATATATATATATATAGGGCTTCCCTTGTGTCTCAACTGGTAAAGATTCTAACCACAATGTGGGAGATCTGGGTTTAATCCCTGACTTGGGAAGATACCTTGGAGAACGGAAAGGCTACCTACTCCAGTATTCTGGCCTGGAGAGTTCCATGGACTGTATAATCCATGGGGTCACAAAGAGTCAGAGACTACTGAGTGACTTTCACTTCCCTAGGTCTCAGTATACCTAGAAATGTCTCTGGTATAAACCTCAGAATTCTTAGAACTTTAGAATTCTTGTTCACCTCATTTTATTTAATTCTAAGAATTAATATTTCATCCTTCAAAACTCTCTTGGATTTTTCTTCTCTTGTCAGTTTCTGCTGATTACTATGCAATTTAGTTCAGGGCATCTTCACTTGAAAAATTGTATCATGATGATAGCCTCATAGTTGGTTTTACTGACTGCAACTCTCCTCCAAATAAATCTATCCTTTGTAAAGTTGGCAGACTAATCTTCTTAAAAAGAAACAGAGATTATTTTGCAAAATTCCCATCCAAACTCAAGATATTTTGGTGTCTTTCCACTATCACGGCTCTTTTACACTTGAGATATTTAAATGCTCAGGCAAAAGTGTGGCAGTCAATCAGAGGGTACTTGAAGCCACATAAGAAATGTGAAATTTTTCTAGAGTGTCATTTTTACTTGATAGCAAGTAGTTTAAAAGATTACTCCCCCCTCCTGTTCTTCAACAATATCAAGCAGATATAGTTAAATGCAAAAAAGAAAAATACTTTTAAGCTCAGATGCACAATTAGATTTACTATTATTCTTGGCTTCTGACACATTCTCACCAATTGTTCATTCAAGGCTAGAACCTTCATTCATTCTGTCAACTACAAGTTGGCACTTACCAAGAGCATCACCAATGCCTGAACAACAAGGCATTTGCCATCTGCCTCTACTGAGATTGAACCCCACTGCTATAGCTGTTGACCTTCAACAACCCCTGAGGGAATTCAGGGTGGAGTGAGGCGCTCTGTGCTCCAGGAAATCTGGTGGGACAGGTCTTTAGATAGTTGGATGTTTTTAGGAACAGATTTTATTATCTCAGTCCTTGCATCTCCTCCCTTCATGGTGACATCAGACCCTCAAGACTAACAAAAAACCTTTTGTAAATTGAAGGCTTCATGGTATTGAACTCCCCTTTCACCAAAACCTTATATATTGACTTTCCCCCACTGCCACTTTGGAACAGTCTCTCAGAGCTATCTGAGATACTGCCTCCTGGGCTACAGTCCTCTTTTTGCCCCAAATAAAACTTAACTCATAACTCTCAAGTTGCGCATCTTTTTTTTAGTCAACAATTCTTTCATTTAAAATAATACAACAGGACTTTCTTGGTGGTCCAGTGATTAGGAATCCACCTACCAATGCAGGGGCATGGGTTTAATCCCTGGTCTGGGAAATTTCCACTTGCTGAGAGGCAACTAAGCCTCTGTAGCACAACTAGTGAAGTCTGTGTGCCATAGAACCTGTGCTCCACAACAGGTGAGAAGCCACCACACTGAGAAGCCCACTCACTGCAGCTAGGCAGTAGCCCCTACTCAAGGCAATGAGAATGCCCATGCACAGCAATGAAGATCCAGTGTAGCCAAAAATTAATTACTTAAAAAAATACCCATGAAATTACCAACATGAAAACTAGAACATGAATTTACATTTACATTCACCTCTTTGACCTTCCATTGCATCATCCAGTCGCTCAGTCGTGTCCGACTCTTTGCGACCCCATGGACTGTAGCCTACCAGGCTCCTCCGTCCATGGAATTTTCCAGGCAAGAGTACTGGAGTGGGTTGCCATTTCCTTCTCCAGGGGATCTTCCCGACTCAGGGATCGAACCCAGGTCTCCCACACTGCAGGCAGACACTTTACCATCTGAGCCACCAGGGAAGCCCCCCTATTCAAGGTACCACTATCTAAATCATCATTCTCCAAGATGGCAGAGTAGAAGGACATGCACTTATCTCCTCCTGTGAGAGCACCAAAATCACAATTAGCTGTTGAACATTCAACAGAAGGACTGTGGAACAACAAAAAAAAAAGATGTGATGTGAAAGTCGCTCAGTCATGTCCAACTCTTTGTGACCCCATGGACTATACAGTCCACGGAATTCTCCACACAAGAATACTGGAGTGGGTAGCTGTTCCCTTCTCCAGGGGCTCCTTCCAACCCAGGAATTGAACCAGGGTCTCCTGCATTGCAGGGGATTCTTTACCAACTGAGCTACAAGGGAATCCCCATTGGAATCCACCAAAAAAAAAAAAGAAACCCCATGTCCAAAAAGACAAAGAAGAAGCTGCAGTGAGATGGTAGGAGGGGTACAACTGCGATGAAATCAAGTCTCATACCTGCAAGGTGGGTGACCCACAAACTGGAGAACAATAATACCAAAGAAGTTCTCCCACTGTTGTGAAGGTTCTGAACCCGACAGCAGGCTTTCCAGCCTGGGGATCCAACAAAGGGACTGGGAATCCCCACAGAATCCCCACCTTCAAGGCCATCAGTATTTGACTATAGGACTTCCACAGGACTGGGAAAAACAGAGACTCCATTCTTGAAGGGCACAAACAAAATCTTGCACACACCAAGACCCAGAAGAAAGGACCAGTTACCCCCAGGAGACTGAACTAAAATTATCTGCTAGTGTTGAACCATCTCCTGTGGAGGCGGGATGAGCAGGGGCCACCACAGGGATGCAGGGACTGGCAGCACCTGTCTGGGAATATCCCAGTTGGAGGTTCCTCTGGGAGGTTGCCATTAATCCTACCTTAGATCCCTGGGCTGGGTTGCCTCAGGCCAAACAACTACCAGGGAGGGAGTATGACCCCACCCATCAAGCAGGTAATTGGATTAAAGCTTAACTGAGCAAGGCCCTGCCCACCAGAGCAAGATCCAGTTTTTCCCACCATCAGTCCCTCCCATCAGGAAGCTTACACAAGCCTCTTAGCTTCCTCCATCAGAGGGCAGACAGAAGAAGCAAGAAGAACCACAGTCCCACAAAAATCACATTATAGAAAGTTAATGAGTATGGAAGAGCAGAAAGTTATGCCCCAGATGAAGGAACAAGATAAAACCCCAGAAAAAACAATTAAAAAAAAACCAACTTAAACAACTAAAAAACAACTAAATTCAGGATCTCAGGAAAATAGAGATGAATAATACACTAGAAGGAATAAACAGAATTACTGAGGCAGAAGAATGGATAAATGACCTCGAGGACAGGATGGTGGAAATCACTGCTGCAGAGCAGAATATAGAGAAAAGAACACCCTGAGAGACCTCTGAGACAACATTAAGTGCACCAACGTTCACATTATAGGGGTCCCAGAACGTGAAGAGAGAGAGAAAGGACTTGAGAAAATATTTGAGGAGATAATAGATGAAAATTTCCATAACATGGGAAAGGAAATAGTCGACCAAGTTGCGGAAGCACAGTGGAAATACCTAAAGAGGAACACATCAAGACAGATAGTAATCAAACTGACAAAAAGACAAAGATAAAATATTAACAGCAACAAGGGAAAAGTGACAAATAACATACCAGGAAACTCCCACCAGGCTATCAGCTCATTTCTCAACACAAACTCTTTAAGCCAGAAGGGAATGGCATGATACATTTAAACCAATTAAAAGGAAGAATATACAACCAAGACTACTATACCCAGTAAGACTCTCCTTCAGATTTGAAAGCTTTTCAGACAAGCAAAAGTTAAGAGAATTTAGCACCAAAAAACCAGCTTTACAACAAATGATAAAGGAAATTCTCTAGGTAGGAAACACAAAAGAAGGGAAAGACCTACAGAAAATAAACCCAAAACAGTTAAGAAAATGGTAATAGGATCATACATATAGATAATTACCTTAAATGTAAATGGATTAAATGCACCAACCAAAAGAGTCTGGCTGGGCAGATATAGAATGTATATTAGATATGTGTGTGTGCATGCTAAGTCACTTCAGTCATGTTCAACTCTTTGCAACCCTACAGACTGTAGCCCACCAGGCTCCTCTGTCCATGAGATTTTCCAGGCAAGAATACTGGAGTGGATTGCCATGCTCTCCTCCAGGGGATCATCCTAATTCAGGGATCGAACCCACTTCCCTTATGTCTCTTACACTGGCAGGCGGGTTCTTCGCCACTAGCACCACCTGGGAAGCCCCAGTAGTTATATGTGCATGTATGCAATTCCACTTACCACATCACTTGCTTGACCCCCAAACTGTATTACATACACTGTTTTATACTGTTAGGTTAATTGTAATGATCTTTTATTTTTTGTCTACTGATTGTGAAAACTGATAAATATTTTTTACTATTGTGATTATGTAACTATTACTCACTTAATACCATTGTAGCATGACTGGTCAACAGAAAAATAACAGAACTCTATATCACCAAAACTACTATTTAATAGAAAAACCTGTAATCACTTTTTAAAATCCTGATGCATATCCTAGTTATCTTGGAATTTTTTGAAAAATACAAACACCCAGGTATTGTTGTACTTTCTCCAGAGCTCCAGGTATCTTTCTAATGAGCATCCATGTTTAAAAACAACTGTACTATATGATGATCTTTTACTTTATCTAGTTTGCTTCACTTTTTCTATTTCATATTCAGTGCTCCCATTTCAATTAGTTTTTTTCAAATTTCTCCATCTCCTTTTTTTTTGGATGTCCTTTCTCAAGCCTTTATCAAGCATGGTAGCTTGATATATATTTATATATATATTTATATATATATATGTATATTTTGTATATATATTTTTTTTGTATATATATTTTCAGTTCAGTTCAGTCACTCAGTCGTGTCTGACTCTTTGCGAACCAGTGGACTGCAGCACATACATATAATATGTATAATATATATATATTTTAGAGAACTTATGAAATTTTGCCTATTTGAAACATTTATGACATTTTGATTCCACTTATTTGACTTAGCATGAAAAGAATGCTAGATTTCTAATTTAAAAAATATGCAACAAGCAATAAAGGTTTACAGTATAGCACAGGGAACTCTAGTCAATATATTGTAATAACCTATAATGGAAAATAATCTCAAAAATATATGTGTATATGTATAACCTTGCTGTGCATCTGAAACACTGTAGGTCAACTATACTTATAAAAAAAGTATATATTAAAAACAATCATTTTCCTGCTTTTCTTTTTATTATCACCTATATATACATGTATATATATATGAATATATATATACACACATATATATTCCTAAATAGTGTTGGGTGGGGAACTTCGAAGTTATTAACAATACAAAGTCTACTTCATGCTGTATATAATTCTTACATTCTGTTCACTCAATATCGTATTGCTAGGATTAATTAAGGCATGCTTGTGTGCATGTTCAGTTGCTTCAGTTGTGTCTGACCCTTTGCAACCCTATGAACTGTAGCCCATCAGCCTCCTCTGTCCATGGGATTCTTCAGGCAAGAATATTGGAGTGGGTTGCCATGCCCTCCTCCAGAGGATCTTTCTGACCCAGGAATCAAACCCGCACCTCCTGCACTGCAGATTTTTTACCTACTGAGCCAACTGGAAAGCCCATTATTAAGGACTGTAACTGTAGTACTGTAAAATCTAGAGTATATATCCTAATTTATCTATCCTCTATTTGTATATGGGCATTGGGGTTGTTTTTAGATTTTGATATTAAAGAGAATGCTCATATGAATAATCTTATATATATCCTGGCACTTGTTCAAGTTTCTTTTGGGTATACACCTAGGAGCAAAATGGTAGGTCATGGGGTACGCAAATGTTTATCTCCACAGGGTAATGACAAACTTTTGGAGGGGATGGTACCAATTTACACTCCCACAAGGATCAAAAGACTCTGCTGATCCATATCCTCTAGATATGGTCCAATTAACAAAGTCTTTTAAAATTTATGGTACCATATGCACAATATCAAGCCTACCTTTTTAACTGTGTCTTAGGGTACAGTTCCCCCTTCATGGATAACAGCTTTGACATGTTGAAGAGGCTTGCGTAACTCAATGAAGCTATTAGCCATGCCATGCAGGGCCACCCTAGACAAATGGGTTATAGTGAAGAGTTCTGACAAATCATGGTCTACTGCAGGAGGATATGGCAACCCACTCCAATATTCTTGCCATGAGAACCCCACTGACAGTATGAAAAGGCAAAAAGATATGACAGTGGAGCAATTACTAATAGCTCCAGAAAGAATGAAGTGGCTAAAAAAAAAACAAAAGCCAAAAACCATGAAGCAGATACACTGAGTTGTGGATGTGTCTCAAGTACATACAACATTCAGTTGTGGATGTGTCCAGTGGTGAAAGTAAATTCCAATGCTATAAAGAACAATACTGCATAGGAACCTACAATGTTAGGTCCATGAATCAAGGTAAATTGGAATGGTCAAGCAGATGATAAGACTGAGCACTGACATCTTAGGAATCAGTAAAGTAAAATGGATGGGAATGGGTAAATTTAATTCAGATGATCATTATGTATACTACTATGGGTAAGAATCCCTTAGAAGGAATGGAGTAACCCTCTTAGTCAACAAGAGTCCAATTCATTCATATTGCTATACAACAATCAGCCACCACATCCATCTTCAGAACTTTTCATCTTCCCAAACTGAAATTCTGTGCCTATTAAACAATAACTCTTCTCCTCTCCTCTTCCCAGTCCTGATCATCCACCATTCTACTTTCTGTGTCTTTGGACTGGCAACTCTAAGCACCTCATACTGGAATCACACAGTATTTATCCTTTTGTGACTGGCTTATTTCACTCAGCATAATGTCTTCCAGGCTCATCTATGTTACAGTATGTATTAGAATGTTCTTTTTAAGACTTAATAATTATATATATATGTATATATATATAAGGGAAGTGTAAGTATATATGTAAGTATAAGGGAAGAAGAGAAAACTGGAGTTTGGGTGAAAGAACTGCATAGATTCAGTTTGGAATATCCACATGAAAATGCCTAGTTGGCAGTTAGATACTAGGTCTGAGAATTAGAAAAAAAATTTCCGCTACCAGTGGATAGATGGTAACTGCTATTGAAGAAAGCAAGGTCACCAGGAAAATGAATAGAATGAGAAAAAGCTAGTCCAAGGATTATGTGCTAGGTGGTTTAATAAGAACCAATATTAGTAATAGTTAACACTTATTATGAACTTTCTAGGAGCCAGGTACCATTTTAAATACTTTACTCACATAATTAAAAAAAAAACCCTTTGGACTAAGGTGCTATTATTATTATATCATTTAAGGAAACCAAGGGACAGTGCAGTGAAATAATTTGCCTAAAAGTGCACATCTACTTGAGTGGTGAAGCTAAGACTTGAAGACAGGTAGCCTGACTCCAGAACTTTGCCCCTAGCCTTATATAAACCTCATAGTAATTCTGCAAAGTAGATATTTTTACCTCCATTTCACATATTAAAAAAAAAAAAGAGGCTCAGAGAAATTAAATTCACTTCCTAGAATAATACAGGTTGCATGAGGTAGGGTTACAATTTAAACCTAAAGACCATATTCTTTCATACCTCAGTTAAGAGAAGTGATTTAATTTCTCTCATAATCTTTTACAATGCTGAGCCTAGTAGTAAATATAATTATTACTAATAATAATGTAAGAACACTGAAGTTTAGCTCCCACTTACCTTTCATAGAAAGTTACTTGAGGTTGTACCACAACTTAAAAAAAAAAAGTATAAACTAAGGCAGAAGATGTTGGTTCAGGAAATAGTGACTCCTATCCTAGAGAAGAGTGAGAGGAAGTCCCAGGACATAAGCCTTGTAATAATCATAGAAATTAAGAGCAGTACAGTGACTTTTTGGAGTGGTCTTCAGGGACAAAACTTTGAAACCTAAAAATCAGTACAACTAAGTGCTTAAAGACATGATAAATGAATCTGGTAGCATGCAATAAAGATGTCATTGAATTGCCTCTAGCACTGTTCTTCAGCAAAAGGGTCACATCATTGCCCTAGAGAGGGCTTTCCAGGTGGCACTGGTGGTAAAGAATCCACCTGCCAATGCAGTAGACATAAAAGACAAGAGTTCGATCCCCTGGTCAGGAAGATACCCTGGAGAAGGGAATGGCAACCACTTCAGTATTCTTGCCTGGAGAATTCCATGGACAGAGGAGTCTGTCAGGCTCCTATGCATCCATTGGGTAGCAAAGAGCTGGACATGACTCAGCAACTAGCATACACAGAGAAGGAAATGTTATCCCAACAGTAGACAGTTTTGTAGTAAATATTAACTGAGGAATAAATTAAAGGCTTTTTATTACATTTTAACACCTCTGGATGAAATGCATCTTACAATCATGGTTTTCTTAGTTATTTTCTTTCTTAGTAGTACATAAAATAGCATGTTGGACTTGATCAAATGTGTGTGCCACAGTTTTATATGTTTTATAATATACTTTAATCTTCATAATGGTTTCATGTAGTTGATGCTATTACTATTTTACAGGTAAGGAAACTGAGGCTCAAAGATGTTAATATGTTCAAGGACTGCTGTCAATTAAGTGGAAAAGCAAGTACTACAAACCAGGTATGGGGAATTCCCTGGCGGTTCAGTGATTAGGATTCAGTGCTTTAACTGCCTGGCCCCAGGTTCGATCAGCAAGTCTTGTGGCATGATGGCAAAAAAAGAAAAAAAAAAGACAGAAAGGAAATCAAGAGAGAAAATCAAGTCTAACTTCAAAGGTCATGCTCTATTGTACCTCAACATTTACCATGGGTGATACAAAGCTGAATAAAAACCATCCAAGTTGAACAGTTCAAATGAGATGAAGCTTTTCCAGCTCCTCCAGAAAGAGCCAATCTTGCCCTCATCTGTGCTTGTAACATTTTATGAACATCTCTGTGAATGTAAAATGTCACTTGCCATATCAGCAAACACATGATGCTGCAGCCATCAAGCCATCAGCCACTATTGAGCCCAGAGGGAGCTCAGGAAAGAGACAAACAGGCTGCCCACCACCAAGCTGTCAGCCACTGCAATGGTGCACCCTGAGGGGATTCAGGAAGGAGTTAGGAAAAAAAAAAAACCACAACAACTGGACCTAGATCGTTAAGGTGCATATTGAAAGAAAAACTTCAATAAGCCCAGACTCTTGCATCTTCCCATATATGGCTAAATTCATTAACTTGAGATGTCTGGTTTTTCTTTAATTAGCAGTGATCAATTAACTTCCAACCTGGTTTTTGTTGTAAAAACTCCTCCTGGCTCCTCCCATACCCCTTTGGATCAGTCCCTCAGAGCTCCTTGGCTGCCTTCAGGGCGTAAGGCCTCAGAAAGACCTCTGAACAAAAATGTTAACTCCCAACTTTGAGGTTGTAAGGTGGTTTTTGTTGTTTTTTTTTTTTTTTTCAATCAACACCTCTCTTACATCTTATTATAACATGTAACTTCCAAGGAGGTCAGAAATAGTATCTTGATAATTACCGTTTCCAATCACTGTAGTGTCTACCAGTGATCCTCACACATGTAGAAGCTCAATGTCGTTAAAAGGAAACAGGATGTCTGCCACTAAGTCTAAAGAGGAGACAAGAAATGCGTATATAAGAAATAAAGGCCAAATACAGTTGTTACAGGGAAATTATAAATAAAGTGCATTGGTGTTTAGGAGAAAAGAACAAAGAATAGAAAGTACAAGTTAAGGGGAGATAGTTCAGCCAGATTCCCGATTTTCATACACACTCACACAGACATAATCAGTCTGGAAAAGCTGAAAAGGCTTAAACTAAGCTGCTAAGACAACTTCTTTCTTCAACCGTTTTTCCTGTATTTCAGGTGGATTCTTTACTTTCTGAGCCACCAGGGGAGCCCTTTAATGAGTTACCAGCATTTATAGATTAGAACATTTAAAATTTCACATAACTCAGGATTTGGGGATTTTCTTGAAAAATGGGAAGATAATGGAAACTGGGTGCTCATTCTCCAAGGTAAATTGGTTACATGCATCAATGGTTCCTTTCAGATCAAGTTCCTGCTCCCTTACTCATCGTAGTACCTCCCACCATTTTCTTAAGCCCACCCTGTGTAATGGTGTTTATTTGAGAGTACGTTATCAGTTCAGTCGCTCAGTCGAGTCCAACTCTTTGCGACCCCATGAACCGCAGCACGCCAGGCCTCCCTGTCCATCACCAAGTCCCGGAGTCCACCCAAACCCATGTCCATTGAGTCGGTGATGCCATCCAACCATCTCATCCTCCGTCGTCCCCTTCTCCTCCTGCCCTCAGTCTTTCCCAGTATCAGGGTCTTTTCAAATGAGTCAGCTTTTCGCATCAGGTGGCCAAAGTATTGGAGTTTCATGAGTGTATGAATGACCACCTCCTAAGACATGCCACTCACTGCTCTACTACACACCAGGTATTTTCAAGGACTGCGTCTTTGCCTTTCTTCAAAACACTGACTCCTCTTAGCCACTGCTTCAATTCCTTTTATTAGCTCCTTCTGACCACCTGCTGAACCAGGTCACCGCAGCATTTTGATCACACTTCTGTAAAAGTTCTAATCACATCGTATGCACAAGTTTCTCTCCTTTGCTAGGATGGGAGTGCCTGAAAGCCAGCGGCCCGGGGCTCATTGATGTTCGCGCTTCCAGCCCCAAATCCGTGACCTGGAACCTAAACAGAGTTTAAGTACGTGTGTTTGGAAGCCAATTTCCCCACTTTAGGCAAACCGAAACTAAACTATCTACTCGGCTCTAAATGTGGGACTGAGACAGAAACACGGACGAGCAGACGAGTCAAAAACCGCACACTCGGGGCGAAAGGAAAGAGCACCTCAGCACCGCACTAGCAGACGTTACCAGACAAAGCCCCGCCGCTACAGTAGTCTCAAGCACACCAGGTCCAACTCTCGCGAGGTTGGGCCTGAAAGCCAGCTCATCCGCCCCAGAAACTTGGAGCGCGGTTTCCGCAGGATTCTCGCGGCAACAGGGCACGCCAGAATGGGCACTTCCGGCGCTGCGCCCAGGAAGCGGAAGTGAGGCTTCCTATCTGTCAGAGTCGGTGTGTTACTCCGCGGTCCTGAAATCTAGGAAAATCGTTTTCGCTCCGCTTCTCCTGGCTGTCAAGGGCTTCCCCCGTGCAGGGTGGGAGTGCAGAGAGTGAACCGTCGCGAGATGAGCACGATGTTCGCAGACACGCTGCTCATCGTTTTTATCTCCGTGTGCACCGCTCTGCTTGCCGAGGGTGAGAGCAGCTAGTTTTTTTGACGTGTGATCAGACCCCGAGGGAAGGGAAGGATCCTAGGCCCCGGGTCCCTCGAGCCTCCAAGAGAGAGGTCACGAGCCTTGCTTCCTTTGGTGGCGGTGGGGATGCGTCTCATGTACTCTACTTCAGGGAATCTTACCTTCAGGAGTGTGAGAGAATCCAGTGTGGAATCCATTGCCGGGTTTCTCCGGTCCAGAGTAGATTTCATTTGCGTGTTTGTGGCGACAACTTCGAATCGTGTCATGGTTGTTTTGGTTGAACATCAGTTGTTAAGCACTAGTGAATATAAGGCAAAAAGTCAAAATCCATTCTTATCTAACAGTAACCACTAATAAGGGTTTTGTTACGGTTCCAAACATTTCTTTATTAGCATTCTGCTTTTAATGTTTCAGGTATAACTTGGGTCCTGGTTTACAGGACAGATAAGTACAAGAGACTGAAGGCAGAAGTGGAAAAACAGAGTAAAAAATGTAAGTATGCCAACATCCTTTAGAAACAAGTCAGGTTTACTGAAGTGCATGTTCACAGGACGTATTTTAGGAGCACCAACGGTTATAAAATTTTATAGGAGTAGGTGAATCCGACTTGAAGTCTATTTAGAAATATAAGACTTTTGTGCAAAATATGTACTACAAACAGCAGAGCAACTCACGGGAGTCGTACTTGTTATGTGTTTTGGCAGTTCTAAAGAAGATATCCTGTACAGTTGTGAGGGGCCATTGAAGCCTTTGTGATGCAGACAGCTTTGGAGTCCTTCTTGGGTAGTTAGAATTTGGACAGAGGATGACATGGGGAAGGAATTCCAGGCAAAGAAGATAGCATATGTGCAAAAAATATGGAAATTTTAACTCCTAAGGTGTGTCTGGAGAACATTAGGTCATTATGATTGGTGTCAAAGTTAAATGGTGTCTTTAGGGATAAGCCCAATTTTCTGTTGGATCTGATGGTTGAAGGAATATTTGAGAAAAGGGTTAAGAGCAAGTTGAGTTGTTTTTGAAATAAAACAGGAATTCCACAGGATACAGCTGAGGGAGCTGCTAGAGGTATAATATGGATGGTTCCTTATAGGTTTGGTCTGGTTTTCAGTCTTCTGTCTTATAAAGATTAACTTTCACATCTTAACTTTCTGTATTCCATAACTTTTCTGTGTGTATTCATAGGAGTTTGAAGTCTTCTTTCTTACAACATGCCATTTCTAATATCCACATAGCAACTATTTGTGTAAATATTGTTGTATAAATATTTTTCTCCCTTTGTAAAAAAAGGAGATTGAGACTCAGAAAGGTTAAATGACATGTTAATGTCTCAGAGCAAACAAAGAATTAGAAACCAAATCCAAACCATCACCAACACAATGGACATGGGTTTGGGTGGACTCCAGCAGTTGGTGATGGACAGGGAGGCCTGGCGTGCTGCAGTTCATGGGGTCGCAAAGAGTCAGACTTGACTGAGCGACCGAACTGAACTGATGTCAGTTCTATTTCCAGTTTTTTAAGGAATCTCCACACTGTTCTCCATAGTGGCTGTACTAGTTTGCGTTCCCACCAACAGTGTTAGGGGGGTTCCCTTTTCTCCACACTCTCTCCAGCATGTATCGTTTGTAGACTTTTTGATAGCAGCCATTCTGACTGGTGTGTGTACTCACTCTTTTAATAAACTCATTTATGTGCTCTATTTGCCATGGACCTCCAAATATATGTCTTTAGTCATTTATCCTTAATGCAAAATTCAGATATCCAATTATCAACTTGTTAATTCTACTGAAATGTCTAATAATCATCTTAAACCCAACCTGTCCAAAGTGAACTCTTGTTACTCACTTCTAAGCCTGTTATGTATGTAACCTTCACAATCTTGGTCATTGGTAATACTGTCCCTCCAGTTGTTCAGGACATAATCCTCCTGTTGTTATCTGTAACTTTTCTCTCACAGCCACATCCAGTACTGTTGGCCTGTCTTCAGATATATCCACAGCCTAACCACTTTACATCATTTCCACTGCTAACTACCAGAGTCTAAGCTGCCATCATTCTTTGCATGAATTATTATGATAGCCTCGAACAAATGTTCCTGTTTCCCTGTGTCTATTCCCAAGATAGCAACCAGGATAATCCTTTCTTGTACTATATCAGTTCATGTCCCTCCTCTACTCATAACTCTATGATGGTGTCCCATTTGACTCAGAGGAAAAAAACCACAAAGTTTTTGCAGAGGTCCCAAGTTACAGCTCTGAGCTTCTTTCCCTCTCACTCACTGTGCTCCACTCTCACTGACCTGTTGCTGTTCCTCACTACACATCAGCCTCACTCCTGTGTCAAGACCTTTCTAATGGCTGTGCCCTCTACCTAGGATGTTCTTCCCTATCAAATCTTACCTAACCCTCATGTGTGCTTAGTCACTGAGTCATGCCCAACTCTTTGCAACCCCATGGACTGTATGCTGCCAGGCTCCTCTGTCCATGGGGATTCTCCAGGCAAGAATACTAGAGTGGGTTGCCATGCCCTCCTCCAGGGGATCTTCCCAACCCAGGGATCGAACCCACGTCTCCCTCATTGCAGGTGGATTCTTTACCAGCTAAGCCACCAGGGAAACCCAAGAATACTGGAGTGGGTAGCCTATCCCCTCTCCAGGGGATCCTCCTGACCCAGGAATTGAAGTGGAGTCTTCTGCATTGCAGGCAGATTCTTTACCAGCTGAGGTTCCAGGGAAGCCCATATCTTCATATCTTCTTTAAATCTTTGTTTAGAGCTCACCTCAGTGAGTCTTAACTTGGCCACCCTATTTAAAACTGCAGTCAGCTTACCTCCTCTACCACTGCTACTTATCTCCTTTATCCTGCTCTCTTTTGTTTTGAGTCATCTGCTAGAATGACACTTCACTGGAGCAGGATGCTTTTATTTATTTATTTTTAATCGTTTTTGCGTACTGATTTATCCTATACTCCTAGAACAGTAGTTGGCACATGCTCAATGTCTAATAAATATTTGTTGATTCAGATACTTTTTTCTGTCACCCTGTATGTGCAGTCCATTCTCAAGCCCTGATACTTTATTGTCCTCCTGAATTGTTTTCAGTCTTTCCACATCTCTTCATTTCCACCATCACCCAGTCTAAACTTCCATCAAGTTTAATTTAGTCTACTGTGACAGCCTCCTCATTGGTCTACCTGCTGCTGCTCAAATTTCCTCCATACAGAAACACCTGGAGTAATTTTTCAAAACACAAATCTTATTATGTTACTTTTCCTTCTTAAAACACTCAGTTTTTTCCCATTGCTTTGAGGACAAAGGTGTGTCCTACAAAGTCCAGCATGGTCATATGCCTCCGTGTCTCCTCTCTGACCACATTTGTATCATGTTTTTCCCTACTCTTTCTCTAGCCGTCGTCTGAAGCAATTTTGCTTTTTCCCTACTGTGCAGTTGGGCTTTTGCACTGCTTTTTTCTCTGGAATAATTTTCCTTTCTCATTTTGTATAATGAACTCCTACTCATTCTTCAGATCTCAAAGCCTTATTTAGTCTCCCCTATCATGATCCCTAATTTATACAGCTCCTTCGCCTTAAAGAATTTCTCATAATTATAATTTTATCTGTGTATGATTATTATTGTTTGAATAATATCCTCTCCCCAACTAAACTATAATTTCTATGACAGCAAAGGCCATTATATCTCTAGTACACACAGTGCCTGACATAGATTTGATACTGATAGATTATGGTGAACAATGTTGGGATTTGTGATCTCTGAAGACGATTTAGCTTCAGGACCAGGGACCAGCTTGATCACTCAAGAGCTTTTGTGTAGGAGTTTTATTAAAGTATAAAAGGGACAGAGAAAGGTTCTGACATAGACATCAGAAGGGGGATGGAGAGTGCCCCCACTCACTACTAGTCTTATCAAGGCCTTATATACTTTTACCAGACCCACTCTCGCAACATACATCTTAAATTAACAAGATTAGAGCTAACAATAGAAAGGTCTTACCAGACCCACTCCCACAATATACATTTTAAGATAACAAGGTTAGTCAGAAGGTTCTTGTTAAGGAGAAACATGTCCTCATTGTTATATTGACTAAGACAAAGCAACTAGAAAAAAATGTTTGTCCTTTTCTCCTCCTTGAGAACCCTGGACCTCTTCCTCCTTGAGGGCCCCAGATTCCTTATCAACCTACCTAAGGATTAGCTCTCTCAATGCTTGATAAAAGTGTGTTGAATATATTAAAGAATAAACTATTTCTGTAATATAACACCACATATATTCTTTGTGAGAAATTGTTCTGCTCTGATCATAAATTAGTTAGCCAGCATGTAGTAGCATCCATAGACAAATTTCTTCATGTCGTATGTATCATGAAGTAGTCTTATGAAATATAAAACACGTTTAACTTTGAATTTGTTTAGATAAATATTCTCATTCCTTACATACTTATATGAACATGAATTTACTCTAGATTTTGGGCTTTCTTAGTGTCCACAATTAATTACCTTGTTTATAGTAGTTATCTGTATTATAAACATTGTCTCCTTCACCTGACACCTAAATTCAAAGTAGTATAGTTGCCAGGCACAGCTTCCATAGTTGTATTTTTTAATGTGATTGACTAATGTTCTTTCTTTGAAGATAAGTATAAGGTAGGTTGACAGTGATTCGAAAGTCTCTTGGTGTTTTTTTATGGTCTTATGTCCTCTACTTTATAAAAACTCAGTGAGCATGCACAGACATAGAAAACAAATTTATAGTTACCAAAGGGGAAGGGTAGGGGAGGAGTAAATGAAGAGTTTGGGATTAGAAGTATATATAAAATAGATAAACAACAAGGTCCTAGTGTATAGCATAGGAAACTGTTCAATATCTTGTAGTAAACTGTAATTGAAAAGAATCTGAAAAAGAAGTGAATCACTTTGCTGTATATCAGAAATTCACACAGCATTGTAAATCAACTACACTTCAATTTAAAAAAAAAAACACAAAAACTCAGTGAGCATGTATTATTTTCATTTATACAATCAGTTGAAACTTATGATTGCTTGCTCTATATAGAGTTTACCATGAAGAGTGCAGTATACAATGAAGGGGCGTAGATACCTTTCTCTAGATATTCGTAACAGGAAGAAATAAGATAAATTCCCTCTTTGAGCAAATGTCTTAATTGCAAACATAAGCCATTCTGACATTCTGTGTTCAAAATTTGGTATGCATCAAGGCAAGAAAAGTTTGTAGAGCCCAGGTATAGAACTTGTACAAAACTATGATTGGCATGTCATAGGATCTGGTAGAAAAGGTAGACAACATGCATGAACAGATGGGGATTTTCAGGAGATGGAAACTATAAGAAAGAATCACATGGAAATAGCAGTAATAAAAAGCATATTCCAGTAGTCATGTATGGATGTGAGAGTTGGACCATAAAAAAAGCTGAGCATTGAAGAATTGATGCTTTTGAAATGTGATTGTTGGAGAAGACTCTTGAGAGTCCCTTGGACTGCAAGGAGATCAAACCAGTCAGTCCCAAAGGAAATCAGTCCTGAATACTCATTGGAAGGACTGATGCTAAAGCTGAAATTCTAATACTTTGGCCACCTGATTCAAAGAACTGACTCATTGGAAAAGACCCTGATGCTGGGAAAGATTGAAGGCAGGTGGAGAAGGGGATGACAGGGTTAGAGATGGTTGAATGGCATCCACAACTCGATGGACATGAGTTTGAGCAAGCTACAGGAGTTGATGGACAGGGAGGCCTGGCGTGCTTCAGTCTATGAGGTCGCAAAGAGTCGGACACAAATGAGTGACTGGATTGAACTGGACATAAAGGATCCTTTGAGGAAATTACCAGATACACAAGGTCTTAACATTTTTATCTCAGCAAACTACTGGAAAATACACTACATCAAAGCAAATGAATAAACCAAAAAAAGAAGAAGATATGAACTCCAGGAAATAGAAGCACCAACACAGGATTCCAGTAAAGGGAATCCCCTGGACAATGGTGAAGGCAGATTTAGATCTGACATGCTTAAGAATGTCAGCTTTGCACCATGCTGAGCTTGTTAGAAGATGCTAGGAGAAACTTCCTTAGAAAAACTTATAATTCCTAATGATCTGATTTTATATTGGAAAGATGCAGACAGCTAGCCAAGAATTTGGGGCTGAATTAGTGATAAGTATGGAGACAACCGAGGAGAAGGCAATGGCAACCCACTCCAGTACTCTGCCTGGAAAATCCCATAGACGGAGGAGCCTGGTAGGCTGCAGTCCATGGGGTCGCTAAGAGTTGGACACGACTGAGTGACTTCACTTTCACTTTTCACTTTCATGCATTGGAGAAGGAAATGGCAACCCACTCCAGTGTTCTTGCCTGGAGAATCCCAGGGACGGGGGAGCCTGGTGGGCTGCCGTCTATGGGGTCTCAGAGTCGGACACGACTGAAGCGACTTAGCAGTAGCAAGTGTATTTTCACACATTTCAAACAAATCAATAGTAATAAACCAAACTGAAGGGAGGCCTTGCTGTTTCATCTGCTCTTTTTCTGTAATTAAGTGGTTTCACCTTTTGAGCACAGACTCAAAATGTAAAAGAATAAAATAATTAAAATCTAAAAAAAAAAAAGGTTTGTTGCGCTTTTGAGGAATATGAAATATAAAGAGATTTGAATCACAGATTCAAGTCTCATCTTGTGCAGATCTGATCTTAGGCATTATTTGGAGAATACTGATGTTATCTAGAAACCTGTGCTACTGTGGTGGACATCCTTGTTGAAAGATGCTTTCTTAAAGGTACCAAGTTGTTTGATTGAGGTGGTCTCTAGATGACTGTGCTCTAAATATCAGTAAGTCTTTTTTCATTGTTTTACTTTTATAATATAGACTAATGAACACTTCAATAAATGAGAAAGATTAAAGTACTATATGTAATTGGCTTCTTGTAACAAAATTATTTGAGAACATTTACGAATTACAAATTATTGTAAAGTATGAAGAATTTCTTTGGTTTACAGTGAAACATGATAAAGGTTTTAGAGTAATTTATAAACTGTTTGACAACTCTGGAATTCAGAATGCAGTAAGTAATACCAGGTCATAGGCAAAAATCTGTTTCATAGTAGACATCTTTTTTTTTGGTCAACTTTGATATCTCCATTTCTTAGAGTTTCTTTGTAACTTCATGAAGTTAAAAAAAAACATTGTATTATCCCTGGAAAAGATTTATCTAGTCTTAATCCATTGTGCCAGAAAATCAGGTAATGTTCATAATATCATCTTATGTTTCTATTTTCTAGCCTTCTGATATCCCCACCTTCCCCCCCCCGGTTTTTATGTAGCCATGGTTAAATGCCAAGTAGTAGTTGTGTTATAGTCCTTCTGGGATGGGGAGAAATATTTTTTGTTTCTGTAACATCTTGTAGAATATGACTCTTTCCTTTTGTGATCTCAAACTAGTAGTTCATTCTAAATCTCTGTCTTTCTCTCCCTGTATATGTCGTCTTTTATCTTTTTATCTACCTGGAATAGTACCTATCACTTACGCATCCAATGTGTATATTTGCACACACACTCAGATTTTATTTTAGTCAGAATTTTACCATTTTATTTGTAATAGTGGAGTTAAATTGAATTTTACATCTCTGATAAAGGAGTAACACCAATTTTGCTTTTAAAATTCAAGCAGCATACTTAATATAGTAAGGGAAAGATTTCTACCTGCAATTCTCTTTAATGAACTTTTAGAAATAATACATATTCTGTACCATGTTCTAGTAAAGGAAGTATACTAAGATAATATAAGAAGCTGCCGCTCCTGCTAAGTCACTTCAGTCGTGTCCGACTCTG
Organism: Bison bison bison; assembly: GCF_000754665.1. Classification (NCBI taxonomy): domain Eukaryota; kingdom Metazoa; phylum Chordata; class Mammalia; order Artiodactyla; family Bovidae; genus Bison; species Bison bison. The sequence goes on along the minus strand of NW_011494877.1, from coordinate 1,875,450 downwards.
TGTGACCCCATAGATGGCAGCCCACCAGGCTCTCCCTTCCCTGGGATTCTCCAGGCAAGAACACTGGAGTGGGTTGCCATTTCCTTCTCCAGTGCATGAAAGTGAAAAGTGAAAGTGAAGTCACTCAGTCCTGTCCGACCCTCAGCGACCCCATGGACTGCACCCTACCAGGCTCCTCCATCCATGGGATTTTCCAGGCAAGAGTACTGGAGTGGGGTCCCATTGCAAATAATGTAAATAAAGGTTTTACTGTATATATTGCTAGTCCATTCATAGGTGGTTCTTCTCCAGGGAATCTTCCTGACCCAGGGATGGAACCTCGGTCTCCTGCATTGCAGGCAAATTGATTACCATCTGAGCCCACTAGGAAAGCTCCATAGGTGATTAAATATGTTACATTGTTCTTCTTCCAAAACTCACTCTTACTCTATCCTCATATTAATTGAAAAGTCTCAGGAAATGTTCATCTTAGCTGTTTTGACTCCTGATCTTCCTACCCTGTGCATTCTATACTGTAATTGTTATTTGATTATGTGCCCTCACTAGATTGCTTTTTAGATGACAAGGATCATGTTTATCTTTTTATCTACCTAGAATGGAGCCTATTACTTTGGCAGATAATAACTGAATGAATGAATGCCCATTTTCTATAATGAATTTGAGACTGGAACTACAATTAATCACCTGAGGAAGCAGAATTTTAAATTGTGCTTGAAAGTGAAGTAGCTCAGTCGTGTCCCACTCTTTCTGACCCCGTGGACTGTAGCCTACCAGGCTCCTTCCTCCATGGGATTCTCCAGGCAAGAATACTGGAGTGGGTTGCCATTTCCTTCTCCAGGGGATCTTCCCGACCCAGGGATCAAATTGGGGTCTCCCGCATTGCAGGCAGACGCTTTAACCTCTGAGCCACCAGGGAAGCAGAATTTTAAATTGTGCTTAGATACTGTCTAAGGCAGTCTCAGCTAATGGCCTGAAAATCATCTCAGTTTTGATCATGACTGTCTTTATGAAGTCTTTTTTGGGTATTTGATTAATGATGCTTACAATGTTGCTGTTACATTCTTAGAATATTGTGTCTACCTTTTACTGTCAGCAGGTGTGGGAGCACGCCAGTTAACTTAATCACAACCACCATCAAAGCCAATGTGTAATTTTCTTGTAAGCTGCTTTCAGTGGTTCAGCTATGATAAAATATAGTCTTTGTTTCTTGAGTGTAATGCATAATTAATTTTTATGATGTCATTATGTTTACAGTGGAAAAGAAGAAGGAAACAATAACAGAGTCAGCTGGTCGACAACAAAAAAAGAAAATTGGTAAGATGAGTTATTGGTATATACAATATTAAGGTTTTCTTGGAAAAATAAATTCTTAGATAATGAAAATATAAGAAATTTTTTTTTGTTTTTTCAAAAAATGTTTGGCTGTGCTGGTTCTTTGTTGCTGCACAGGCTTCTTTCTAGTTGCAGCAAGCAGGCGAAGGGGCTCCTCTCGAGTTGCAGTGTGTGGGCCTCTCGTGGTGGTGGTTTCTCTTGTGAAGCACAGGCTCTAGGGCATGTGGGCTTTTTTTTTTTAAATAAAGTTTTCAATAGTGATAACTCATGTTTGTATAGTTTTACAGTCACGAGAGCACTTGCATACGTTATCTTGCATGCATGTGTGCTAAGTCACGTCAGTCATGTCCAACTCTGTACGACCCTGTGGACTGCAGCCTGCCAGCCTCCTCTGTCCAAGGGATTCTCCAAGCAAGAATACTGGAGTGGGTTGCCATGCCCTCCTTCAGGGAATCTTCCTGACCCAGGAATCGAATCTGTGTCTCATGACTAACCTGCATTGGCAGTCAGGTTCTTTACTGCTAGTGCTGCCTGGGAAGCCTTGTACATTATCTTACTTGATTCTTTCTACCGTATTGTAGGACAAGTTCAAGCACTTCCTTATTTTTGCTCTTAGCTTTGAAATTTCAATTTAGTAAAATGATGTTGACAATCATGGCTTTTGAACTTGGCTGAAGGTTCTTGGCATAGTTTGTAAAAGTGTTTTGTTTTTCTTATCTGAGATGATTATTTTCAGTTAAGTCTGAGTTATGTGTGTTTATTGTTGCCATGACTTCCTTACTGAGAATTGACTGGTGATGGAAACCCACCAACACGTAGGAAATTTTCTGCTGAATAATTTTACCTACTCTGCAAAATAATTGTTTTTGGCTTTTCAGTGTAATTTGAATTTAATTACAGAATGTAATTCTGTTCCAAAAAGACAATTTATAAATGGCTATATATAATTTGTATTTGTACTTTATGACGCTTCCTGATTCTAAAATCAGGAAAAAATTGTTGTGAAATTGTGTATTTGGATCAAAAACTATGTCTCTATACCTGGATCATTGCTGTTAAATCCTGGAAGATTACTCTACCAGGCTTGACTATACCAGTGTCCTTTACTAGTTATTGTTGTTGTTTAATCACTAAGTTGAGTCTGATTCTGCAACCCCATAGACTGTAGCCTGCTAGGCTTTTCTGTCCATGGGATTTCCCAGGTAAGAATACTGGAGTGGGTTGCCAGTTCCTTCTCCGGGATCTTCCCGACCCAGAGATCGAACCTGCATTGGGAGACAGATTCTTTACCACTGAGCCACCAGGGAAGCCCAGTTTCCTGTTCTGGTTAAAGCTTCTCAACTTAGTGTAGGGATATTAGATGTGTTCTTAATGGCCTGATCATTCAGTTCCATGGCAAAATGCTATTGTACATATACTCTGTATGGGTATACCAGTGTACTACTCTGTATACCCAGTCACTCTGGTAGGCGTTGAAGCACCAAAGTAGAAAAATAATTCTGTCTTTTAAGAGATCTAAAGAGGGAAAACAAACCGATGCAGTATAATACATATTTTTTAGAGATACATTCTGAGTGTCATAAAAGTAAAGAGAAAGGATATTCAAACCAATCTAGGGGATCAAGTTTTCTTGGAGATAATGCTTTAAGTTGAATCTCAAAGCTTTAGTGTGTATTAACTAAGTAAAAATATAAATAAATAAAATACTGGTCAGTTGGCCCATCTGCAAAACCCTGAAGTAAGCCTTTACATATTTTTTAACTCTTTTGACAATGGTATGTGGTAGTGAACAGTGTTACTTCATTTTTAGTGATGAGAAAATTGAGGTTAAGTAACTTGCTCTTGGTCAATCAGTGGTATGGTGCAATTAAGTCAGTGGTAGAGAAGGGATTTGAACCTGTACATTCATAATTTTAGAATCCACATTTTTAAGTCTTGTATATTCTTGGCAGGATAGGCATATGCAAAAGCATAGAGCAGTCAAATAGCAAGGTATATACCTGGAACTATAAATAGTGTACTATAACAAATAAAAAAAGGTATGTGTAACATACAAGCAGGCAAGCCTAGAGAAATGAGTAGTGCCTAGTCCATAAAGGTCCTTATAAATTAAACTCAGGTAAGGAGGTTAACATATGTAGAAAGGAAATTAGACAGGTGTGAAATTACATTTTAAGGAAGACAAATCTGGCAATATTTGGAGGATAAACCAGAGAGGGGATCATTCTGGAGGTAGGAAAGTTATGAGATTTTTCAGGTATCCTTGGCATACAAATGGCATAGCAAGAACCTGAACAGTGGTACTGGGACTGGAGTAGGTGGTTCATATTCAAAGAATTTAGGCAAGTAGATGTAACACAACTTGATGACCTTTTAGATGTAAGGTATGTAGAGAAAAATGAGTCTAGGAAGAAGCCTGGATTTCTGATTAGAACAAGAAATATTGGAAGAGTAGCAGATTGGGATAAGGAAGAAGAGAGGATGATTTCAGTTTTGAACATGTTGGATTTGTTGTGCCTGTGTGACAATAGGGTGGAAATATTTGGTACACCATTGGATGTATGGTTTGGAGCTGGCAGAGAGGTAAAGGCTACAAATAGAGTTTCTTTATTTATTACTTTTGAAAGTTTATTTAGTTTTTGTCTGTGCTGGATCTTCATTGCTATTCAAGGGCTTTCTCTAGTTGCAGCGAACATGGGCTACTCTTCATTGCAGTGCGCAGGCTTCTCATTGAGGTGACTTCTCTTACTGCAGAGCACAGGCTCTAGGCACACAGACTTCAGGGGTTGCAGTGCACAGGCTCAGTGATTGTGGCTCGAAGGGCTCTAGAGTGTAGGCTCAGTAGTTGTGGTGCATGCTCTGTGACATATGGGGTTTTCCTGGACCAGGAATTGAACCTCGAACCCTTGTCCCCCACATTGGCTGGCAGATTCTGAACCACTAGATCACCAGGGATATTATCGTTCAGTCACTAAATCGTGTCTGACTCTTTGTGACCCTGTGGACTGCAGCATGCCATGCTTCCCTGTCCTTCAGTATCTCCTGGAGTTTGCTCGAACTCTTGTCCATTCAGTCTGTGATACCATCCAACCATCTCATCCTTTGGACCACCAGGGAAGCACCTACAAATAGAGTTTAGCATCATATGATTATAAACTATAGTAGTTTGATCCCTGGGTTAGGAAGATACCCTCGAGGAGGGAATGGCTACCTAGTCCAGTATTTTTGTCTGGAGAATCCTGTGGTCAAAGGAGCCTGGTGAGTTACAGTCCATAGGGTCGCAGAGAGTTGGACATGACTGAAGCGAGTTAGTATGCGTCACACACACACATAGTGATGAGGGGACTATAAAGAGGGATATTGCTGCTTTAAAAGAAGGGAGTTTTTAGTAAAAGGGGAAAGGTCAGCACATTCAGTGTTTCAGAAAATCAAAATGTCATTGATATCACTTAGGTGATGCTCTTAGATTGTGGTCTTAGGTAGAGCCATTAATTTGAAACTGAGGTGTCTGAAGACTATATTTTTCATTCTTAATTTCAGGAGCAGATATTTTGGTTATTTTATGTTTCCCTCTCATAGCAGATAAACTACTTTTGATGTATTTTATTTAGCTCTTTGGCTATAGTAAGCTATCTCAAGTAATAAGGAATTTAAGGGTATATGTGATCAAGAACTCAGGAAAAGCTGAACTAACTGGTTACAGGAAGGCAAGAACTGTGTTAAAGCAATTCCTGCAGACAGAGCAAGCCCTGGGATAAGCCAGACATTGGGCTTACTATACGTTTATAGTACCTTTCCCTCTTCTGGTATGCAGTGCTTCCTAGGATTTAATTTTTGCGTGCACCTAACTTTGGCTTGTATCCTGCAGTTCTTTCTATATAGTATTGCTCGTACATGGTCTCTAGGCCACCCATATCAGTTTTGCTTGAGATACTTGTTAAAATGAAGGGTTCTGAGTCTTTGTCGTTGTTCAGTTGCTCAGTTGTGTCCAACTCTTTGTACTCCATGGACTGCAGCACACCAGGCCTCCCTGTCCTTCACCATCTCCCAGAGCTTGCTCAAACTCATGTCCATTGAGTCCGTGATACCATCCAACCATGTACTCCTCTGTCGTCCCCTTCTCCTGCCTTCAATCTTTCCCAGAATCAGGGTCTTTTCCAATGAGTTGGCTCTTCACATCAGGTGAACAGAGTATTGAGTCTGAGTGTTACTCCTAGGTTTTACTGAATCAGGAGTTCTAATCCAGTGTCTAAGACTGTATTGTCCAATTATGCACCCTCTAGCTACCTTTGACGTTTAAATTTTAAATTAATTGAAATTAAATGAAGTTGAAATTTTAGGACCTCAATCACACTGGTCATATTTCATTGCTCAGTAGCTATATGTAGCTATATTGATAGCACAGATATAAGATACTTTTATAATTGTAGAAAGTTCTTGAGAATAGTATTGCTTAAGGAGTCAAGATTTTCCAAAGGAGGTGACATAAGAGCTGAGGCTTAAAAATTGAGTTATAGGCTAGCCAGGAAAGGATTTGATGGGATAGGATGAAATAGTTTAGGTAGAAGTAGGGTAGCCAATCATTCCAATTTGTTTCACCCAAGGAGTTTCTTGGGATGTGAGATTTCAGAGCTAAAACTGGAACAATCTAGGAAAGCTGGGACACTTGGTTACCCAAGGTCAAAGGAACTTTATGCACAAAGATGCTGAATCAAGAGAAAATCATCGTATATAAAGGAACTTTGGTGATGTAAGAACATAAAAATTTCTGGGAGTGGTCAGAAATGTGGCTTCAGAAGGAAACAAGAGCCAGATACAGGACTTGCAAGTGATATTGAAACATCATCTTGGGACTTCTCTGGTGGTCCAGTTCCTCTGGACTCTGCACTTCCACTGCAGGGGATAAGGGTTTGATCTCTGGTCAGGGAACTAAGATCCCACATGCTGCATGACACAGCCCCCCCCCAAAAAAGAGAAAGAAATAAACATGATCTTATAGGGATAAAAAGCCAGGGAAGGATTTTAAGCTGGCGAGTATCATGATCTTGTTCAGTTTGCCTTTTCGGTAGATCTGATATGCGTTTATGTGGAACGTGAATTTGAGGAGACAAGTGTGAAGACAGTGAGGTCTGTTAGGAGGTTTGAAAGTAATATAGGTAAGAAATGTTGGAAACCCTAACTAAGGAAGTGATAGTAAGGAGGAGGGGAGGCAGTAGATTTCATAAGTATGAGGTATAATTAATAGAACTGGGTGTTTGATTGAAGGTAGAGTAGGAAGTCAAGGATGTGCAGGTTTCTAGCACAGATGCTTTTCTATACCTTCCTTTTCATGTCTCAGTGGCAGTCCTTTTCCACTTCTACTTGTTCTTTGCCTGTTTAACTTCTAGTCATCTCTTACCCCAGTCCTCAAACCCCCAGTTTTAAAATGTCTTATTATATTGTAAGAGAGCTGCTCAATAGAAAAGGAGCTCTAGCCCTTGAGATACACCTTAGCTCCATCCCATTTTGTTCATTTTCTTCCATATATCTTCACCTTCAACTCTTTCCTGCTTGTATCCTTTCCTCCATGGAGAACAAACTGGGTAGGAACTGTTTAAGATAAAGAGTCATGTATTCATCTCACCCATGTGTTGTTTGAAAACTGCGGTCCAGTCTGCAGTCCCTGTAGGCCTGTTTTTCTTCCTTCCTTTCTTTCACCTGCCTGAACCTGCCAGCCCTCATACCACTTTAATATATTCCAATTGTATGTTTTTGTATTTTAGAGGGTTTTTTAATATTTTTATTTCATAATATTCTTGTGAGGGTATGAATTGGTGTGTGTTTTGATCATTCATTTACCCCTAGTACCCAGAAAAGTGCTTGGCATGTAGTAGGTAATCAGTAAGTATTTGTTGAGTGAATTAATCCTGGTGATAAAAATACATGATCAAAGAAAGCAGTAGCATGGTATATATAGAGATCATTGGATTAGAGGTTGGGAAACTTGGATTCTAGTCCTGGCTTTGCCATAAAATGCCTGTATGGGCTCTGAGAAGTCACTTCTCCTTTTCTGGACCTCAGTTTCTTCATCAGCACAGCAATAAAGTCCAATATGTTGATGGAAAACTCAGCAGTGGCCACAGGACTAGAAAAAGTCAGTTTTCATTCCAGTCCCAAAGAAGGGCAGTACTAAAGAATGTTCAAGCTACCGTGCAATTGCTCTCATTTCACATGCTAGGCAGATAATGCTCAAAATCCTTCAAGCTAGGCTTCAGCAGTACATGAACCGAGAACCTCTAGATGTACAAGCTGGATTTAGAAAAGGCAGAGGAACCAACGATCATATTGCCAACATCTGTTAGGTCATAGAAAAAGCAAGAGAATTCCAGAAAAACATCTACTTCTGCTTCATTGACTACATTAAAGACTTTTACTTTGTGGATCACAACAAACAGTGGAAAATTCTTCAAGAGACAGGAATACCAGACCACCATACCTGTCTCTTGAGAAACCTATATTCAGGACAAGAAGCAATAGTTAGAACTGGACATAGAACAACAGACTGGTTCAAAAGTGGGAAAGGAGCACCTCAAGACCGTATATTGTCACCCTGCTTATTTAACTTATATGCAGAGTACATCATGTGAAATGCCAGGCTAGATGACTCACAAGCTGGAATCAAAGATTGCTGGGAGAGATATCAACAACTTCAGATATGCAGATGATACTACCCAAATGGCAGGAAACAAAGAGGAACTAAAGAGCCTCTTGATGAAGGTGAAAGAGGGGAGTGAAAAAGCAGGATTAAAACTCAATATTCAGAAAACTAAGATCATGGCATCTGGTCCCATCACTTTATGACAAATTGATGGGGAAACAATAGAAAGAGTGACAGATTTTCTTTTCTTGGGCTCCAAAATCACTGCAGATGGTGACTGCAGCCATGAAATTAAAAAAACACTTGCTTCTTGGAAGGAAAACTATGACAAACCTAGGAAATATATTGAAAAGCAGAGACATCACTTTGCCGACAGACGTCCGTATAGTCAAAGCTATGGTTTTTCCAGTGGTCATGCTTGGATATGAGAGTTGGACCATAAAGAAGGCTGAGAGTCGAAGCTTTGATGCTTTTGGATTGTGGTGGTTCTCGAGAGAAGACTCTTAAGAATCCCTTGGACAGCAAGGAGATCAAACCAGTCAATCCTAAGAGGTATCAGCCCTGAACATTCATTAGAAAGACTGATGCTTAAGCAGAATCTCCAGTAGTTTGGCCACCTGATTCGAAGAGCTGACTCATTGGACAAGACCCTGATGTTGGGAAAGATTGAGGGCAAGAGGAGGAGGGGACGACAGAAAGATGAGATGCTTGGATGACATCACTAACTCAATGAACATGAATTTGAGCAAACTCCAGGTGGTAATGGAGGACAGGGAAACCTGGTGTGCTGCAGTTCTGGGGTTGCAAAAAATGGTACACATCTTAGCAACTGAACAACAACAGTGTTCATGGGATACAGTAGATAAGAGCATTAATGTGTAGCTGAAACTTCTTTAGCAGTTTAGATTTGGTGTATATAACAATTTTCTTGAAATATATGTCAAATTTCCTAGCTTTCCAAGTGACTTAAATATGAAAGTATGCTTATTTTTAGCTTCATTTGACTGTAAGATGAAACAAGCTGAACTTAACTTTATCTTAATTGGCTTTTAATTTTTAGATGCTATGCTCTCTTAAACTGAAAAAGTGGGAAAGAAACTTGAGATGGGTAATTAATATTTGAAATCTAAGTATAGTCATTATGATTATACCTCCCATTGATGTAATAATAATATTATATCTCAGTGTACAGAGTTGAAACACTTAATACCAGAGGTAATTTTAAAAATTAAACTTTAAAGATTTTTATTTATTTAAATTGAACTAATTTTAGTGCTCTCCTGCACTTGAATTTTCTGTTAGTACAAAGTATATGGTATTCCAAGTATTCAGCTTATCTTATTAAGTGATAACTGAGACAGAAACATTGTTGTAGTCACCAGTCAGTGACAGTTTAACATCTGCTTCCTGCTCAGCGCTGTGTATATTAACCAGTTCATTAATTCCTTGCAGAGCGGCAAGAAGAGAAACTGAAGAATAACAACAGAGATCTGTCAATGGTAAGAGTCCTAAATATAACTTCATGATAAACCGCATGTTTTTTA
>NW_011494877.1:1860551-1865837 GCF_000754665.1 Bison bison bison | reverse complement strand
TTTTTAGCAAAAGACCATGATTTGCATCAAGTACATTGCACTTACCTTTTCAGAAATTTATAGTTATGCATGCTATAAATAATATAATGGGTGTTCCTAGACCAAATAGAAGTGAAAATGTGCTACAGGGCTGAAGCTTCATGTTGGTAATATGAATAGCTTCTTTTTTAAGGGTATCTTGAGGTCATTTTCACGCAGTTTTGTTGTTTTTTTTTTTTTTTTTAGCTTCTCCCTTATGTTTTCAAATGAAGTCATTTATTTTCTTTTTCTTCCTTATATTATTACTGAATCTTTGGCTTTTGGTGACCTGGTAATCCTATTATAAGAGTTGGAGCATCATAGATGGCCTTTATTCTTTAAGAGGCCTTTTGTTCTGAAGGTCAGGCATATCATAAAGTGTAAGGAAAAGTGATTTTATTAGCAATTTACTCATTATTTATAAAGAGTAGAGTTTGTTCAAGCATGTCTTTAGGTATGCGAATATATGCATAGGTAGGCATAGGTAGGCGAATTATATGGCTTGACTAATTTTTCTGCCTAATTTCTGTATATTCATCACAAGACACCTAAACTGTGCAACAGTTACCGTTTGCTTACCAAGAGACCTTTGCTATATTATTTTATCTTCTGTTTCTTAAAACTCTTTTTTTCTTTTTTTAATATTTATTTATTTATTCGTTTATTTGGCTGTCAGGTCTTAGTTTGCATCACATGGGATCTTTCATCGCAATTCACAGACTCTCTAGTTGCATACAGGCTTAGTTGCTCCATGGCATGTGGGTATCTTAATTCCCCACCCAGGGATTGAACTTGCATCCCCTGCATTGCAAGGTGGATTCTTAACTTCTGGACCACCAGAGCAGTGCCTTGAAATTCTTTTTAAGAAAGTTTATAATTTAGAAGTATATTTTTTTGAAAATAGCTTTTCTGTTGTCATAGTTACTCCACGTTCAAGAGACCAAATTTGAAAACTGCAGAAAGAAGAGAGAAAACTTTCTGATAAACTGTTAGTCATGTCTTTATGATCTTTTGTTTATTTATACTTTTATGGCACATGTAATTAAGAAAGTAGCTAGCCTCAAGAAACAAAATACCTTATATACTTGAACATGTAATCGTTTTTTTACTTGATCGAGAGGTAGAGGTTGGTAGTCCCGGGCTGGTGTGGCAGCACAGTAGTGTCACTAAAGACTCCAGTTAGTCTTCCTTAGCTTATGGTTGTTTGGTTGTTTGATGTTGCTTTACTGTCAGGAATTACGTTTTTCATTCCAGACAAGAAGTATGGGCAGAAGGCCTAAAGGGATGCTAACCAAGTTAGCCCCTTTTAAAGTTCTGGTTAGTACTTGCACTTGTCACTTGTTGGCCAGAATTAGGTCATGTGGCCACTCCAGTACGCTTCATCAGAAGGTGACAAGGAGAAGGGGCCTTGGAGGTGGAGGGTGGGTTAGACAACAGACAGTTTTTTGCCAAGGAGCACCTTTTAAAAATGATATGACATCAAAATTTGGGGGGATATGCTTTAGTAGTGTTTTCCTTTAGTGTGAAGTGACAATTTGTTGATCTCCTTACAGGTTCGAATGAAATCCATGTTTGCAATTGGCTTTTGTTTTACTGCCTTAATGGGAATGTTTAATTCCATGTGAGTATCTTTTTCTATGGCTTTATCTAACTTGCTCTGTGTGGACAATTAACTTTTTTGTAATATTTTGATATTTCATATTTACAGAAAAGTTATAGGACTAGTATATCCATTAACCAGGTTCACAATTGTTAACATTTTTCCTCATTTGCTTTCTTTTTTTGTTTCTCTAGATCATAAATATTTGTGCTCATTCATATATTATTTGTATATTTTTCTGAATCTTGCAGAAGTTTGATGTGGATTTCATACCCCTTTATTCATAACTACTAAAAGTATGTGTTACCTAAGAACATGGACATTCTCTTGTCCTCAATCCAGTTGTCAAAATTCAGGCAAATTTAATTTTGTTAGAATACAGTTATATGGTAACTTTTTCACCCTCTTGATTTTGAGGATATCTTATGTATAAAGTGAAGACTAAGCTATTATGAGGCCTCTAAAAAGAGTTTAGTATGTCCCTTGGGTTTTTAAGTTCCTTACTAGCAAACTGCTTCCAAATGAAGGTAGTCAGTCATTCAGAGATATTTTGACTTTTAAAATAATCTTTACAACTGTAATCTTGTTTAACGATAAGGTAAGTTACTGTTTTCTAAACTAACATATAGCAGGCCTGAATGATTATGGGACTGATTTTGACAGAAGCTGGGAAAATAGCCAAAGATGACAAGCAGTCATTTATTACCTTTGAAAACTCACCGGGGCTATCCCACACGTACTAGGATTGTCCTCTTACTCTTGCTTCTCTTCCCCCACTCCCTGCTTCATTTCTGTCTCTCCCTTCCCTTGTACTCATCCCCCCAATGCTAGTCTGTTCTCTTCACACCTGTTAAGTACCTACTTTGTGCCAGGAATTGTGCTAGGTATCAGAATATAACAAATAAGATGTGTTTCCTGCCCTCAATAGTATCAAAATTTTATGGAAAGGAAAGACCGATAAATCAATACATTAATGGATGTTACCAGACGTGTGTATGTGAAGTATAGTAGGGGGAAAGGGGGGACTTGTTAGGTGAGAGACGAAAGGAAATGTCCAAAATTATTTCAATACAAAATTTCCACTTAACTAGTGATTTTGAAAAGGATCTTTGGAAGATTAAATAACTTGCCCATAGTTATGAAGTCTCATAATTTCTAACTTATGAGAAAGTTAGAAAGTCTCATAGTTTCTAACTTAATAGAAATTAGAAGTCTCATAATTTCTAACTTATAGAAATATAAATCTCATAATTATAGAAGTCTCATAATTTCTAATTTATAACTCTAATCTCAGTATTCTTTTTCACTGCTATGCTTTCTCTTCTTTCTTGGATATATTTCACCATGGATTACCAGTCAAACCAAACACTGAAAGATTTTATAGTAAACTAGCAAGCTTAAGGTTATGACCAACCTAGACAGCATGTTAAAAAACAGAGACATTACTTTACCAACAAAGGTCTGTCTGGTCAAGGCTATGGTTTTTCCAGTGGTCATGTGTGGATGTGAGAGTTGGACTATAAAGAAGGCTGAGCACAGAAGAATTGATGCTTTTGAACTGTGGTGTTGGAGAAGACTCTTGAGAGTCCCTTGGACTGCAAGGAGATCCAACCAGTCCATCCTAAAGGAGATGAGTCCTGGATGTTCATTGGAAGGACTGATGTTGAAGCTGAAACTTCAGTACTTTGGCCACCTGATGCGAAGAGCTGACTCACTTGCAAAGACCCTGATGCTGGGAAAGATTGAAGGTGGGAGGAGAAGGGGACGACAGAGGATGAGATGGTTGGATGGCATCACCGACTCAATGGACATGGGTTTGGTTGGACTCTGGAGTTGGTGATGGACAGGGAGGCCTGGCGTTCTGTGGTTCATGGGGTTGCAAAGAGTCGGACACGACACTGAGCGACTGAACTGAACTGAACTGAGGAAGCTTAACTAGTAAGTTAACTAGTAAACTGTGTGGATCACAACAAACTGGAAAATTCTTAAAGAGATAGGAATATCAGACCATCTTACCTGACTCCTGAGAAGCCTGTATGCAGGTCAAGAAGCAACAGTTAGAACCAGACATGGAACAATGGACTGGTTCAAAATTGGGAAAGGAGTATATCAAGGCTGTATATTGTCACCCTGCTTATTTAACTTATATGCAGAGTACATCATGCAAAATGCTGGATGATTCACAAGCTAGAATGAAGATTGCTGGGAGAAATATCAATAACTTCAGATATGCAGATGAAACCACCCTTACGACAGAAAGTAGGAACTAAAGAGCCTCTTGATGAAGGTAAAAGGGGAGAGTGAAAAAGCTGACTTAGAAGTCAACATTCAGAAAGCTAATATCATGGCATCTGGTCTCATCACTTCATGGCAAATAAATGGGGAAACAATGGAAACAGTGACAGCTTTTATTTTCTTGGGCTCCAAAATTACTTCAGATAGTGAATACAGACATGAAATTAAAAGATGCTTCCTCTTAGGAAGAAAAGGCAAACCTCGACAATATATTAAAACGCAGAAACATTACTTTGCCAATAAAGTTCTATATAGTCAAAGCTATGGTTTTTCCAGTGGTCATGTATGGATGTGGGAGTTGAACCATAAAGGTGGCTGAGTGCAAGAAGAATTGATACTTTTGAAATGTGGTGTTGGAGAAGACTTGAGAATGAGTCCCTTGTACTTCAAGGAGATCAAACCAGTCAATCCTAAAAGAAATCAGTACTGAATATTCTTTGAAATCACATGAATATAATGCTATATTATAATCACGTGGTTCCCTTTCTTAATGTTATTTGTGAACATATTGTGGTGTGAAAGGCTGATCTATGGAAGGGACATCTGCTTCAAATATATATATATATATATATATATTTAATATTTATGTGTTTGGCTGTGTTGGGTCTTAGTTGCAGCGTATGGGATCTTCACTGTGTCGTGTGGGATGTTCTGTTACAGCACATGGACTCTCTAGTTGTGGCACACATGGGCTCAGCATTTGGGATGCACAGACTTAGTTGCCCTTTGGCATATGGGATCTTAGTTCTCCCCACCAGGGATTGAACCCATGTGTCCTGCATTTCACAGGGGATTCCTTTTTTGTTTGTTTCTTTGTTTTGAAATTTTTACAATGTTGTACTGGTTTCTAACATACAACAATGAGTGAACTGAAGTCGCTTAGTCATATCTGACTCTGCGACCCCATGGACTGTAGCCTACCAGGCTCCTCCGTCTATGAGATTTTCCAGACAAGAATACTGGAGTGAGTTGCCATTTCCTTCTCCAGGAGATCTTCCCAACCCAGGGATTGAACCCTGGTCTCCCGCATTTGAGAGAATGCGGGACAATGATGAGAATCAGCCATAATTGGACACATATTGCCTTCCTCTTAAGCCTCCCTACCCTCCCCCAGTCCCAGCCCTCTACGTCATCATAGAGCTCCAGGCTGGGCTTCCTGTGTTATACAGCAGCTTCTTACCAGCCATCCACTTTACACTTGATAGTGTATATATGTCGGTGTTACTTGTCTCCATTCGTCTCACTCTCTCCCTCCTGCACTGTGTCCACAAGTCCATTGTCTGAATCTCTGTCTCCATTCCATCCCGGCAAAGAAGTTAATCAATACTATTGTTCTAGGTTCCACATATATGCATTAATATCCAATATTTGTT
>NW_011494877.1:1854728-1860451 GCF_000754665.1 Bison bison bison | reverse complement strand
TTCTCTGTATCTGAGTCTCCATTCCATCCCTGCAAATAGGTTCATCACTACTATTTTTCTAGATTCCATGTATATCTGTTAATGTGGGATATTAGTTTTTCTCTTTCTGACTTCTATCACTCTGTGTAACAGACTCTTAGGTTCATCCACCTCACTAGAACTGACTCAAGTTCGTTCTTTTTTATGGCTGAGTAATATTCCATTGTATATATGTACCAAATCTTCTTTATACATTCATATATCAGTAGACATCTAGGTTATTTCTATGTCCTGGCAATAATATTGTAAATAGTGCTGCAGTAAACATTAGGGTACATGTGTCTTTTAGAATTGTGGTTTTCTCAGGGTATATGCCCAGTAGTGGGATTGCACGGTCATATGGTAGTTCTGTTTTTAGTTTTTTAAGGAACCTTGTACTGTTCTCCATAATGAGTGTATCAGTTTACATTCCCGCCAACAGTGCAGGAGGGTTCCCTTTTCCCCATGTCCTCTTCAACATTTATTCTTTGTAGATTTTTTGATGATGGCCATTCTGCCTGGTGTGAGGTGATACCACATTGTAGTTTTGGTTTGTATATCTCAAATAGTTACTGATATCGAGCATCCTTTCATGTGTTTGTTGCTATGTGTTTGTCTTTTTTGGAGAAGTGTCTGTTTAGGTCTTCTGCCCACTTTTTGATTGGGCTATTTGTTTTCTTGATATTGAGCTGTATGAGCTGCTTATATATTCTGGAGATTAATCTTTGTCAGTTGCTTTATTTGCAGTTATTTTTGAGGGTTGTCTTTTAATCTTGTTTATTGTTTCCTTTACTGTGCAGAAGCTTTTAAGTTTCATTAGGTCCCACTTGTTTATTTTTATTTTTATTTCCATTACTAGGAGATGGATCAAAGGGGATCTTCCTGTGATTTATGTCAGAGTGTATTGCCTACATTTTCCTCTAAGAATTTTATAGTTTCTGGACTTACATTTAAGTTTTTAATCCATTTTGACTTTATGTGTATGGTGTTAGGAAGTGTTCTAGTTTCATTCTTTTACATGTAGCTGTCCATTTTTCCCTTATTGAAGAGGCTGTCTTTTATCCATTATATTTTCTTGCCTCTTTTGTCAAAGATAAGGTGCCCAGAGGTGCGTGGGTTTGTCTCTGGGCTTTCTGTCTTGTTCCATTGGTCTGTATATCCATTTTTGTGCCAGTACCATACTGTCTAGATGACTATAGCTTTGTAGTAAAGTCTCAAGTCAGGAAAGTTGATTCCTCCAGCTCCATTTTTCATTCTCAAGATTTCTTTGACTATTCAAGATCTTTTGTGTTTCCATATATCAGCAGTGGCCACAGATTGGAAAAGGTCAGTTTTCATTCCAATCCCAAAGAAGAGCAGTGCCCAAGAATGTTACAACTGCTGCACGTTTGCACTCATTTCACCTGCTAGCAAGGTAACGCTCAGAATGCTTGAAGGATTTTGAAGGCTTCAACAGTACATAAACTGAGAACTTCCACATGTACAAGCTGGATTTAGAAAAGCCAGAGGAACCAGAGATCAAATTGCCAACATCCATTGGATCATAGAAAAAGCAAGAGAATTCCAGAAAAACATCTACTTCTGCTTCATTGACTACGTTAAAGACTTGCTTTGTGGATCATGACAAACTGTGGAAAATTCTCAAAGAGATAGGAATACCAGACCACCTTACCTGCTTCCTGAAAAACCTATGTGCAGGACAAGAAGCAACAATTAGAACTGAACATGGAGCAACCGACTGGTTCCAAATTGGGAAAGGAGTATGTCAAGGCTGTATATTGTCACCCTGTTTATTTAACTTATATGCAGAGTGCATCATGTGAAATGCCAGCTAGATAACTCACAAGCTGGAATCAAGATTGCTGGAAGAAATAGCAACAACCTGAGATATGCAGATGATGCTACCCAAATGGCAAAAAGCAAAGAGTAACTAACCAAAGAGCCCCTTGATGAAGGTGAAAGAAGAGAGTGAAAAGGCAAGGTTAAAACTCAGCATTCATAAAACTAAGATCACAGCATCCGGTCCTATCACTTCATGGCAAATAGATGGGGGAAAGTGGAAACAGTGAGAGACTTTATTTTCTTGGGCTCCAAAATCACTGTGGCTGGTGACTACAGCCATGAAATTAAAAAATGTTTTCTCCTTGGAAGTAAAGCTATAGTAAACCTAGACAGCATATTAGAAGGCAGAGACATCACTTTGCCAACAAAGGTCCATATAGTCAAAGCTATGGTTTTTCCAGTAGTCATGTACGGATGTGAGAGTTGGACTGTATAGAAGGCTGAACGTGGAAGAATTGATGCTTTTGAACTGTTGTGCTGGAGAAGACTCTTGAGACTCCCTTAGACATCAAGGAGATCAAACCACTCAATCCTAAAGTAAATTAACCCTGAACATTCGTTAGAAAGACTGATGCTGAAGCTGAAGCTCCAATAGTTTGGCCACCTGATGGGAAGAACTGACTCAATGGAAAAGACCCTGATGCTGAGGAAGATTGAAGGCAGGAGGAGAAGGGGACGACAGAGGATGAGATGGTTGGATGGCATCACTGACTCGATGGACATGCGTTTGGGTGGACTCCAGGAGTTAGTGATGGACAGGGAGGCATGGTGTGCTGTGGTTCATGGGGTTGCAAAGAGTCGGACATGACTGAGCGACTGAACTGAACTGAACTGATGCTCCAAACAATGAGAGTTTTACTTCTTTTCCTATCTATATTCCTTTTATTTATTTTTCTTCTCTGATTGCCATGGTTAGGACTTCCAGAACTATGCTGACAAATAGTGATGAGAGAGGGCACCCTTTTTCCTGATCTTAGAAGAAATGCTTTCAGATTTTCACCATTGGGAATAATGTTTGCTGTATGGTTGTCATATATGGCCTTTATTATTTTGAGATAGAGTCCTTCTAGGCCTAATCTAAAGAGATTTTTTTTTTTTAAATCATAAATGGGTGTTTAATTTTGTTGAAAGCTTTCTCTGCATCTGTTGAGATGATCGTATGGTTTTTATCTTTCAGTTTGTTAATGTGGTGTATCACATTGATTGATTTGCATATATTGAAGAATCCTTGCATACCTGGGGTAAACCCCACTTGATCCTGGTATATGATCCTTTTAATCTGTTGTTGGATTCTGTTTGCTAGAATTTTGTTGAAGATTTTTGCATCTATGTTCATATTGCCTGTTGTTTTCTTTTTTGGTGGTATCTTTGTCTTGTTTTAGTATCAGGGTGATGGTGGCCTCATAGAATGAATTTGGGAGTTTTCCTTCCTCTGCAGTTTTCCGGAAGACTTTGAGCAAGATAGATGTTAGCTCTTCTCTAAATGTTTGGTAGAATTCACCTGTGAAGCCATTTGGCTCTGGGCTTCTGTTTGTTGGAAGATTTTTTATCACGGTTTCAATTTCAGTGCTTGTAATTGGTCATTTATGATTTCTGTTTCTTCTGAGTTCAGTTTTGGAAGGTTGTACTTTTCTAAGAACTTGTCCATTTCTTCCAGGTTGTCTGTTTTATTGGCATATAGTTCCTCTTAGTAGCCTCTTATGATCCTTTGTATTTCTGCATTGTCTGTTGTAACATCTTCTTTTTCATTTCTAATTTTATTGACTTAAGTCTTCTCCCTTTTCTTCTTGATGAGTCTGGCTAGTGGCTTGTCCATTTTGTTTATTTTCTCAAAGTTATTTTAGTTTTATTGATCTTTGCTATTTTCTTCATTTTTTCCCATTTATTTCTGCTCTGATATTTATGATTTTTTTCCTTCTATTATCTTTGGGGGTTTTTTGTCCTTCTTTTTCTAGTTACTTTAGGTGTAAGATCAGGTTGTTGATTTGATATTTTTCTCCTTTCTTGAGGTAGGTTTGTATTACTATAAACTTCCCTCTTAAAACTGCTTTTGCTGCATCCTCTAGGTTGGTGAAGAATCCTCTTGTAATGCAGGAGACGCTGGTTTGATTCCTGGGTCAGGAAGATCCACTGGAGAAGGGATAGGCCACCCACTCCAGTATCGTTGGGCTTCCCTTGTGGCTCAACTGGTAAAAAATGTGCCTGCAATGTGAGAGATCTGGGTTCAATCCCTGGGTTGGGAAAATCCTCAGGAGAAGAGAAAGGCCACCGACTCCAGTATTCTAGCCTAGAGAATTCCGTGGACTGTATTATCCATGGGATCAAAGAGTCAGACACAACTGAGCAACTTTCACTAGGTTTTGGATTGTCATATTTTCATTGTCATTTGTTTCTAGGGATTTTATAAATTTTCTTTTAGTGTCTTCAGTGACCTCTTGGTTATTTGAGAAGCGTGTTGTTTAGCCTCCTTGTATTTGTGGGTTTTTTACAGGTTTTTTTCCCTGTAATTGATATCTAGTCTCATAGCATTGTGGTCAGAAAAGATGCTTGATAGGATTTCAGTTTTCTTAAATTTACCAAGGCTTGATTTGTGACCCAAGCTGTGCTCTGTCCTGGAGAATGTTCTTTGTTCAGTTGAGAAAAAAAGTGGATTCTGCTGTTTTGGGATGAAGTGTCCTAAAGATATCAATTAGGGCCATCTGGTATAATGTGTACTTTAAGGCTTTTGTTATTAATTTTCTGTGTAGATGATCTGTCCTTTGGTGTAAGTGGGGTGTTAAAATCCCCAACTATTATTGTTTTACTCTCAATTTCCCCTTTTATGGTTGTTAGCATTTGCCTTTTGTATTGAGGTGCTCCTATATTATATGCATAAATATTTATAATTGTTGTATCTTCTTGGATTTATCACTTCAAAGTGGATTCTTAACCATTGGACCATCAGGGAAGTCCCTCCAATGTATTTTTCTCCTAATGTCATATTTTTCCTCCAAAATGGAATCTCTTAGTGCATTTTTTCTCTTATTATTGAATAGGTTCTTACTGGAAGAATTCCAATAGAGTATAATTGTGTAAAATATAAAGTAAAAATCACTCTGCCTTCGTGAAATGTCCTTTCAAGGCTTGTATTTTTTCAGTATATATACAAACATTTAGATATTTGTATGTATTAATTTTTATAACCCAAAATGGCTGTTTTGTAGTCTGCTATAGTTACCTGTGGTAATTGTTAATTTTTATTAATTTTTTAAAACGTGTATTTGTTTGGCCATGTCAGGCATCAGCTGTAGTATGTCGGACTCTCACTGCGTCACGCGGACTCTCTCACTATGGTGCGCGGACTCTCTAGTTGTGGTGTGCAGGCTCCAGAGCACGTGGGCTCAGTAGTTGTGGGGCATGTGCTTAGTTGCTCTGTGGGATCTTAGCTCTCAACCAGGGATCTGAACACTCATCCCCTGCCTTGCACTGCAGATTCTTAACCACTAGACCACCAGGGAAGTCCCCCTACGGTCGTCTTTCAAAATACAGTACACGTGAACTTTGCATATCATTTTTATTGCCTGTAAGTATTCCATTGAATGGATGTACCCTTACCTATATAATCTTCTATAAATCTTCACACAGAATTTTCACAGGTAGTATATACACCGGTATGCTTATACTTATTTTTTCCCCATGTATATCCTACAAATATTGCTTGGGTAAAGTTTTGATAGAAATTTTCTCCAGAATGTTGCTTTTTGTTTGGCTATGCTTTGTGGTGTTGGGGAATCTCAGTTCCCCAACCAGAAATTGAACCTGGACCCATGGCAGTGAAAGCATAGAGCCCTAACCACTGGACCACCAGGAAATTCCCCTAGAAA
>NW_011494877.1:1844203-1854628 GCF_000754665.1 Bison bison bison | reverse complement strand
AGAAAAGTTTTTATTAATTTCTGTTTTTAGATTACTGTCCTCTGGGCTTGTGAATGGTTCTTTCTGTATATATTTGTCATCACTAGAAATTATGTATCTGTTTAATATTTGTAAATCTAATAGTTGAAAAATAATATGTTTTTTTAATTTGCAATTTCTGGTGATGTTTAGCATCTTTTCATTTATTTATTATGCTTTTACTATTTCTAAATTTCTAGCTCATGTTCTTCCCCTTATTTTCTTTTTATAAGAAGTCTTTACATATTAAGACTCTTCTTTACATATTAAACTCTCCTTTTGGAGATACATGGAAAATATTTATTTTTATGTCACTTTTCTGTTGTATAAATAGTACCTTTCTTATACCCGATTATATAGTTTTTTCTTTTTTATATTTAAATAAATTTTGTTTCATCTGTAATTTATTTTGGTGTTTAGTTTCCAACTTTACCAAGCTCTTTGCTGTTGTCAGTACTAGGCAGGGAGTAAATAATTTGTTTTCCCTGATGATTTGAAATGACTAGTTTATATCACGTAGCTTCTGAAGCTTATGCTGTAGATCTTAACCAGGAATGTACATCAGAACCAAAGAATTTTGGTTCCAAAATTCTAAAACAAGGATTTTCTTAGGCTAGTGAGACACAAATACTTCTAAAAAATTCACACAATATAGAATAATATAGAATAAAAAGTGAAAGTAAACCCAAATGAGTTAAAAACTTATGTCCACCCAGAAACTTTCACACAGCTTTATTGATAATTGTCATAACTTGGAAGCAATCAGTTTATAAATGGATAAACTGTGGGAATATCCATACAGTAGAATATTATTCATTGCTAAAGAGAAATAGGCTGTTGGCCATGTGAAGACATGAAGAACCTTAAATGCATACTATTAAGTGAAATAAATCAATCTGAAAAGGCTACATACTATATGATTGCAACTACATGACATTATAGAAAAGACAAAACTATGGAGATAGTAGTAAAACGATCGGTGGTTGCCAGGAATCAGGTATGAGGGAGGGAATAAGCAGAGCACAGAGGATTTTTTTTTAGTGTAAAACTATTCTGTGTGATACTTAATGGTGATACATTTTGCTATACATTTATTAAAACCCAAGAATGGTTCTTGCCTGGTCATTCAGTGACTAAGACTCCACACTCCCAGTGCAGGGGGCCTGGTTCAGTCGCTGGTCAGGGAACTAGATCCTGCATGCCAGCACTAAAGATTCTTCATGCCACAGTGAAGACCCAGAACAGCCAAATAAGTAAATAAGTGCTAAAAAAAGAAAGAAACAAGAGTGAGCCCTAATGTAAACTATGGAGTTTGGGTAATAGTGAAGTACCATCGTAACTTATCAGTTGGCAGTTATGAATAATGCTTCCTTTTTCCAGCTTTATTGAGATATATAATTGACATATAATATAGAATACTATGTACATTTAAGATGTATAGAGTGATAGTTTGACGCATACATTGGTGCATATATTGCAAAATGATTACCAAATAAGATCAGTTAACAAATCCTTCACATAAATATCAGTTTGTTGTGGTGGTGGTAAGACTAATTAAGATTTACTCTCTTAGCAAATTTCAAGTATATAATACAATAATATTAAATATAATTACTATTCTGTACATATATATTTCTCATGTCTAGGATTGTGAGCACCTAGAAGTTAAAGGCTGTAACTATTTTTATAGGCCCTCATGTGAAATGAAAAGTCTAATGCATATTTTGGGACTTCCCCAGTATAAGACTTTGTTTTTCAGTGCAGGGGATGTGAGTTCGATCCCTGGTTGGGAAACTAAGAGCCCACATGCCTTGCAGCCAAAAAAACCCAAAACATAAACAATATTGTAACAAACTCAGTAAAAACTTTAAAAATGGTCCACATCAAAAAAAGTCTTAAAGGTCTAGTACATATTTTGATTGTACTGAACAATCACTGTTCTTTCGCATAATTTCTCTTAGTTTCACCTTGATCATCTGTTTATTGTAGAATGGAATATATTACCTGTAATACCCATTTTCATCTTAAAATGTGTTGATAAGAAAAAAGCCTCAGCTTAGACTGTATGGGAAGGACTTGAGCTCCTAGATTGCAAGAGAAGGAATAGGAGGCACTGTATTTAATTATCAATTATTTATTTCTATTTAATTTCTCTTCTGGATTATTTCCATACAGTCAAAACATTATAATCTTAGAGAAGCGATCTTTAAAGTCATTTAACACATTACTTCTGTGTCAGTACAGAAATCCCTCCAATAATACCTCTAGCAGATAATTTTCCATCCTCTTTTTAATTATTTTCAACAGTGAGGAGCTTGATGGTTTCTAACATAATATAGTTTATCAATAGTATGTAGGGTTTGAAAATGGTTCTTTTTATTGGGCCAAAATACACCTTCTTATTCTGTTCATAAGTAGTGGTCCTTCCCTTTGGAATTGCAGAGAGTAAGTACACTTGGAGAGATAACCTATTATAAGCCATGTCTCTCTCTGTACTTTTTCTTTCTCTCCCCAACTCTTTTCATTATTAGGCTAGACACCAATTCACTTAGCTATTCCTGTAGCAAGCTTCCAATCTCCTGAAAAACTTAATTTGAAGGGTTTTTTTTTTTAATTCATTTTATTCATTTTTGTGGCTGGTCTAAAGTCTCATACTGTTTCTCTCACCTCCCATCCTCTGGCAACCACCAATCTATTTCTCTAAGAGTTAAGCTTTTTTTAGATTCCACATATAAGTGATGTCATACAGTATTTGTCTTTCTCTGTCAGACGTGTACACAGTATATATATACATGTATAGATGTGTGTGTGTGTGTGTATATATATGTGTGTGTGTATGTATATATATATATATATATATATATTTCCTTTATCCATTCATCTGTTGGTGGCACTTAGGTAGTTTCCATATCTTGGTTATTATGAATACTACTGCAGTGACATGGGAGTACAGATCTCTTTGAGATAGTAGTTTATTTCAATTTCTTTGGCTAAATAGCTGTAAATGGGATTTCTGAATCATATGGTAGTTCTGTTTTTAATTTTTTGAGGAACATTCATGGTGTTTTTCATAGTGGCTGTACCAATTTACATTCCCACAAACAGTGCCCAGCATTTGTTATCTCTTGTCCTTTTGGTAATAGTCATTCTAACAAGTGAGAGATGAAGTTGCGTGGCTTTAGTTTGCATTTCCCTGATGGTTAGTCGTATTGATCATCTTTTCATGTACTTCTTAGCCATTTGTATGTCTTTTTCAGAAAAATGCCTATTCAGATCCTCTGCCCTCATTTTAATTGGACTATTTGGAAGAGTTTTGCTACTGTACAGATCCTTATATAATTTGGATATTAACTCTTTAACAGATATATGGTTTACAGATATTTTCTCTTATTCCATAGTTTGCATTTTCATTTTGTTGTTTCATTTGCTGAGCAGAAGCTTTTTTGTTTGATGTGGTCACATTTGTTGAGTTTTGTTGCTTGTGCTTTTGGTGTCATACCCAAAAAATCTTTGCCAAGAGCTGTGTCAAGGAGCTTTTTCCCAATGTTTCCTTCTAGAAGTTTCATGGTTTCATATCTCATGTTTAAATTCTTAATCCATTTTGAGTTAATTTTTGTGGGTGGTTTTTGATAGGGGTCTGGTGTTATTCTTTTGTGTGTGAATATCCAGTTTACCCAGCATCATCTACTGAAGAGACTGTTGTTCTCTCCTTGAGAATTCTTCGCTCCCTTGTCAAATACTAGTTGACAGGGTTTATTTCTGGGCTCTTCATTCTGTTCCAGTGGTCCACATGTCTGTCTTTATGCCAGTGTCATATTTGTTTGGTGACTGCACATTTGAAATCGAAGTTTGATGCCTCCAGCTTTCTCAAGACTGCTTTGCCTATTCAAGCTCTTTTGTGATTCCCTATGGGTTTTAGTATTAATTTTTCTATTTTTGTAAAAAGTAGAATTTTGATAAGAGATTATATTGGATCTAGGGATACTTTGGATAGTATGGACATGTTTTTTCTTTTTAATATTTATTTATTTATTTATTCTGCTGGTTGGATCTTTGTTGGGCTGCTCAGGCTAAGTAGTTGTAGTGCACAGGCTTAGTTCCCCTGTAACACATGGGCTCTTAGTTCCCCAACCAGGGGTCAAACCCATAGCCCTCACATTGAAAGGCAGATTCTTAATCACTGGACTACCAGGGAAGTCCCAGTATGGACATTTTAACAATATTATATCTTCCAATCTGTGAACATGGATATCTTTCCATATATTTGTGTCATCTTCAGTTTATCAGTGTCTTACAGTTTTTAGCGTATCTTTCACTTCCTTGATTAACTTTGATTAAATAAGTTAATTACATTAATAATGCTGTTGTAAATGGGATTTTGTGTGTGTGTGTAGGGCTTCCCTGATAGCTCAGTTGGTAAAGAATCCACCTGCAATGCAGGAGACCCCAGTTTGATTCTTGGATCTGGAAGATCCTCTGCAGAAGTGATAGGCTACTCACTCTAGTATCCTTGGGCTTCCCTTGTGGCTCAGCTGGTAAAGAATCCACCTGCAATGCGGAAGACCTGGGTTTGATCCCTGGGTTGGGAAGATCCCTTGGAGAAGGGAATGGCTACCCACTCCAGTATTCTGGCCTGGAGAATTCCATGGTCTGTATAGTCCATGGGGTCGCAAAGAGTTGGACACGACTGAGCAACTTTCACTTCACATAGACGTGCAACTGATTTTTTTAGGTTGATTTCTGTCTTGAAACTTTACTGAATTCATTTATTAGTTGTAAAAGGTTTTCATTTTGGTTACAATTTCAAATTAAAAATAACAAGAAATAAAATGACTATAGAAGGTGAATTTGGGTGTGCATATGTTAGCAATAAGAAGGATAAACATTTTTGTCTATATTTATTTCAGCCCTGCTTCTTACAGTTAACTCTATAGAAAAATAGTAGAGTGTCATATGTAGAACCAGCATACTGTAAACAGCATATATATAACAAGGAAATATCGCAACAACTATAGATCATACGTCTTATGAGTAAATGGGAATATCTCCTCCTGGAAAAGTTATTTCTTTTGTTTTGCTTTTATGAGTTTAGTAGACAAGAATGATTACTTCTTATGGATCTTGCAATATTTTTTGTCATATCCAAGTAACAGCACTTTATGGTTGAGCCCTTTCCCTATGTAAATATATACTAGGAAGGCAGTTCAAAGTAGTAAGTGTATAATCATATATATTTATAGAATGTGTCTATTTCATTCTGTTCTATTTTCTGTGGAGTTCAGCTATGTATGAAGCTCGCAATATTTATATTTTATAATTATACATTTATAAATATATAATATTTATAAATATATAGAAATAAATATTATATATTTATAAAGCTCATATCTCTGGCACCTCAAAACTCACAAGTTTATATGGATGGATATTTAGG
The DNA here is from genome assembly GCF_000754665.1 of Bison bison bison. Lineage (NCBI taxonomy): Eukaryota > Metazoa > Chordata > Mammalia > Artiodactyla > Bovidae > Bison > Bison bison. Next base: position 1,849,176 of record NW_011494877.1, on the reverse strand, counting down.
AATTTTTTTTCTCCAAAGGAAATGATAGTAATGCTACCTCTCTTTTCCCCCTCCCTCTATAGAAACATTCTAAATACCAAGCATTTTTTTTTTTTTTAAGGGAATGTTCTTGGACTTCCCTGGTGGTATGGTGTGTAAGAACCTGCCTGTCAGTGCAGGGGACACAGGTTGGATCCCTGGTCTGGGAAGATTCCACATACCGCAGAGCAACTGTACCCATACACCACAACTACTGAACCTGCATTCTAGAGCCCATGCTTCACAACTGCTGAGCCAGGTGCTGCAGTTACTGAAGTCTGCGTCCAGCTCTGTGCTCTGCAGCAAGAGCAGTCACCGCAATGAGAAGCCCATGTGTCACACCAGAGACTAGCCTCTGCTCACCACAGCTAGAGGAAGTTCACAGGCAGCAATGAAGACCTAGCACAACCAAAGATGAATAAGATAAATACATATTTTCTAAAAGCAAATGTTCTAGACATTTTAACTGGAAGTAGAGACTTTATTTGGATAATTTAACTGATGGCGGTCATATACTTTTCTAATACTGTGAAGTATCACTATCCTTAATCACATTAATTTTATAATTCTCTTTGTCTGATTATACAACTTATTGAAAAGTATAAAAAAAGCTCATATCCCCAGCACCTCAAAATAAACAGTGATATGTACTTCTTCTAGCTTTTTTATAAGCTTTTCCTCTTTTCAAAACATCTTTCTTTTCTGTTTTAGAAAAAATAAAAGGAATTAATTTCAAATATTAGAAGTATGTTAAAAGTTATAGAACAGTGTTTTGGACTCTGTGGGCGAGGGAGAGGGTGGGATGATTTGGGAGAATGGCATTGAAACAGGTATAATATCATATAAGAAATGAATCGCCAGTCCAGGTTCGATGCAGGATACAGGATCCTTGGGGCTGGTGCACTGGGATGATCCAGATGGATGGTATGGGGAGGGAGGTGGGAGGGGGGTTCAGGATGGGGAGCATGTGTACACCTGTGGAGGATTCATGTTGATGTATGGCAAAACCAATACAATATTGTAAAGTAATTAACCTCCAATTAAAATAAATAAATTTAAATTTAAAAAAATAAAGTTTTATTAAAACAAAAAAGTTATCTCAGAATATTATGTATACTATTTTTCATTCACCACTGTGTACATTCCATGAATTTCATGTTTAAGGTGTATACTGGGAATCTTTGACTCTTAGAAAAGAGGATTCTTAAAATCTTATTGATCTCATGGTTTAGAACAGTGCTTCTCAAAAGTATGGTTTGGGGAATGCTGGCAGTTTCAGACTTTTAGGAGGTCCTTGAGGTAAAAATTATTGTAATAATTCTAAGATTTTTTTCCTTGCCTTCTTCACTTTCATTCTCTCATGAATGTATGGTGGAATTTTCCAGAGGCTTCATAGGGTGTATAATATTGTAACAGCCCAAGTAATGAAGCAGCTATGACATTGAGGGGGAGGAAGGAAGAAGCCTTTCTTCTTGGTGAATTCTTTTTTTGTATGGAAAATAACGTTATTTTCCATAAAAATACTTGTGTTAACATATACTGAGTATTACTGTCTTTTAAATGATTTGACAAATATTTTAAAATTTCTCAGTTTTAATTTATTAAATAGTAATATTGATAATAGATGAAACCTCTAAATAAAACCTTTTTGGAGTCCTCAATACTTTTTCAGCATGTTAAATATCCTGATATTGAAAAAACTAAGAATCTCTAGTTTAGAAAAAGATTAATGGGAAAAAAATCTCCTTATATCCTTATACTACAGATATATTTTTAGAATATCACCATTTCTTGGTTTTTTAGAGATCAAGAGACTTAAAGTTCTGTTTCTGTCCCAGATTCTCTCCGGATCTAAGTTTGTCAGCCTTCTGAAAATAACAGTCCTCTGTTCTTTCCTCTTTAGATTTGATGGCAGAGTGGTGGCAAAGCTGCCTTTCACCCCCCTGTCCTACATCCAGGGACTGTCTCACCGAAATCTGCTCGGGGATGACACCACAGACTGTTCCTTCATCTTCCTGTATATTCTCTGTACCATGTCAATTCGACAGGTGAGTGCCCACATCATCTGTTTCATATGTACATCCTTTCTTGCTCTCACACCCTAAATTAATGCCTATTTCTGTAATACTGGAAGTGTCTACCTGTTGCTACTGAGATCTTTCAGTTGCTTGTTTCAGAATTCCAGCATATCATCTGAAACTGTTTTAAATGTATATAGTTTAGATCCCCGATCCTTAGGGATGGAAAGTGGTCATAAAGTCAAACGTGGTTTTCATCTCATTTTGAAGAGCGCTCTCAAGTCTCTTCTTTATGGCGGCTATCTAAGGGTAGAAAAGTAAAGAGTGGACTTTGCCTTCCCACTATCATTACTTCTTTATTATTCACCAGTGCCTTTTGGCTCTTCAGGAACACAAGTAAACAATAATTTGGTGACTTTAAGTTAGTCACAGTTGAGGTAAAGTTTCAGGCAACACGATGATCGGATATTCATAGTGAAAAAGAGTGAGAACTAAGTCAGATAGTATTGTGAGAGCCTGGAAGAGAGACTTAGCATTCAGTTAGTGGCAGACTATTCAGGCAGCAAGGTTGAAACAATAAAGTGGTTTTTGAGATGGGACTTTAAAAAATAAGAGAGGTTAAAGTCTCTTGCTCTAGAACTCTTCATATTTCAGGGCATTATTCAGTATTTGAACATACTGTCATTCAGTAGGCATTATATTGGGGAGGTTGGCACATGCAAGTATGAACATGATTATTTCAATGTTTGTTGCATAAATGATCCAGAGTTGTTTTTCTTCTTCCTCTGAATATTGTCTGCAGCAGCAGGTTTTTGATTGGTCTGACGTGTGAATCAGTAGGAAATGGAATTCTAATTAGAAGTTCACAAAGATCTTCATGATCTTAGCACTTAATGCTCTCCCTACCTCATCTCTCACCTCATCCAGCACTCCAGCCATTCTGACGTATCTGGCAGTTTTCATTCTCCACTCACCCAGACTTGCTTTTTGTGAATACTCTTTCTTCTATTTGGATGTTTCCCACCTTCTTCTTTTGCATGTTAAATGCAACCAAGTATTCAGGCTTCTTGGAATCATTTTCTGATACTTACTGCTTCTGAAGGATAGATGTGAGGGGGACATGACCACATGCAGAAATAACAGAAAACTATTAGAGTAGTCTAGTAAAAAATCACTTTGTTCTAAATTATTACAGTGCTGAAATGACTGAAGAGGGGACAAAGTTGAGAAATAGAGGTAAGCTAGCAGAACTTAATGATTGATTCAATGTGAGAAAGAAGAAACTAAGGTGACTTCAGCATTATGGCTTTGGTGACCAAATGGAGGATGCGAAAAGAAGAAAGAGAAGTAGGTTGGTAGGAAGATGCTGTTCGAGTTGTCTGTGGGGCAGTTAAGTGAGTGTGTCCAGCAGGAAGCTGTATTCTTGTGGTGGTCTTCAGTCACTCTGTCGTGTCTGACTCTTTGTGACCCCATGGACTGCAAGCACTGTCCTTCACTATCTCCCAGACTTGCTCAAACGCATGTCCATTGAGTCGGTAATGCCATCCAACCACCTCATCCTGTGTCGCTCCCTTCTCTTCCTGCCCACAGTCTTTCCCAGCATCTTTAGCATTTTGGCTTATCCAAGGTAAAACCCAAGACAGTGACAACATGATTCTTTTTGTTGGTTTAATAGAGGTCATTGATAACTAGAATACTGCTCTTAAACGTGATTAAGAATGAGATATTAAAATTATAACTAGAGACAAAATATTAATGTGAAGTCAAGTGGGCCTTACGAAGCATCACTATGAACAAAGCTAGTGGAGGTGATGGAATTCCAGTTGAGCTATTTCAAATCCTGAAAGATGATGCTGTGAAAGTGATGCACTCAATATGCCAGCAAATTTGGAAAACTCAGCTGTGGCCACAGGATTGTAAAAGGTCAGTTTTCATTCCAATCCCAAAGAAAGGCAATGCCAAAGAATGCTCAAACTACCACACAATTGGACTCATCTCACACACTAGTAAAGTAATGCTCAAAATTCTCCAAGCCAGGCTTCAGCAATACATGAACCGTGAACTTCCAGATGTTCAAGCTGGTTTTAGAAAAGGCAAAGGAAGCCGAGATCAAATTGCCAACATCCGCTGGATCATTGAAAAAGCAAGAGAGTTCCAGAAAATCATTTATTTCTGCTTTATTGACTATGCCAAAGCCTTTGACTGTGTGGATCACAATAAACTGTGGAAAATTCTGAAAGAGATGGGAATATCAGACCATCTGACCTGCCTCTTGAGAAATCTGTATGCAGGTCAGGAAGCAACAGTTAGAACTGGACGTGGAACAACAGACTGGTTCCAAATAGGGAAAGGAGTACGTCAAGGCTGTATATTGTCACCCTGCTTATTTAACTTATATGCAGAGTACATCATGAGAAACGCTGGGCTGGAAGAAGCACAAGCGGGAATCAAGATTGCTGGGAGAAATATCAATAACCTCAGATATGCAGGTGACACCACCCTTATGGCAGAAAGTGAAGAGGAACTAAAAAGCCTCTTGATTAAAGTGAAACAAGAGAGTGAAAAAGTTGGCTTAAAGCTCAACATTCAGAAAACGAAGGTCATGGCATCTGGTCCCATCACTTCATGGGAAATAGATGGGGAAACAGTGGAAACAGTGTCAGACTTTATTTTTTGGGGCTCCAAAATCACTGCAGATGGTGACTGCAGCCATGAAATTAAAAGACGCTTACTCTTTGAAAGAAAAGTTGTGACGAACCTAGATAGCATATTGAAAAGCAGAGACATTACTTTGCCAACAAAGATCCATTTAGTCAAGGCTATGGTTTTTCCAATGGTCATGTATGGATGTGAAATTTGGACTGTGAAGAAAGCTGAGCACCGAAGAATTGATGCTTTTGAACTGTGGTGTTGGCGAAGACTCTTGAGAGTCCCTTG
>NW_011494877.1:1804967-1844008 GCF_000754665.1 Bison bison bison | reverse complement strand
GAAGACTCTTGAGAGTCCCTTGGACTGCAAGGAGATCCAACCAGTCCATTCTAAAGGAGATCAGCTCTGGGTGTTCTTTGGAAGGAATGACGCTAAAGCTGAAACTCCAGTACTTTGGCCACCTCATGCGAAGAGTTGACTCATTGGAAAAGACTTTGATGCTGGGAGGGATTGGGGGCAGGAGGAAAAGGGGATGACTGAGAATGAGATGGCTGGATGGCATCACCAACTCTATGGACGTGAGTCTGAGTGAACTCCAGGAGTTGGTGATGGACAGGGCGACCTGGTGTGCTGTGATTCATGTGGTCGCAAAGAGTCGGACACGACTGAGCGACTGAACTGAACATGAATCTGCCACGGGTGTACATGTGTTCCCCATCCTGAACCCTCCTCCCACCTCCCTCCCCGTACCATCCCTCTGGGTCATCCCAGTGCACCAGCCCCAACCATCCTGTATCCTACATCAAACCTGGACTGTGCTGGGGTTTTGTTGCCGTGTGGGCCTCTATGTAATTGCAGCGAGCAGGGGCTACTCTTCATCGCATTGTGCAGGCTTCTTAACTGCAGTGGCCTCTCTTTTTGCAGAGCACAGGCTTTAGGGCATGCAGGCTTCAGTAGTTGTGGCACGTGGGTTCAATGGTTGCAGTTCCTGGGCTCTAGAGCATAGGCCCAATAGTTGTGGCACTCAGTTTGAGTTTTGTTCTGCCACCTATGGGATCTTCCCAGACCAGGGATCCAACCTGTGTCTCCTGCATTGGCAAGCGAATTCTTTACCACTAAGCCACCAAGGAAGGCCAGGGTTTTTTTTTTTTTTTTTTTGGCCATCTCTCGAGGTTTCTGGGATCTCAGTTCCCTGGCCAGGGATTAAACTCAGGCCACATCAGTGAAATACAGAATCTTAACCACTAGGCCACCAGGAAACTCACAGTAGTTGTTGTTGTTCAGTCACTCAGTCGTGTCTGACTCTTTGCAACCCCATGGACGGCAGCATGCCAGGCTTCCCCGTCCTTCACCATTTCCCAGAGCTTACCCAAATTCATGTCTATCGAGTCGGTGATGCCGTCCAACCATCCTTGGTCATCCCTTTCTCCTCCTGCCTTCAACCTTTCCCAACATCAGGGTCTTTTCTAATGACTTGACTCTTCTCATCAGGTGGCCAACATATGGGAACTTCAGCTTCAGCATCAGTCCCTCCAGTGAATATTTAGGACTGATTTCCTTTAGGATTGACTGGCTTGATCTTGCAGTCCAAGGGACTCTCAGGAGTCTTCTCCAGCATCACAGTTCAAAAGCATCAGTTCTTCAGCATTCAGCCTTCTTTGTGGTCCAACTCTCACATCCATATATGACTACTGGAAAAATCATAGCTTTGACTATACAGACCTTTGTCAGTAATGTAATGTCTCCACTTTTTAACATGCTGTCTAGACTTCCCTGGTACCTCAGCTGGTAAAGAATGCACCTACAATGCAGGAGACCCTGGTTCAATTCCTGGATCAGAAAGATCCACTGGAGAAGGGATAGGTTACCCACTCCAATATTCTTGGGCTTCTTTGTAGCTCAGTTGGTTAAGAATCTGCCTGCAGTGAGGGAGACCTGAGTTAGATCCCTGGGTTGGGAAGATCCCTAGGAGAAGGAAATGTCTACCCACTCCAGTATTCTGGCCTGGAGAATCTCATGGACTGTGTAGTCCACGGGGTCACAAACAAAGTCGAACAGGACTGAGAACCTTTCACTTCGCTTAGGTTTGTCATAGCTTTTCTTCCGAGGAGCAAGCGTCTTTTAATTTCAGGCTGCAGTCATCAGCCGCAGTGATTTTGGAGCCCAAGAAAATAAAGTCATCACCGTTTCCATTGTTTCCCCATCTATTTTGCCATGAGGTGATGGGACTGGATGCCATGATCTTAGTTTTTTGAATGTTGAGTTTTAAGCCAGCTTTTTCAGTCTCCTCTTTAACCCTCATCAACAGGCTCTTTCGTTCCTCTTTGCTTTCTGTTATGAGGGTGGTGTCATCTGCATATCTGAGGGTATTGATGTTTCTCCTGGCAATCTTAATTCCAGCTTGTACTTCATCTAGCCTGGCATTTTGCATGATGTTCTCTGCATATAAGTTAAACAAGCAGGGTGACAGTATACAGCCTTGACATACTTCTTTCCCAATTTTGAACCAGTCCATTGCTCCATGTCCAATTATAACTGTTGCTTCTTGACTGCTTACAGGTTTCTCAAGAGGCAGGTAAGGTGGTCTGGTATTCCTGTGTCTTTAAGAATTTTCCACAGTTTGTTGTGATCCACACAGTCAAAGGTTTAGCATAGTCAGTGAAGCAGAAGTAGATATTTTTCTGGAATTCTATTGCTTTCTCTATGATCCAACAGATGTTGGCAATTTGATCTCTGCTTCCTCTGCCTTTTCTAAATCCAGCTTGAACATATGGAATTTCTCAGTTCATGTACTGTTGAAGCCTAGCTTGGAGAATTTTGAGCATTACTTTGCTAACAGGTGAAATGAGTGCAGTTGTGCAGTAGTTTGAGCATTCTTTGGCATTGCCTTTCTTTGGGATTGGAGTGAAAACTGACCTTTTCCAGTCCTGTGGCCACTGCTGAGTTTTCCAAGTTTGCTGGCATATTGAGTGCAGCACTTTAACAGCATCATCTTTGAAGTTTTAAAATAGCTCAACTGGAATTCCATCACCTTCACTAGCTTTGTTCATAGTGATGCTTCCTTCCTAAGGACCACTTGACTTTGTACTCCAGGATGTCTGACTCTATGTCAGTGATCATACCATCGTGGTTATCTGGGTCATGAAAATCTTTTTCGTATAGTTCTGTGTATTCTTGCAACCTCTTCTTAATATCTTCTGCTTCTGTTAGGTCCATACCATTTCTGTCCTTTATTGTGCCCATCTTTGCATGAAATGTTCCCTTGGTATCTCTAATTTTCTTGAAGAGATCTCTAGTTTTTCCCATTCTGATATTTTCCTTTATTTCTTCATATTATTCACTTAGGAAGGCTTTCTTATCTCTCCTTGCTATTCTTTGGAACTTAGCATTCATATGGTATGTCTTTCCTTTTCTCCTTTGCCTTTCACTGCTCTTCTTTTCCCAGTTATTTGTAAGGCCTTCTCAGAAAACCATTTTGCCTGTTCGCATTTGTACTGCTAGCTGGACTTCATTACCTAGAAATCACCATCTGAAAACTGTAGCATTTTCTTAAGTGAAATAAATGTTAAGAATGATTGTTGAGAAAGTTCAGCTCAAGCTAGTCTTTAAACTGCTTTCAGTTATTTCAGAAATTGTGGTGAGGTATATGTATAGCAGTTAATTTCATGAGGTCATTTACCATGGAAGTCAGCAAACTTTGTATTTACTCACTACTTTGTATGGGTCTAGGTGATGAATATTTTTGTATTTACTTTTCAGACCATACAATTTTTATCACAGCAACTCAACTCTGCCATTATAATATGAATACAGCCCTAGACAATATGTAAAGGAACAAGTGGGGCTATGTTCCAACAAAACCTTATTTACAAAAACAGGCAACAGCGTTCAGGCAGACTTTTGCAAACTCTTTCATTGTGTTATGAAAACAGCCCTAGAAAATAAGTAAGTGAATGAGTGTTGCTGTATTCCAGTGGAACTTTATTTCTAAAAACAGGCGATAGAGCAGCCAACCACGCTACTCCGAGAACCAAGAGTTGGTAATATGTGCTATAAAGTTAGAGTATCTACAGATACTAGACTGGTAGAGCTTAATGAAGTAATTGCTTACTGAATACTCCAAAAAGAGTGGGAGGCGAGAATGGGCAGCCAAAAAAAAAAAAAACTCAATATTTCTTTTCAGCCAAGGAGGATGTATGTTCATACTTTTAATTTCTGTTTGTCCAGTTCTCTGCACTGATATTAATAAGAGAAAAGTATATAGAGCTATCGGAGAAGGTAATGGCAGCCCACTCCAGTACTCTTGCCTGGAAAATCCCATGGACGGAGGAGCCTGGTAGGCTGCAGTCCATGAGGTCGCTAAGAGTCGGACACGACTGAGCGACTTCACTTTCAGTTTTCACTTTAATGCATTAGAGAAGGAAATGGCAACCCACTCCAGTATTCTTGCCTGGAGAATCCCAGGGACAGAGGAGCCTGGTGGGCTGCCGTCTATGGGGTTGCACAGAGTCGGACACGACTGAAGCGACTTAGCAGCAGCAGCAGCATATAGAGCTATAGTATAGGTATTCTGAGATATTAAAAATCTTTTAAAAATCCCTAAAATGACCTACTTTTATAATTTTTATCTTATTAGCTGCCAAAAGTTTCTATATTCCTTTCCCCACTTCTTAGTATGTAACAGGAGGATTATGAACTTATATCCAGTCTGAAATAGTTCAGTATTTGATGTTTTTCAGTGGAATATATGCTTCTTTCTTTTAATTAAAATCTTTATTCACTTGCTCTTTCCATATTTTCTTTTGTTGTTTTATTTGCTCTTTAGGATCTTAGGTTATATAAGATTTGACTTTGTAGATGCCTGTGAAACAAGCCATCATAAAATATGAGGCTTTCAGAGTATAGAATACAATTCCCTCAATGAGACCATTCTTAGGCAAAGAAATAGGCCACTTAATTTCAGATATATACTGTAGCATAAAGTAGTTTTGAGAGAACATAATGAATTGTTTTTGTGTTGAGGTTGTTAAATTGATTAAGTGATGAGGAAACTAACACAGAATGATTCAAATTTCTATAGTGGTTGGTCATACTCTGCCTTACACTACAAGATTTTTTAATTTGTTTTTGTCTACTTGTAATTTTCATTTATGTTATCCTTTCCTCCCCAATTCTTTTAAGATAGAGATTTTTTAATTTCCTGTATATACCTTAAAGAATCTATATAGAGTACATAGTATGCACCTAAAAGGCATGTGTGAAACAAAACAGTAGATACTATACCCAAATATAAACTTATAAACTTGGCAAATTGAGGTTATACCACTTTTTACTCCCTATCGCTATGTGTGAAAATTCATAATTGCCCCCAACCTCCAGTAGAAATTGTCAAACTTTGGCGTTTTTACTGTGTATTAGGTAAAAATTGCTATCTCATTGTAGTTTTAATTTGCATTTGGATTGAGCATCTCTATTTGTCTAAGAGCTACTCATGTATTTTTTTCTTTCTTTGGTAGGTGGGACACTGTGTATGCTTTTTGCCTATTTCACTATTGGGTCATTTTCTTAGTTTTTAGCTCTTAGGGAGTTTAGCCCTGAGTGCTCTAAGTTACTAATAATTTTTGCAAACTGTTGTTTGTGTTTCAGTTTTACTTAGTATGGTTTTTGCCATGCAAAATTTTATTTGCTGGAGTTTTTTTTTTTCTTATTAGTCTTTTATTAAAGTTATACAGAAATTCATCTTTGTTTTCTACCACTATCTGTTAGTTTCTTATATAGTCATGGCTCAGTCCATTTGGAGTTAATACTGGCATACCTCGTTTATTCTTTTCTTTTCTCTTTTGTTCTTTGCCAACTTTTGTGTGATTTTTATGAGGAAAAACGTGAAAATATGGATTCATTTGAGATCAAAGTTTGCCTCCCCGTTTTTTTCAAAGACCAAGAAGCTAGAGGGTCGGAAGATGCAGTGAGGTGAATGATAATTCTTGAATTTGATGTGTATTTGAATAGGGTGAATCCCTGTCAAATTATTAATTAATATTTTCTCTTTGAAATTTGAACATCTGTGTTTGACTAGGGATGCTCCTCCTTTCTTCACACCTAGTGTAGATAATCAGGTCTTTTGGATTTGGGTGCCATAGGATGGGTTAAACAATGTTATCTGAGATCCTAGAGTAAAAGAGTATGAAGGAGTGGGTCAGAACATACATGTCATACTTGGAGAGTCTCAGGGTTTAAATTTGTCAGTGTGACTGCCCCTGGTAGCAGTTTTCCCAAGGAAAGTGCAGTGCTCTCTTATGCCCAGAAACTACTTTCTGATTTCCTGTACTCAGTAATTCCAGTACTTTTAATCTTTTTCATTTATTGTGGTAAAATAAATATCACTTAAAATACACTGCTTTAACCATTTAAATTGTTCATTTCTTTGACATTAAGTACATTGCGTGTTGTTGTACAACCATCACCACTATCCATTTCTAGAATTTTTTCATCTTCCCAAACTGAAAATCTGTGCCCATTAAACACTAAATCTCCATTATCCTCTCCCCTCAGTCCCTGGCAACCACCATTCTAATGTCTATCTCTGTGATTTTTGACTGTTCATGTTTGTGAATTTGCCCTCATAAATGTAGAATCATACTTAAGTCCTTTTGTAACTGGAATGTTTTCAGGGTTCATCCATATTGTAGCATATGTGAGAATTTACTTCCTTTTTAAGAGTGAACAGACTTTCCAATGTATGTGTATACCGTTTTTTTATCTATTCATTTGCCAAAGGCCTGCTTCTGCCTTTTGGCTGTTGTGAGAAATGCTACTGTGGACACAGGTATATAATGTCCGAGTTCTTGTTTCCGCTTCTTTTTCCTTTATACGCCACAGGTAGAACTGCCGTCACACTGCAATTCTGTGTTTAATTTTTCTGAGACATCAGCACACTGTTTTCCATAACTGGTCCCCATTTTCACCCAGCACTGTTAATCTGAAGTCTCAGTTTACCACCAGTTTGAGACCATAATCTTATGAAAGATTATGGCGTTTACGTATATCAGTTAATAACATCTCTACAGTGTTAACCAGAATCCACTTCCTTTACTGCGAGTGATAGTGTGATTGAATAGACTAGCCCTAGTCCCTTCCTGACAATACCCCAAGGGTAGGAGTGTACTAACTGGTTAAAAGAGAGCATCACCTCAAGATCAACTGCAACAAACAAACAAAAACAACAACTGCTAACTTATATAGCATTGTCACACGATTATAATAACATCAGGGCTTCCCTTTACAACGTTGGCTCAGATTGTAAAGAAGCTGCCTGCAATGCAGAAGACCTGGGTTCAGTTCTTGGGTCAGGAAGGTCCCTGGAGGACTAAATAGCAACGTGCTTCAGTATTCCTGCCTGGAGAGTTCCATGGACAGAGAAGCTGGTGGGCTATAGTCCATGGGGGTCACAAAGAGTCAGACATGACTGAGCTACTAACACTTACTTATCATAATAGGCCCCCTTATTATTATAGAGGTATAATATTAAGTTGAATAAGGATATCTATCTGCTTCGGTAATTTTTCCCTGTTTCCCAGGTTTGATTCCTGGGTCGGGAAGTATTCTGGCCTGAAGTGGGTAGCCTTTCCCTTCTCCAGGGGATCTTCCCAACCCAGGTATCAAACCCAGGTCTCCCGCATTGCAGGTGGATTCTTTAAGCCTAAGGAAATACAATATTTGGAGGTAAAACACCAAGGTTTGATTCTTATTGCCACTTACTAGCCTAATGTCCTTGGGAGTCATATAACCGCTCTGAGTCTCAATTTTCACGAAGATGAAATCAGGTTTAGGGTTTAGTGTGCAACCTCACCACATTATGATAATCAGATGCCAATGATATAGAAAGTTAGCTGTTATTCTTAAAGTGGTAGGTTTTTGTGTTTTGTTTTTTTTTTTTTAACAAGTTAGCGCCTGCCCCTGCCCTTGGGATGTTTTTAAATTAGTGTTTGTTTCCCAGCCCAAGATAGGACTGGTTCTTTTCATAGATTAAAACATGGTGGTAATATGTCATATTAACTGAAAATAAATCTAATTACCTTTCCTTGTTTTATCTTTCTCCTTTTGTTTACTTCCTTAATGTGTGGTGATTAGTGATTAGCTGCCTTGACCTTCACATCACTGTTTCCTTTGTGTGAATTTGTAGCAGCGGAAATGGTAGGTCTGCCAGCTTTTATCAGAGGTGTTAAGTTAGTCCAGTGTAGTGACGGATTTTAAGAATAAAAGGAAATTTTCTTAATTCCTAAAATAAAAAACTTGCTTTTTTTTTTCTTTTCTTATTATGAGTCAGTAATGGATTGAGTAAATGATCTCCTCTATAGAAAGTATTCTAAATCTTAGTGAAAATCCCAGCAAATTTACCTGGTAAACAGCTAAGGGAAAACGGGTCTCTTCTTATAAATGTATATGATAGTTAAAGCCATGACAGAATTCTCTTTACTTCAAAAGCAAAAAGAATTAATGTTTATGAGGAAAAGTACAAGAAAGAGTTTCTTATATTTTTTTTCCTTTGTCACCCACATCTTAATGTATAACCATATGGATATATGGCTATGATCTGAAGAAATGTCAGAGAGAATTTGTCATTGTCTCCTTCAACAGGTATATGTGCTTAGGACAGGGATAAAAATAAGTTTAATTTTTTATCACACTTTTGGCTTCCGTAGGGCAAAGAATTTTGATATGGCTTGTATGTCTGTAAGGACAGGTTCTAATTATGTCATGTCAGTTTATCTTAAAGTCATCAAAATGGTAGATGCCTGCCATCTCCTGCATCTCATCATTAATTTATGTCACTTTATTTAAGGATTAGAACTTAATTCATTAATTCCAGTATAGCTCATCTTTAAGCAAAGTATTTTCATTTGTAGTATTTAACTTTAAATCAGTTAGAGAATGCATTTTGTTTGAAAAGTGATAGGTAAGTACTAAGTGAGAACAGATTATTCAGGCATCATCTTAATCTGATCCCTTTGAATTGTTTCAGTGAGTTTAAGGCTTCATTTAGAATATTCCTGTCCTTGTTGAAGAATAATTCAAGTTCTTCACTATGCCAGGAATTCTTTGATGCTGAGATGCAAGAGCAAGGAGTGATTATCTCTACCCTTGTGAAACTCACAGTCTATGTGGGAAGACAGATCCATAAATAATAGCAGAATGTGATTGATAACTTTTGTGTATGTATACATATATAAAATGGTTTGGGAGGGGGGAAAGTGTGCTATGGAAGTGAAATCACTATAGGAATTAGTTCTGTGAAACTAAGATTTTATACAGGAGGGCATTTAAATTGTATCTTGAAGGGTGAGTAGGAGTTTTCCAATTTTATCAGAATTTTCTTAGCATAGTTTGAGTAAAAACATGAAGGCTTGAAAGTATATAATAAACATAGAGATCACCGAGTCCAGAATTGTTGGTGAATGTCACTGCTTAATGTCTGTACTTCACAGCACAGTGGTAAGTGACTTTTCCCTGTGTTTCTTTCCTTCTTTCTATGTGTTTCTTTTTCCTTTATTTATTGGCCCTGTTATGTGACTTATGGGCTCTAAGTTTCCTGGCCAGGGGTTGAACCCAGGCCCAAGCAGCGAAAGTGCCAGATCCTAACCACTGGACCATCAGGGAACTCCCTGCGTGTGTTTTTTGTAGTTTAAGTCTGCTGGCGACAGATTCTCTTACTCTTCATTTATCCCCAAATATTTGTTTATCTTTACTTTTGAAGGATATTTTCATAGGATATAGAATTCTGGATTGACTGCTTTTGTTTGTTTTAATCCTTTCAGCTTCAGGTTTATTTTCTTTTAATAGTGGCAACCCGTATTTATTACAATTATATACAGTCGGATCTTATATTCTGAAACCTATACCTGATCACAAGAAAGAACACGTTTGTGGATGAGGCGGGGACAGACAGGAGAGCCTGGGCCTGGCTCCTGGTGGGGTGGGACATCTCCCTGGAGCGGCAGTGGGGCCGCAGCAAGTGAGCAGTCGGGAGCAGTGCGCCATTGCTTGTGGTGGTGACCAGGCCGGGGCTGGGACAAGCACACTCGGGCAGCATCGTCTGGGCAGGGCCTGGCTGGGGGGCCCGGGAGCTCTCACCCAGAGGGAAGCGCAGGGCCGTCGCTTCTGAAATCAGGACAGTGTGGCCCCCGTGGCCACTGGTGAAACAGCTTCAGGTATTTCTGATGAGAAGACCTTTATGTCTTTGTATCCCTGTAGATAATAATAACTTTTCTCTGGCTGCTTTCAGATATTTTTCTTTAAGCTTGGTTTTTAGCAATTTGACTATTATGTACCTAAGGGTACTGTAATGTAACTTTTTGTTTTTTTGCTGTACTGGGCAGCTTAACAGGATCTTAGTTCCCCAACCAGGGCTTGAACCTGGGCCTCCATGGTGAAAGTACCAAATCCTAACTACTAGACCAGCAGGGAACCCTGCCCCCCCAAGGGTATTTTTTTTTTTTTTAATTATCCCTCTATAGCTTATGGCTTTTTTTTTTAATTTGGGAGAATTTCAGCGATTATTTCTTCACTTATTTTTTTCTGCCCCATTCTTTATCTCTTAATTCCATTTACTTATAGTCTGTTTAGTATTGTCCAATAGAAAACTGAGTCTATTCAATTATTTAGTCTTTTTCTGTCTGTTGTTTAGATAGGATAATTTCTTGTAATCTGTCTTCAAGTTCACAGACTCCTCTCTTATATCTCTAATCTAAAAAAGGAGTTTCAACACTCCTCTTTTATCCCTAATCTGAGTTAACCCTAAGCTTGTCATAGTATTTTTTAGCTCCTGGATTTCCATTTGGTTATTTTTTAGTCTTTTTCCTTCCTTGCTGAAGTTTACTATTTGTTCATTTATTGTGAATGAATATATTTATTTTATGTCCCCTGTCATGGTTAATTAGCTTCTTTAAAACCTTGCTTACAATTCCAAAGTTTGGATCATCTCAAGGTTGAACTCTGTTGCCTGTTTTCTTTTGTCTGGGTCATGTTTTCCTGTCTCTTGGTATGTCTCAATTTTGGATTGTATCATGTGCATTGTAAATGATAAGCTATAGAGAGTCTGTTGCTGCTGCTGCTAAGTCGCTTCAGTCGTGTCCGACTCTGTGCGACCCCAGAGACAGCAGCCCACCAGGCTCCTCCATCCCTGGGATTCTCCAGGCAAAAACACTGGAGTGGGCATAGAGAGTCTAGATTCTGTTATTCTTAACAGAGAGGGGTGTTTTTGTCTGTTTGTTTGTTTAAGTGGACAGTTAAGTTGGCTCCAAGGTTCAAAGCTTCAAACTCCAAGGTCTGTTTTCTTTGTGGTAGACATCTAGGAAATCTCAAGTTATTTTAGTCTTATTTGGTTGAAGGCAGTCTCTCCCGTGAATAGCTTAAGAGTTAACCAGAGAATTGGGCGGAGTTTGCATGCTAAGTTGCTTCAGTCTTGTCTGACTCTTTGCAACCCTATGGACTAGCCCACCAGGCTCCTCTGTCCATGGGGTTTTCCAGGCAGGAATACCGGAATAGGTTGCCGTTTCTTCTCCAGGGGATCTTCCTGACCCAGGGATCAAACCTGCATCGTGTATCTCCTGCACTGGCAGGCAGGATCTTTACCACTAGCGCCACCTGGGTAGAGTTTAGATGCAGAATTTTACAGGGCCCTGTTAACTCTATTTTCCAGGAATTTTTTTCAGTTGCTATGGTTTAGAAGGAAATGGCAACCCTCTCCAGTATCCTTGCCTGGAGAATTTCATGGACAGAGGAGCCTGGTGGGCTACAGTCCACAGGGTCACAAAGAGTTGGACACGACAAAGTGACTAACACTTTCACATTCATGGTTGTCCAAAACTCTGGTACTTCAAACTAGTAAGACTGCAATTTCATACTGAGTTTTCGATACCCCACATAGTGCCAGCTGGGTTCTACTATCTGTTATGAGATTTTAAAAGGATAGAACATCTATCTTCTTACACAAAACTAAAATTCAGAACATTCTCCTTGACTGATTGAAATTGTCACTTGATCCCCTAATCTTCCCAAAAGAGATCCTATTTACAAAAGAGGCCTTTGGACAACCTAAGGAGAGAAAAATATTCATTCATTCAACTTTACGAAGGAAATGATGTTATTCTGGTGCAGATTTGATATACTTATCCTTTTAGAATTTTGATTTTCACCTTGCAAGATATGTGTTGAAGTCAGCAATATAATTTATTACAATATAACTGTGTTCAAGAATGTTAGAGTGCCACAGCCACACAGGACTGTGGCTTCTTTCAAGGTGCTTGGTGGGAAAATTTGATGGGCCCAACAAGGGGCTTCAGGTTCCCAAAACTATTTTATCAATTTTCTTTGTTGACTTTTTACATGAGATTTTGTTTAAAGAAAGGGTTCTGTGACTAAAGAGTCTAAAAATAATTGATCTAGTAAGCCCTCTTCTTTTAAACATAAGGAAAATTGAGATTTGGTACAATAAAAAGATATTGCATATTGGGTTTTGTGTGTTTTTTTTTTGCATAATTTGCCAGTATTGGAAATCAAGTCTTCTGACTGTTACCCAGTACTCTTTCAGCTATGTAAGTGTTATACTGTCATTAAACATTTAATCTTTTTGTCATCCTCCTGAATAGCCTGGGACTATTGAATGTGAAAACCTGTGAAAATCCTGGGACTGTTGAATGGGGCCATTCAGGGTGTTTGGATTTACAGGCAGCATTATGCATAAAGTAAAGATTATGTTATGGGAACTTGATGAGAAATTGTAATCAATTGGAACGGAAGGTTGGTTGCGGATGCCAGAGAAACTGACAAAGAGCAAAGTGAGGGTGGCTATGGCTTGAGTTATTTTAGCTAAATGACTAAGAAATAAAATTTAGCAGAATGTGTTTATTGCCAGTGACCTGTGTCTTCCCAAAATATCCAGTTAGCAACCAACAACTTCCTTTTCTTGATCACCAGTCCTTATCCTTTGCAGAGAGGAAGGAACGCAAATCCTGTAGTGGTATTTTTCTGAGTTTCCTGCCAAAAGAAGGCATGATTACGGGAAAATGGCTTTCCTTTGTTTTTCCCTTCTGACACACACTCTTCAGTTGTTACCCGATTACGCAGGACTAGACAGAAATTCAAAATAATTTTTCCAAAAAATAACTTCAAAGCATGACCACATCTTATATTTTGTATTTCTGTTAAGCAGTCTTCTGTATCATCTTCTTAATATATTGAAACTCTTATCTTTTAGCATAATGCATATTTCTAAACTGTATCTTGTAAGAAGGCCTGAAAAATTGGAGGAGAATTGAAAGACTATAGGAAAGCAGTCCGGTCGAGTTTAATGAATGAAGTTCTTGAAAGATACAAAGGAGAAAATATATATAAATGAACCTGCTATACAGTGTGAAGCTCAGTGAGCATTTATTGAGTTACAGCCTGACAGTTGGATCTCCTTTGTTTATCTGCATATAAGGATAATATGTGTCACTGAGTTGCTGTGAGGATTAAATGAGAATGTACATGTGGAGTGCTTAGAACAATGCCTACCACTTTGAGATAGCACCTATGGAGATATTTCTCATTTTAAATTATCCTGTTCAGCAATATTGTAAAAACTTGAAGACAAGGAATGAGAAAGTGATTTATAACTATTTTTAATACAATTATTATTTTTCCATATATTCTTAAGTCTTTATATGCATTTTCATAGACTCTTTTTTAGAGCAGTTTTCGGTTCACAGCCAAATTGAATGGACTGTACAGAGATTTCCTATGATTCCTTGTCCCCTAGTTGCATGTAGCCTCCTCTACTGTCAACACCTTACGAAAGAGTGGTACATTTCTTTACAGTCAGTAAACCTACATTGACACATCATCATTCAAAAGTCCATAATTTATATTAGTGTTCACTCTTGATGTTGTACATTCTATGGGTTTTGATTTATATGCACTTATTCACTTAACAATGTAATGTATTTTTTCTTTTATAGTCTTATATAGTCTTCATAATTGTAAGTTTTTAACAGGTCAGGCCTGCTATAAGATTTTTCACTTCTAAGATAAATATCCTTTAGAGAGTTGTGGTTTAATAGAGGAAAACTGTGTCTGAGTTATAACCTCCATCTGCCCCAGCTTTCTCATCTCAAAACCAAGGATAACTAAGGACTGATGTCTAGTCCTTAAAACTATTCGCAAACTTAGAATTTATAGAAACATGGAATGTTGTTACTACTGTGGAGAGAACCATGGCCTCGAGCCGTGTTTTAGAGGAGAAGACTTCATAGACAGAGAAGCAGGGAACCTTTTTATCTAAGAAAAACTAGTCCATAAAATAAACCTTTTTTCTTTTTAAGGTAGAGAGGGGCTTCCCTGGTGGCTCAGTGGTAAAAACTTGCCTGCCGATGTAGGAGACATGGGTTCGATGTGTGATCCAGGGAACATCCCACATGCTGTGGGGCAGCTAAGCCCATGCACCCACAACTACTGAGCCTGTTCTGTAGCGGCCAGGAGCCGGGACTACTGAAGCCCACATGCCCCGCAGCCTGTGCTCCGCAACGGGAGAAGCCACTGCAAGCGCGGTGAGAAGCCTGTGCGCCACAGCTAGAGGGCAGCCCTGAAAGTGAGAGTGTTAGACACTCAGTGGTGTCCAGCTCTTTGCGACCCCATGAATTGTAGCCCACCAGGCTCCTCTGTCCATGGAATTCTTCAGGCAAGAATACTGGCATGAGTTGCCGTTTCCTTCTCCAGGGGATCTTCCCGACCCAGGGATCAAACACAGGTCTCCTGCATTGCAGGCAGATTCTTTACCATCTGAGCCACCAGGGAAGCCCAGAGAGTAGCCCTGGCTCACTGCAACTAGAGAAATGCTCATATAGCAACAAAGACCCAGCACAGTCAAAAATAAATAAATAAGTAAACATTAAAAATAAAATATTGTGGGTTCAATTGTGAGAGGATAGGAATTCAAACTCATTTTTAGAATTTCACTAAAAGATAAAATTGCATATAGTAAATGCAGAGCGTTGGTATTAAAATACAAATACTTGAGTAATGTACCACTGATAAACTTGACTTGGTATTTACAAAGGAAGTCTGAAATGAGATCCACAAGGAGAACAAAGCATAAACCTGCCTGGATATACATGAACTTCAGTCTTGGCTAAAGTGCCTTGTTTTAACGTTTCTGTTACCATCGTGGTCATTGCTGTTAGGGCTGTTTTCCATCTAGAACAGTGGCTTGTGTCCAGTAGTCATTTATGTTTTAAATTCATAATGAGATTGTCAACAGTCTACCCTTTCAGTCTGTGCTTTGAAAAATTTCCTATTTTCCTTTTACTTGTCTTCTTTAAATCACAGTAAACCTGTGATTTAAAGGGCCTCAGAGGTTTTTACACTGGTCTTTATCTCTAAAATGATAAGGACTCACTTAATTGACCCTTCTACAGAATAACTGAGCAAGGATACTTTGTACATTTTCTCTAGATTATATTAATGTATTTGTCAGCTAGACAGATGTGTTTATCAGTAGCTAATTCTGTAATGCCTTACTATTTTAGATTTTATCTTTAACTTCCCATCATGCCTTGCTTTGCTGGATACATTGTAGGTGGTCAGGAAATACTTACTGATTAAATAGGAGTGGCATTCTGTTATTTGGTCTTCTTACTGCTTTGTGCAGTGAATTTTTAAAGGGGACATGAAGGAGCTACTTTTATTATGAAAGTAATATAAATATTCTCCAGCTTTACTGAGGAAAACTTACCTGAACTACTAATGGTTCTTTTTCTTCTTGTTTTTAGATTTGTTTTTATTATTTATTTCTCTATGGCCATGCTTTTAGGCTTGTGGGACTTTATCAATAATTTTGGACAGGCCTTTCTACTCTTCCAGGTTTTAATTGATTTCTCAAAATATTAAATGAAGGAATTAGCAAACATAACTAGATATCTTTAAGGTTTTTCCCTCTTACAAATGCTGTACAAAATCTTAACTCACCTTTACTTACCCCTCCAAATCCATTTACCTCTTTCCTCTACCTTTAAAGCAAACCAGTTCCTCCCCACATCACACCATCCACTCCTGATTGTTCTTTAGAGCTCCTGCACCTCTCTGCTCCCACAAGTTGAGTCCTTGTCCTTCAAGAGCCACATGTGTTTATTCCCAAACTGTTTGTGTTAGTTTTACTCATTGTTGTATTTATGTGATTTAATTTAATGTTATATTAACTGATGAAATCTGAATATAAAAATAATTTTTTTATGAGTTCTAGTTTCATAAAGTTGAGTTCCTAAAAAAAAAAAAACCCCAAAAAACTATTGAATTAGATTTAAGTGGGACAACTGAAAAAGATGAGGGGCTGTGCTAAAAATATAGGTGGATTCTGGACTCAGATCTCTTTGCAAGATTCTTAATTCTTTCACTTATTTGAAGACGTTGATACTGACTATTTCAGTTTTAGCTTCAGGTGTTGCAGTAATGACTGAATTCAGCTATAAGGCTCAGCAAAGGCAGAAAAATAACACAGTAGTAATCATTCTATTTTAGGTGATATCAGTACTTTTTATTTGTAAGGCTTCTCTTTATGAGATGTATTTTAAATACTTTTCTCTATATCTCATATTAAAACCCAGTTTTTATTCTGTTTCCTTCACAGAACATCCAGAAGATTCTTGGCCTTGCCCCTTCGCGAGCTGCCACAAAGCAGGCAGGTGGATTTCTTGGCCCTCCACCTCCTTCTGGGAAGTTCTCTTGAAATCAAGAAGAACCCTATATTTCTGTCATTCTTTTCAGATATTCAAATCAGACCCAGCAACTATTTTACAGCAAGAGCCATAGGCAGCCTTAGCACTTGGGCTCATTTCTAGATTTGAGTTATTTTTAGGCTTTTTGGGGGGTATAATTTGAATAAGAATGGTATCTAACAAACGGGATAGTGCTTTTGGTTACAGATTAATTTTTTTTTAACAAGTGTGTTGATTAATTAAGCCCAGGTGATGTTTATGTAATGAGAAACAAATTCGTATTTTGCTTACATGAATATATCTGTGGGGTCAACTTTCAAGTATGTGCTGTGTGCCATGTATCTTGGAAGTTGGCTCTCCATGAGCATTTTGAGATCTGGAAGAAAAATTTAGTTTATGTAACTCTTAGTTGAAACTATATGTTGTGTGTGTTGTTTTTTTTTTAAGCAGAATACATGACCTGAGATCTAATAAAAGAGGCTAGAATTTTACTTATTTCATCTACAAGGAGACATCTGTTTTGATTTGCTATATTTCTAGATACGTATTTTTAGTAATCTGAACGTAAGGGTAAACATTGGCCAGAAAGGGGCAATGCTGTTTTTGTTTTTATTCTTTTTCTCCCGTTCCCTTCACCATGGGGCAGTGTTTGAGAATAATATTTTATCACTCTTGCTTCATATGCTCAAATATAAAGTTGCCCTGTTATAGGAATTGGAAAGCAGAAGAGGAAAGGAAAGTAGTAACTCACGGGAGTATAACAGTGGAGCTCCTCAGCAGTTTCCTTCATACCCCAGTACAATCTGTTGGATTCTTGAGAAGATTCAAGTTGATCCCACTCTTAGCTCTCCCCCTGGAGGCAAGTTTATGGTTGCATGTGGTTAATTTGCAGAGCTTCTTTGTAGTCACAGTGGCCTTCAGTTCCTCTGTGCTTCTTTATAAAGGATGAGAGAATGCTTATACCATGATCTTCCTCCATGATCCATGGAATTGGAAATCCTGTGTGGAGTGATAGCTCTAGTTACTAAAATATTTACATTAATCAGTAGTGTCCTCAGATGCACGTTTTCTACCAGTAAGAAAGTCACAGCTGGTAAACCAACATCAGACTTTTCAATTGCATAAAGTCCAGAAGACCGTGGGATAATATTTTCAAAGCTGGACAAAATAATTATCAACCTAGAATTTTATGTACAGCTAAACCATAAGTTTGGGGGCAAAACTGTGGACAGTATTTTGACAGCTACGGTATCCAAGATAGTTGAATTATTAAAGGATGTATTTTCAGACACACAAAAAAATACCAGGAGAAAGGTGTGGGATATAAGCACAATGGTCAACACAGAAATTGATAAAATCTATGGATAAAGTTAAATGTTTCATGGATTATCTAGTTTAGGGATTATCTCAAGGCAGCACCACAAGATTATACTGTTCTCACACTCATTTAACAGATGAAGAAACTGAGGCAAGAGAGGTTAAATAACTTGATCAGCATCACATAGCTAGTGAGTGGCAGAGTTAGGGTTTGAACCCAAGCAGTTAAAAGCCATCTAGCCCAAGCTCTCCAATGCTGTGTTGCATTATAACTTCCCCATATAGTATGTGGTGAGTCTCTTCCCATCACGGTACCTTATCTCCTCAGAAGATACGAGCTCCAAAGCTGGTGCTTTGTCTTCTTTTGTTCTTGTTTCCTTGAAGCCATCACATCCCATGGTGGGAGAGAGCACCACAGGAACTCATTAGATGCAGATGAAATGCAGCAGAAATCTGTTTCAGAAAAGGGGGCTTCCCTGGTGGCTCAGACAGTTAAAGAATCCACCTACCAATACAGGAGACACAGGGGATGCAGCTTTGATCTCTGGGTTTGGAAGATCCCCTGGTGAAGGAGAGAGCAACCCCCTCTAGTATTCTTGCCTGGAGAATTCCATGGACAGAGGAGCCTGGCGGGTTATGGTCCATGGGGTTGCAAAGGAGTTGGACACAACGGAGCGACTAACACCTGTCAAAAAAGCTGCCTGATAATGGATGGTGATGACTTCTAATGGTCTTTTCTCCATATCACTAACTGTTCCAGGCAAAATAAAAATTAAAAAGGTGACAATGAAGGAAGTGATGATCATAAAAACAATGATGACAAATGATGGAATATCTAAAATAAAACATAAAATGATAAGAAACCACCCTTAAAATTCTGCCATCACCTGGTAAAATGAAAATATATAGTTCATCTTACCACTCACCCTCTTAGGTTTTGAAGCTGATGCTTTCTAGGCAGATTTCTAATGGATGTTGAGGTTTTTATAAATTTCAGTGGAAGAGGATAAATAAGACGGAGAAATAAAAAGGGAGAAGGAAGGAAGAGAAATAACATCTACTCACCCTATTCCTAAAAGGAAGCAATAACAACGATGTATACACTGGAAACAAAGCTGTTACATCACAGTAATGTAAATTCAAGGAGATTTTAAGGGCTACTGGAGCCTTGCTGTTGCGTTTTTTTTTTTTTCTTAATTACTTGCCCCGAAAAATGTTTAAGACTAGCCATTTGGATGACTCTAAATCCAGACCATCACCAAGTTAATGGAGATGACATTCGTGGCCAATCTTAGGTCTACCCTTGCTTGCTTCTGTTTTTCTTACATTATTCTAAAACAAATCCTAGGCATTGTATTTTTTACTCAGATATTTCAAGGCTTTAAAAAATATCTATCTACATTTATATCTCTGTATCTCAGTACCATTTTCACACTTTAAAAATTTAGCACTTCCTTGATAGGATAAATGTTAAAGTCTTTTACAGTTGTTTTTTTTTTTAATCTGGAGCAAATATTAGATTGCCATATTGTAGTTGGTTGATAAGTGTTGTAAATCTCTTCTATTGTAGTGATTCTCAAACTAGAATACATTAGAATCACCTGGAAGTCTTGTTAAACCACAGTCCCCTGAGCCCCACTGCAGAGTTTCTGAATAGAGCTTGAGAATTTGCACTTCTAAAAAATTCCAAGGTGACATTGATATTGGCTGGTTTAAAGTCCACTCACATTTTACTTCCCCACCATCTCTCTTTCATTTCCTGCTTTGCAATTTTTAAATAAATATGCTTAGAGAATTTTAATAGTGTTGGGAAATACTTATACAATAATATATGGGAAAGAATCGTTAAAATAATAAAATATATCTTCAGTTCAGTTCAGTTGAGTCGCTCAGTCGTGTCCAACTCTTTGCAACCCCATGAACCCCAGCACACCAGGCCTCCCTGTCCGTCACCAACTGCCAGAGTCCCCCCAAACCCATGTCCATTGAGTCGGTGATGCCATCCAACCATCTCATCCTCTGTCGTCCCCTTCTCCTCCTGCCCGCAATCTTTCCCAGCATCAGGGTCTTTTCAAATGAGTCAGCTTTTCGCATCAGGTGGCCAAAGTATTGGAGTTTCAGCTTCAACATCAGTCCTTCCAGTGAACACCCAGGACTGATCTCCTTTAGGATGGACTGGTTGGATCTCCTTGCAGTCCAAGGGACTCCCAAGAGTCTTCGCCAACACCACAGTTCAAAAGCATCAATTCTTCGGCACTCAGCTTTCTTTATAGTCTAACTCTCACATCCATACATGACCACTGGAAAAACCATAGCCTTGACTAGATGGACCTTTGTTGACAAAGTAATATCTCTGCTTTTTAATGTGCTGTTTAGGTTGGTCATATCTTTCCTTCCAAGGATTAAGTGTCTTTTATTTTCATGGCTGCAATCACCATCTGTAGTGATTTTGGAGCCCAGAAAAATAAAATCAGCCACTGTTTCCACTGTTTCCCCATCTATTAGCCATGAAGTGATAGGACCGGATGCTGTGATCTTAGTTTTCTGAATGTTGAGCTTTAAGCCAACTTTTTCACTCTCCTTTTTCACTTTCATCAAGAGGCTCTTTAATTCTTCACTTTCTGCCATAAGGGTGTGTCATCTGCATATCTGAGGCTATTGATATTTCTCCTGGCAATCTTGATTCCAGCTTGTACTTCATCCAGCCTGGCATTTCTTATGATGTAATCTGCATGTAAATTAAATAAGCAGAGTACAATATACAGCTTTGACATACTCCTTTTCCTATTTGGAACCAGTCTGTTGTTCCATGTCCAGTTCTAACTGTTGCTTCCTGACCTGCATACAGGTTTCTCAAGAGGCAGGTCAGGTGGTCTGGTATTCCCATCTCCTTCAGAATTTTCCACAGTTTATTGTGATCCACACATTCTATTTCTGCTTTATTGACTATGCCAAAGCCTGTGACTGTGTAGATCACAATATTTTCACTACATTTAATTAAAATGATAAAAATAAATTGAAACCCACCTATATGTCCTTGAATACTTCTCCTAAGAGTTACCTGTGGTATCTCTCAGAAATTAAGTTAGTTACCTGTGGGACATACCATAGTTTTCAGATTCAGTCACTTGCTCATTCATTCCTTGCTATTTCCTGAACTGAACTGAAATTTTTTAGGAAAAGCAGAATAAGTGCGTGATTATCTAGTTTTTAAAATAAAGAGCTGTTTACTATAATCTTCCAGGGGTGAACAAGATGTGTGTGTGTGTGTGTGTGTGTGTGCAGTTCACAGGTTTAGACATACTTGCTTCACTTCACTTCACTGAAGTTATTTTTCTTATGGATGCTCAAATTGTCCTATTTTTGGCTAGTGAGAGGCTTTTTAAATTGGCTTCTGGGGCCGTTTGACGACCCTAGTTTTCGTTGGTGGCATCCTTGCTAAGGGATAGGATGTTTCAGTATCACCTCACATTTCCTGCCTGACTGGAAGACAATGCTTTCTTCAGGGAGGCCTGTTTCTTTTTAATGGGGAATGGTATTTGGAGAATGCAAAGCGTTAAAGATTCTCCTAGAGACTGGGTTACTAGGTTTCTAGGCCTTTTTTGTGGACTAAGATAGGTAATATGTTTTGTATTTTAAGATAAAATACATCATGAGTTTATGCCAATATTCTATGTCTCACTTAAATTCAGGGCCACAGAGTTTTCCCTTATTTTCTTTGACCTATGTCTTTTAATTCTCATGCTAAGAATACCAGTTTTCATTGCTAAAAATGATGGAATACCATATAATTAGTCATTAGCATAACCCACAATATCCACCCAAAAGTCTCAGAGTATCAATACTAATGTTACTATCAATCAACAATACGATTACTGAAAAATAATTGAAGTTTTTTTGTGGTGAGGGGAATCTTTAAAATACATCCCACTGTTGCAGGTTACTGAGGTTTCAAGTTATAGAAATAGTTTTTCAGTTTCTCATTCATGTCTTCCATGGTGGCTCAAACGATAAAGAATCTGCCTGCAATGTGGGAGACCTTGGTTCAGTCCCTGGGTCGGGAAGATCCCTTGGAGAAGGGTATGGCTACCAACTCCAGTATTCTTGCCTGGAGAATTGCATGGGTCGAGCCTGGTGGGCTACAGTCCATGGGATGGAAGAGAGCTGGATGTGCCTGAGTGACTGATGCTTTCACTTTTCCATGTCCTCATCACTGTCCCCTCAATTTCTCTGAAACAGCCTCCCAGCTAGTCTCCATTATTCAGGTCTCTCCTGGTTCTGTTCCATCATTCGCCCTGTAAAGGCAAATAACCTTTCTAAAATATAAACCTAATTATTTTGCTTTTCCAAGGAGAATTATCCACTTGCTCCCAGTAGCCTGTAAGTAAACTCAAGCTATTTAGCATAGGAAATCATCCTGTCCTGGATCTCCAGGCTGTCTCACCCCGAGGATCAACCCCTCTCCTATTCCTTTCTTGCCTATATCCTAGGCTCTGGTCAAGCAGATTTATTTCTTAAATTCTGCATTTTTCACATTCTTTTAAAACTTTTTACTACCTTTCTTTTCTCTGCCTGGAATGTTCTTCCTTTTATTGGCCTGATTTTCTCATGTTTTCTTCTCAACTCTGCTTAAGCATCTCTTCCTCCTAAAGGTTTTCTCTGGTCTCTATGTGGCCATATTAGGTTTCTTTTCCCTGTATCTCTTTGAACATTTCATATACAAGTCACTGATAAAAAATGGGCAAATTTCATGAAGGTTAATTACTTTACAGAATTTTGTTGTTTTCTGTCAAACATCAACTAGAATCTGTTGTAGGTACACCCATTAACCTTCAGTTAAATAATAAATTTAAAAAAAAAATTTTTTTAAGAAAAAAAAAGGGGGGCAAATCTCTTACTTTCAATGGCCTCATCTAAAAAATGAGATGAGTCCTCCAACTAAAACTCTCATGTCCACCATCGCTTCTCTGAATCTTCAGCTAGATTCTCTTCGTTCCCTCTGAAAAGCCTGCTGGCTGGTGCCCACAGCACACTGGATGCTGTCAGCTGCGCTTATGCACTTTAGCTCTTGTCAGGGAATTGTAAAACATTACTCATTTTACTTGTTAACTTTATATATGTTGACTGAGTATTATGTAAATTAATGAAATATGAAGCAAAAAAGAGCATTGTTTCCATGAAAACTAATTTGAATGGTTTGAAATGAATCAGTAAAAGCAAATTGCCAAAAATAATTGCTTTGACTTAACATATGGGTAAAATTGCAGGAACTAAAAAAGAAGTAATAGAAGTTTAGAAAGATTCAGGACTCATTAATTCTTAGTGTTTTATTTAGTCCATACCTCACTTTAAACGTACCAAGACTGGAAATGAGGTGATGCATTTTTAAAAATATTTATTTTATTTATTTGGCTGCACTGGGTCTTAGTTGTGGCATATGCTGTCTAGTTCCCCGACCAGAGACAAAACCTGGGCCCCCTGCACTGGGAGCATGGAGTCTTAGCCACTGGGCCACCACGGAAGTCCCCAGAGGCAATACATTTTGGTCTTATAAACATTTTAAGAATGCCTAACCACAAAACATGGAGTTTTCATTATCACAAATTCTGCTTTGGGACTTCCCTGGCAGTCCAGCAGTAAGACTCTGCACTTTGACTTCATGGGGCTTGGGTTCAATTCCTGGTTGAGGAACTGAGATCCTGCTTGCCACATAGCATGGCCAAAAAAACAAAACAGAAAAATAAATTAATTTTAAAAGACAGATTTTGTTTCAGTTCTTCCAATATTTGAAAGCTTTGAGTTGCGGATGTTTGATTTTATTGTTTTATTGCTATAAAATATTCATGAAGAACAAAGAAGAGGTTTCTTTGAAATAAATGAGCCAATCATGATGAATCAAACAAGAGGTGATACATTATAGGTTTGGTATATACAAAAAATAATAATGAGACTCCAAGCAATAGACTCGCATTCAGGGAAAAGGCCTTGGCTCTGTATCAAAAGTAAAGAGGTATATATGTGTTATAAGTTAAAATAAAAGTTTCTGAAATACATAAGAATTTTTTTTTTCATGATTCTGTAATTAACTTTTTATATCAACCTACAGATTACTGGTTCTAGTCACATCAGCCACGTGGGTTTTTCCCTCACACTGTTTCTGATGGATTATATAAAGCAACTGACTTTATGCCTGGCATATTAAAAACATTTGATCTTCAAACACAGCAATCCTATAAGGTAGACAGGATATCTTTTTATTATCTGGATTTTATATGTGACAAATCAGGTTATGAGATGTTATGGTGTTTCCAAGATCACAATAAGTGGCAGAACCAGGAAGAACCTTAGGCTTCAGGATCCACACTCTTTCAGAGTATGGATACTCTTTCATACTCTCAGCCTACAGAGCATCCAGTAGGCTGACTCCACTGGATCTACAATATGAGACTGCTGAGCTGGAATCCTGCTGGACTTGTACCCTGTATGCAAAATGTCTTCATGTAAAGCAAGCTGGGCTTTCCAGGGAGTATTACTTAAGTGACTATCACTATCTCTTTTCCCTCTATTTTTAAAAACCTTTCCCATATTCCTATTTCACCATCTGAATGGTACATATTGATAAGACTTTGTGAATCTT
Source organism: Bison bison bison (assembly GCF_000754665.1). Taxonomy (NCBI): domain Eukaryota; kingdom Metazoa; phylum Chordata; class Mammalia; order Artiodactyla; family Bovidae; genus Bison; species Bison bison. The sequence continues at coordinate 1,819,645 of NW_011494877.1, read as the reverse complement.
AGAAGAAATTTTTAAATTATTAAATCAATTAGGAAATTGCCCAGCTGTCACAGATGAATATGGAAGAGGATAAATGTAAGTCTAAGATACAGTTAGTTTTGTTTTTTAATTTCAAAATTGCTTTTAAATTTTTTAATTTTTTAAATGTATTTTACTGAAGTAGTTGATGTACAAGGTGTTATTATCTGATGCATAGCAAAGTGATTCAGTTATACAAATATATACACTCTTTTTCATATTCTTTTCCATTGTGGCTTATCACAGAGATGATATTTTGAATGGTTGCTTTCTGCAGATGGGAAGCTAAACACATATTTAAATTCAGAAAATTATATTTGGATCCATGGCCTTGTGAACATAATCAAGGGCCTGTTTTATACACGTGATTTTTAGGTTTGTAATTAATGCTGCAACCATTTGCTGAAAAAAGTCATTGATCATAAATAGAGACCATACCAAGAAGGTTGAAAAAGCCTGAAACCTGCTTGAGCTGGTGACAGACTTTTCCATTCTAGAGGAAATTTCACATTTTTAAGCAAAATAAGATGATAACTTTAGAGCAGTGATTTTGAAAAATTTTTTGACCACAATCCATGGTGAGGAATACCATTATGCAACCCATACACTGAGGTTTCATGAAACAGTGTTTACCTCCTATATGCTCTTTGATGATTTCATACTGTTTCATTTTTCAAAAACATTGGTTACATTCTTTAAATGCAATTCTGCTCTTTTTTGGTAACACTGCTCCAAGAATACTCAGATATAAACAGTAAAGTTAGCTTGGGCAGGAAAATGGAAATTCCACTGGCTTCCCTATTTCCATTTATATCCCTTGACTCAGGGGTGATATTTAAAATATAAAAATGCCATTTAAAAAGCTTGCTGAAGAGATCCCTTTAAAATTCTGTTTGTTCTCCATGTCCACATCAGTTTTTCTGTTTAATCTATAAAAATACTGTATGTGCAAAAAATTTGGGTCTCAATCTATTGATTTTTACCACCTACTAGTAGGTGGTACCAGGAAGTTTGAAGAAGGAAACAAAAAACAAACAAGAAAACCAAAAAAAAACAAGACACAGAGAAAGCAAGATCTTTTTAGAAGTTGAATTAAGAAATTTGGCTGAAGCCAAATTTGGGGCAATAGAGAAGAACACTGCTCAAATTAGATATTGTTGGACTCATCTAAGACTTTCTGACTATATTATGTTAATCAGTAATTGGGTCTCTAAAATGAAGAACAATCAAGTTCCTGGAAAGACTATGGCCAAAGTATGAGTTCGTTCCTCAGATATGCTGGGATGATGGAATGACACTTTCTGGAAGGTGAGAAAACAGAGGAACCTGAAATTAATGTCAAGACATAATTATATACATTCATTCACCCACCCACCAAGCACACAAACAGCACCATCTTTTTGCAAGACTGGGAACAGTGGCTACAAAGGTGAGGTGAGTAGGATTTTATGTTCAAACAACTGACAATTTGTGACTACCATATCAGCTACCTTATCTAACAAAAGAGGATGGTAATTCCTTCAGTGGGCTGCTGCTCACAAAACTGTTACAGAGATAAAATGAGGAGTAGATATATACTTGGTAAATGATAAGGGAACATTAATAAAAAATCATTAAGTAAAATGGTCATTTGTTTTATTTCTGTAGACACTAAGCAATCATTTGACAATTTGTTTTTCTTCCCCTGTAATCATCAACTTGTAATATAACTCTAGATTTCTGAAGTTAATTTGCCTAAAAGTTGTAACTGTATTTAGTGAAATCTTGCTGATAAATAGCACTAGACTTGTGGATGAACAAATTTCATTTCCTTCTAATCTTGGTTGTACCCCATATCCGTAGGATAATTAAAAATCTTATCTTCCAATAAAAAATGATAATAAACCAATTTCTTGCTTATCTCAGTAGATAGGATTTATTGATACACAATAAAACACCCAGCAGTCTTCAAAATAAAGTACTATTAGATCTGCTGTCAAAAAAGTACATGACTACAGATAGAGAGGTCATAATCTGTATAACTCTGGTAATACTCAATCCTTAAAGGTTCTAACAATGTGGATATCACCTCCCAAAGGTGATTTTTGTCAGTCACATCAGAGCAACTCAACAGCACCAGGGAGGTGCAGGGATTAATAATACATAGTATCCTCTAGAAGCAAGGATGAATAACACTAATGACTGTGGTGTATATTGCAATAGAGGTAGCTACATGGAGAGGAGACCATTGATTCTGTTTGAGGGAACAGGTTAGCAAAAAGTAGTAAAGCAAAAGCCCTGCCTTCAAAGAGCTTACAGTACCGGTGGGGTAGCATTTGATTGACTCAACCAAGCACGGCAACCGGAGACGAACATAATGTGCTACAGGACATAGAGGACGCCTAACACAGCTAAAGTCGGGGTTCTGAAAGAGGCGATAAGAACCAAATTCCGGAGTCATTAGTAGAGTTGGCTGGTAAACAATTGGAAGGAAAACCACTGGAGACTGAAAAAATAATGTACAAGTAAGGAAGGAAGCAAGAAAGAGTAGGCAGTTGGGTGACTGAAGCCTTGGGGATGCCCAGGGAACTGGCAAGCCATGAAGCGAATTCCTGACCAGTTAAGGGTTTAGTTTGGAAGCTCTAAGCCACTGAGTGGTGGAAAAAAAAAATCTGCCTGCCAATGCAGGAGACGTGGGTTCAATCCCTGGGTTGGGAAGATCGCCTGGAGTAAGAAATGACAACCCACTCTGGTATTTTTGCCTGGGAAATCCATGGACAGAGGAGCCTGGCAGCCTGCAGGCCACGGGGTTGCAAAGAGTCAGGCATGACTGAGCAACAAGCACAACTAAACACAAGCCATCGATTACGAGAAGAATTTTCATGATCAGATTTCCATTTTAAGCTCACTCTGGTACAGGGTGAAGAGAGATTAAGAAGAGAAAGCCTGTGAACAAGTTAGGAAGACATCCATTCCTCTCTGCTGCTGCTAAGTCACTTCAGTCGTGTCCGACTCTGTGCGACCCCATAGACGGCAGCCCTCCAGGCTCCCCCGCTCCTGGGATTCTCCAGGCAAGAACACTGGAGTGAGTTGCCATCGCCTTCTCCTCTCATGTGTATTAAATACCTATTGTGGGCCAGGATACTGTGGTTATCAAAAACATACATGGTTATACTTTCATGGAGTTCTATCCTAATGGGGTCAGTAGGTGTCAAAAGAATACCTATTTACAAAATATGCACGCACTGAAGCATGCTCAGTTGCTTCAGTCATATCCGACTCTTGTGACCCTTTGGACAGTAGCCCACCGCGGTCCTCTGTCCATGAGATTCTCCAGGCAGGAATACTGGAGCGGGTTGCCATTTTCCTCTCCATTACAAAATATAAGTATTCTAAATAATCACTGTGATAAAGTAGGACAGTGCGACCGTGGTCCATCTCTGCTGTTGCTCATGCCTAACATTCCTTCTTCCTTCTCACAATTTTCTTTGGGGAACCATACCTTCCCGACTCCCTGTGATATGTCAGTCACATTGTTCCTTCTTCCTAAAAGGTGGGTGCATAACCAGGGTTAGCCAATTAGAATGCTGTGTCCTCCTGGCCCAGGGCATAGGCTCCAGGCGGGGCATGTGGACAAACAAAACCAAGCAGTAACTACTCTGGTATTGAATATGTGGTGCTAGAAAGGAGACAGCCTCTTATTATTTAGGATCGATGGCTTGAACCATCTTTCCTCATAAATGTAGAGAACCAGAGACTGGATCCAATAAACTTATGGAAATAGAGCAGAGAGAGAGAGAAAGAAAAAAACAAACAACGGCTTTGGCAATGTTATTTGGGCCTCTGTATCTAACTATGCCTAAAGCTTTGAACTTTCCAGCTACACTGAAGGGAATACAGGAGGAAGAGGTTCATGCTTTGGAGAGAAAATGAGTCCAACTTTAGACGAAAAGGATGGAAGAAGTTTGGGCAGCTAGGCTAGCTGGGAATGCCTAATAGGGTCTCGACGTGTGTTTCTGGTGCATAGAAGGGAAATCAAAGATGGAGCTGTGCATTCGGGTTACTGAAATACAAGTGAAATGTGAACTCAAGTTTGGCTGTGAACTACAAGGAGAATCTACTGATTGAGAAAGAAGAACAAATACAGGGGAACATTGTCATTTACAGAAGAGACAGGCAAAGATGCCCTATACAGAATAATAAGGAGGAAACCCAGGAGGCCATCTGAAGATGATTCATCCGAAGATTAGTAAGTTTTTAACAAGAAGACACTCTAGGTTCTCTCTCTCCTCACACCCAATCAACCAGCATATTCTGTTGGCTGTGCTTTTCTCATCACTTCTACCTAGATTGTAACAATGGTCTACCATTGCCTCTCCCAGGCTGTTTCATTAGCATCGCAGTGGGTCCGTTTGATTCCACTCTTCTGGTCTTAATACAGCAACAATGTGTGTTTCCTTTACAAAGTCAGCAGATCCTCTGTTTAAAGCCCTCCACTGTCTCCCTGTATTCGATTTCTAGGGCTGCCATAATGAAGTACCACAAACTTAGTGGCTTAACAACAGAAATGTGTTGTGTCCCAGTTCTGGAGCCAAGAAGTCCAAGATCAAAGGGTCGGCAGGGCCATGTTCCCCTGAAGACACGGGGGAAGCACATGTTCTAAGACTTTCTCCTGACTCCTGGTAGTTCCTTGGCTTGTGGCAACGTAGCTCCTGTTTCACAAGGCCTCCTCTCTATGTGACTATCTTGTCTTTGTGGCCAAATTTCTCCTTTTTTTTTTTTTTTAAAGGAGACAGTCATATAGGATTAAAGTGAAAGTGTTAGTCACTCAGTCGTGTCTGACTCTTTGACTCCATGGACCAGGCTCCTCTGTCCATGGAATTCTCCTGGCAAGAATACTGGAGTGGGTTGCCATTCCCTTCTCCAGGGGATCTTCCTGACCAGGGCCCACCCTAATGACGTCATTTTATTAATAACTGGGTATCTCTGTAGAGACCCTATCTTTAAATAAGGTCATATTCTCTTTTCCAGGGGACACAATTCAACCCATAACACTTCCCAACTCAGGGTTAAGTCCAAACTCTTTGCAAAGATCCTACTGGACTCTACAAACGTGTCCTCCCCTCCTCTTCCCTCTCCCCAGCCCCACCACCTCTCCTTACTCTCTGACAGCTTCCCTTACTATTCTCTCTCTCTTATTCATTCCTATCCTAACAGAGGGCCTTCCAGACTGTTCTCTGTACACAGAGCACACTCTACCTCAGCCCCTTTGCACTTGCTTTCCCCTCTGTCTGAAAAAGTCTTCCCCCTAGTTTTCTGCATGCATTTCTTTATCATTTTCTTTCTCTTTTATTTCGTGGCTCAGAGATCATCTCGGTAAGCCCTTCTCTGGCCCCATTACTTAAAACACTCTACATTCAAACCATTCTCACACTCTATCGTATTTTGTGCTTCATATTTCTCCATACACCTTCTGATGCACCATAGCACTTTCTCTTAGCACATTCTGATGTACCATATAAGTTTCTTATTGATTTATTTTATTGCCCATCTCTTCCCACTAGACTATATGCTTCATGAACACAGGCATTTGGGACTATTTTATCACTAATGTATCTTCAGAACCTAGAGCAATGACTGCTGCATGGTTGAGGCTTAATGAACACTTACTGAACAAATGAGTAAGTGGTTAATAGAGTCAAATGCCACACACAACAGTTGTCAATATGAAAACGTCAGAAGAACATCCATTGAATTTTGCAGGATGGAGATTATTAACACCTTGTCCAGAAACCAAATACAACATTGATAAGCAACTATCCTCCAATTAAAAATGACAGCATTATTCAAAGAGGCTTCAACAGAGTGGCAGGAGAGGACCGTGGATTAGGGAGTGAATGTGAGATGAAGGAGTAGAGACAGCAGGTGTACTGTTTTCCCGTCAGCCTGGTTCTGAAGGAAGGAGACATACAGATCTGCAGCTAGACAGACACACGGCTAGGATGGAAGGGGACTGTTATTTTTAGATGAGAGGAACATGGATTTGTTTAAAGGCTGAAGAAGTAACTCAAGTACTGGCTGAGCTCAGTGTGGCACGTGGGTCCGTGGATTGCCTGGAGCCACACGTCTGGGATGCTCCGCACCGCGCTCCTCAGAAGCAACCAGAATAGGGGAGAGGCAAGAGGGGCTCTGTGGGGCCAGCCCTGCTCGGCTTCTTCTACATCAGTGCTGAGGCTCCCATCTACCCACATGCGGAGAGCTGGGAAAGAGAAGCGGAGGGGACGGGAAGAGGGCACAGCCCTGGCTCGGGCTCAGCTCTGAAGCGGCACGGGAGCTTCACAGCCGCTTATCCATGTCCAGGAGCATCCCTGTTTTCACTGCTCCCTGGGTCCCACCCCCTAAGAACAAAAGGATACTCTTTCTCCTCTTTCCCTTTCTTCCCCTTCGCCCCTTTCTTTGACTTTCTGATAAACCTCTTCCTTGCTTAGACAAACTTATTTTCCATGCTGTTGGGAAAAAGAATAAAGGTCCTTATTGCATCAGGCCTTTTCTCTCTCTCTCCTTTTTTTCTTAATTGACGTGTAGCTGATTTACAATGTTGTGCTAGTTTCTGCTGTACAGAAAAGTGACTCAGTTATACACACATATGCATTCTTTATATTCTTTTCCATTTTGTTTTATCCCAGTAGTTGGGTATAGTGTCCTATGCTATACAGTAGGACTTTGTTATTTATCCATTCTAAATGTAATAGTCTGCATCTACCAACCCCAGACTCGAGGTCCGTCCCTCCTCATCCCCCTGGTCTCCTTGGCAACCACAGATCTGCTCTCTATGTCTGCGAGTCTCTTTCTGTTTTAGAGACAGGTTCACATGTGTCATGTTTTAGATTGGGCTTCCTTGGTGGCTCGGGCAACGGTAAAGAATCCACCTGCAATGCAAGAAATTCCTGGGAGCCTGGAAGATCCCCTGGAGAAGGGATTGGCTACTCACTCCACATTGTTGCCTGGAATATTCCATAGGCAGAGAAGCCTGGCAGGCTATAGTCCATGGGGTTGCAAAGAGTCAGACATGACTGAGCTAATAACAATCTCACTTTCATAAGCGATATCATATGGTGTTTGTCTCTCTCTCTCTCTGACTTGTTTGATTTAGTATGAGCATCTCTAGTTGCACTCATGTTGCCACAAATGGCATTATTTCATTCTTTTTATGGCTTAGTAATGTTCCATTGCATATATGTTCCACATCTTGTTTATCTATTTATCTGTCCGTGGATATTTACATTGTTCTCATGTCTTGGATATTGTGAATAGCGCTTCTATGAACACAAGGGTGCGTGTATCTTTTTGAATTATAGTTTTGTCCAGGTATATGCCCAGGAGTGGGATTGCTGGTTCCTACAGTAGTTCTATTTTTAGTTCTCTGAGGAACTTCCACACTGTTTTTCGTAGTGGCTGCACCAACTTATATTCCTACGAACAGTGTAGGAGGGTTCCTTTTTTCTCCATACCGTCTCCTGCATTTGTTATTGGCAGACTTTTCATGATGGCCGTTCGGACTGGAGGTGATACCTCTTTGTAGTTTTGATTTGCATTTCTTTAATAATTAGCAACATTGAACTCATCCCATGTGCCTGTTTGGCCATCTGTATGTCTTCTTTTGAGAAATGTCTATTAAGGTCTTCTGCTCATCTTCTGATTGAGTTGTTTTTTTGTCGTTGAATTGTATGAGCTGTTTGTATATTTTGGAGATTAAGCCCTTGTCAGTTGCATCATTACAAATAGTTTCTCCCACTCTGTGTGTTGTCTTTCTGTTTTTTTTTTTTTATAGTTTCCTTTGCTATGAAAAAGCTTGTAAGTTTGATTAGGTTCCATTTGTTTATTTTATTTTATTGCTTTTATTTCTATTGCCTTGGGAGACTGACTTAAGAAAATACTGGTATAGTTTATGTCAGAGAATGTTTTGTGTATGCTCTCTTCAGTTTTACAGTGTTATGTCTTATGCTTGTCTTTAACCTATTTTGAGTTTATTTTTGTGCATGGTGTGAGGGTGTGTTCTAACTTTATTGATTTACATTAAGCTGTCCAACTTACATATTGGGGATTTTTTTAAGAGCTGGGAAATCTTTTCTCATTAGATTCCTGGCTTCTGTAGTGCTCATTGGCTGGATCTGGGTCACATTCTCACCCCCAAGCCCATCAGTGCCAAAGGGAATAAGACAATCCTTGTTGGCTTAGTCTACTCATGATTTGCCCTAGTTATGTGGCAAAGGAGTTAGACACTGGAACAAAATCCAGGATCTTTAAGCCTGGAAAAAGGGAGAAATGGCTTTGTGTGGGACACAAATAGTTAAGACTGTGGGTAATGATTCAGGGAGGCCATTCAAGGTAGAATTGGGCTGCCTGAGGGGGCAATGTGGCCCTAAATGGGTCATCAACTTCTCTTATTCTCTATCTTGCTATTTGCTGCCACCTGGTGCAAGGACGGCTTCCCAGGTGGCTCAAGGGTAAAGAATCTGTCTGCAATGCGGGAGACGTGGGTTTGATGCCTGGGTTGGGAAGACCCTCTGGAGAAGGAAATGGAAACCCACACCAGTATTCTTACCTAATAAATCCCATGGACAGAGGAGCCTGGCGTACTGTAGTCCATAGGGTCACAGAGTCAGACATGACTGAGCATAAACACAGATACAAAGATATTTCTTTCCATCTTGACCCAGAATCCAGCCTCAATTCTGGGGACTCCGGAAGATGCCACTTGGTGGTCAAGATTTGGAAAATGCAATAGATATTTGAATCTGTGGACTTCATTCCTGGATTCCTTCTTTGCTGTGTGCGTTTGCTTTTTCTCCTTGTCTAACTTTATTCTTTCCACAGGCTTGTGTGTGTATGCCACCTGGTGGTAAGAATGGGTTCTGCAGGCTCTGCAGAAGAATGAGTTGCTGTGTCCTTGGAGCCTCCTGGCCCCTCTACAGCAGAAGGGACCACACACTGAGAAGATTCAAGAATGGGTGCTCAAATAGGGCCAGTGGGAGGCTCCCTGTAGTTGAGCATGAAGGCATAGATCTCATAAATGCATGGCAAGTATGACCTTTTTCCCCCTCCTAGACTCTCCACCACTCCTCAAGCCTCTCAATGTGTTTCCAAGAAAAAAGAATAACAACAATACCCCCAAAAGACTTGTTCCTTCCTTGACTTGGTCACTTGACTTGGCTTGGTAAAATAGGAGAGAACGAGAGCAAGTGGACCCATAAAGTTTCCCCTTACCTACTGGTGGCCCGACCGTTGTTTCTTCTCTTATTGCCCATCTCTTTCCAGCCAAGCCCTTCTTCCTTCTGCTTCCCCTTTCCTGTTCATCGAATCCTCTGACGCCTTGCTCTTTGCTTAGACTTCGCTGCAGCCTCAATTTTATCACAGAATACTCTCATGAAAGTCAAAGTGAAGTCGCTCAGTCGTGTCCGACTCTTTGCAGCCCCATGGACTGTAGCCTACCAGGCTCCTCCGTCCATGGGATTTTCCAGGCAATAAAACTGGAATGGTTTGCCATTTCCTTCTCCAGGGGATCTTCCCGACCCGGGGATCGAACCCAGGTCTCCCGCATTGTAGGCAGACACTTTACTGTCTGAGCCACCAGGGAAGACTTTCTCATGAGGGAAATATAAATATGATTACATACATGCATTTGGTAATACATGGTAATTCACAACTCTCTTGAACAGAGGCTACGGTTTCCCTGACACTCCTATCTGAGAACCAAGGGATGGGATGATATGCTCTTAGCTTCCCATTGCCATGCCCTCTAGTTTTCAAGAAGCCTGTCTTCTTTTCAGACTTATTAGTCTAATGTCTTATGTCACTTCTTAAAAAATAATTTTTCAAAAAAGAAACTAATATATTCACATAGTAAAACATCTAATATTTATAAAGATATAAAAATAGCAAAAGTCTATGCCTCCCTTCCCTATGTCTTCCTTCACCTTCGCTGCCTATTCCAAAATAACCACTGTTGACACTTGGATATCTGTGATGGTTTGTTTTATGTGTCAGCTTGGTTAGGCTATGGCGCCCACTTGTTTGGATAAGGCACACCTAGACGTTGCTGTGCAGATACTTTTTAGATGTGATAAACATTTACAGTTAGTAGACTTTGAGTAAAGCAGATCATCCTCCATAATACGATTGGAGCCTCATGCAAACAGCTGAAGACAAAGAATCAGGTTTCCCAAATAAGAGGAAATTTTCCTTAAGATGACAACATAGAAACCCTGCCTGAGTTTCCAGCTTACTGCCCTGTGGAATTTGGTTTCAAGACTGCCACTTCAATCTTCAATTCTCTCTCTCTCTTTTTTTTTAAGTATAGTTGATTTATAATGTTGTGTTAATTTCTGCTGTACAGGAAAGTGATTCAGTTATTCATACATATACACATTGTATTTCATGTTATTTTCCATTATAGTTTATGCCACATCAACTCTTACCTGAATTATCAGCCTGCTCACCAGCCTAAGGACTTCAGTCTTGCCAGCCCCTTCATCCTCTGACCTAAGTCAGTTCCTTAAAATCTCTCTCTGCCTCACTTCATCTATAGAATTATAACCTTGATTCTGTTTTGTTAGGTAGTATAGGAAACAGGAGTCCAGAATGGCGGGGGCTAAAAGACAAGGAAGGGAAAGCCCGCGAAAATAGAAGAAAAGGTCTGAGGACCAGAGTGAGGACCTCAGGTAGAACAAACAGTACTCCTGGCTGACCCAATTTACACAGAGCAGGCCCAGGGGGAGGAAAAACATATAAAAAGAGGGGCCAAAGGGCCGAGGCTCTCTCTTCTCTTCGCGTCTTTTGGGTCAGCATGCCCTCACGCCTCTAGGATGTATTTTCCTGCTATTTTCTAAATAAAACTGAGCTGTAACACGGAGCTGTAGCACTGATCTGTCTAAGAGCTATAACACAGTCTATCCAAAAGCTGTGATGCGCCAAGGGCTTTAATGTCTGTCACTTCAAATTTTTGTTGAGACGAGACAGAACCAAGGAGATTATACTGCCCTGACAGTTTCTAGGAAGAATCCTGACTAATAGAATATCTGTGATGGGAATGGATACTTGTCTTCACAAATCCATATTTTGTTCTCCTAGGTAACCAATGACGAGTTGCAGTTTGGTGTGGCCATGCAGCTTAATTCTCCCCACTTAAGTGGGAAGACGAGTAATATGAATGACTTCCATGCCTGACCCATTACACCTCCTTGATCTGTGTCTTTTCTGAATGACTGGCCAGGCGACACAGAGGGCATCCTTGGAAACCATTTGTTGCAAATGGCATCCTGGGTCCTTCTATAACTGTAGGGACTCAAGTGCCCACCTCCTTGCATCTAGCCTCACAGATCTTAAACATTCTAACCTAAATACCCCTGGACTATTAGGTAAGTTGTAAATAAATTTCTATTGTGTTCAAGCTATTACATTTTGGATTTGTTTCATAAACTAATTTAGCATACGCTTCCCCAACCTTGGGTCAGATGGTAAAGAATCTGCCTGCAATGCGGGAGACCCAGGTTGGATCCCTGGGTTGGGAAGATCCCCTGGAGAAGGGAATGACAACCCACTCTAGTATTCTTGCCTGGAAAATCCCATGGAAAAAGAACCTGTCAGGTTACAGCCCATGGGGTCGCAAAGAGTTGGACATGACTGAGCGACTAACACACAATAGAGAAATCAGTACTTTGAAGTGGAGTGATAAACACCTAGGGAATTCCCTGGCAGTCCAGTGGTTAGGACTCCTTGCTTTCACTGCCAAGGGCCAGGGTTTGATCCCTGGTCAGGTAGCTAAAATGGTATGAGCTGCGCTGGTGTGACAAATAAAATAGAAAAATAAAAGACGGGCATTGGCTTAATAGATGCATAGCAGGAAGTTGGAGACTGGCATCACTGCCTGAGAATACAGGGGTTCCTCTTCTGCCATGGCAAAGCTTTTGATAGAACTGATGCTGTGATAACTTGAAAGGCAGACACACTCCTTACAGTGCCAGTAGTGTGAGGGAAGGTGGTTGGAATTGTAACACTGAGCCATAACACTGATTTGTCTAAGAGCTATAACATGGTCCATTCGAGACCTGAGAGCTATAACACGGTCTGTCCAAGACCCGAGAGCTGTGACACGCTGAGGGGGCTTTAATGTCCATCACTCCAAGTCTCTGTTGTGACGAGACAAGAGCTGAGGACCATACACTTGCCTGACAGAATGATCCAGAATGCATGAGTTGCCCAAAGGTTTTAAATTTTTAAAAACTTGGAGTGTAATTGATTTACAATGTTGTGTTAGTTTCAGGTGTACAACACAATGATTAGGTTATTTTTTTTTCAGATTCTTTTCACTTATGGTTATTACAAAATATTGACTCTAGTTCCTTATGCTATACAGTAGGTCCTTTTGGTTATCTATTTTATGTATAGTAGGGTGTTAAGTGTTAATTCAAGCTCCTAATTTATATCTCCCTGCCCCCCTTTTCTCTTTGGGAACCATAAGTTTGTTATGTCTGTGGGTCTACTTCTGTTTTGTATATAAGTTCCTTTGTATCTTTTTTTTGGCTACAGTGTACAGCTTGTGGGATCTTAGTTCCCCAGCTAGGGAGTCAATCAGGCCCCCTGCAGTGGAAGAATTGCAGAATCCTAACCACTAGATCACCAGGGAATTCCCTCTTTTTTGTTTTTTTTTAGATTCTACACATAGTGATATCATAATTATATGATAATCTGTATATCCATCCATGTTGCTACAAATGGCATTAATTCATCATTCTTTTTATGGTTGAATAGTATTCCATCCTATAAACATACTGCATCTTCTTTATCCATCCATCTCTGGACTCATGTTAACATTTAGCTTTCTTCTGTTTCTTGGCTATTGTGGATAGTGCTGCAATGAACACTGGGGCGCATGTACCTTTTGAAATGGTGATTTTCTCCATATATATGTCCAGAAGTAGGATTGCTGAATCACGTGGTAGCTCTTTTTGTTAGTTTTTAAAGGAAACGCCATGCTGTTCTCCATAGTGCCTGCATTAATTTACATTCCCATCAACAGCATAGGAAAGTTCCTTTTTCTCAACACCCTCTCCAGCATTTATTATTTGTAATGCTGCTTCCTGTTTTTATCTAGGCGTTACAAAATAGAAATGTGCTCACACCAGAATCTACTGGTTTGCAGGCAGAATAAGGGAATAAAGAACCTAGAAATTTTGGACCTTGTAGATATTAATAAGCCAACTGCTTCAGAACCATAAATAGCAAGAGACAAGACTTGCTGCTTAGAAGCCACTCATTAAGACATCTAGTCAGACAAAAAGCTCATTCAATTTGCAATTCTTTCAGATGGTTTCAAGGCAACTACCATTAACTTGAGAAAAAGAAGCTTGGGGGCAAGGAAGCAACGTGCTGAAACGGATTAAGGACTCTGTCTAAGAACTCTGAGTATGGCCCCTGGTACATGGAACTGAATGAAAGCAGATAGATTAAATGCTTTGTAATAACAACACAAGAGATGACTGTACACATGGACATCACCAGATGGTCAATACCGAAATCAGATTGATTATTTTCTTTGCAGCGAAAGATGGAGAAGCTCTATAGAGTCAGCAAAAACAAGACCGGGAGCTGACTGTGACATGATTATGACTCAGATCATGAACTCCTTATTGAAAATTTAGACTTATATTGAAGAAAGTAGGGAAAACCACTAGACCATTCAGGTGTGACCTAAATCAAATCCCTTATGATTATACAATGGAAGTGAGAAATAGATTCAAGGCATTAAATCTGATAGACAGAGTGCCTGAAGAACTATGTGTTCAGTTCAGTTCAGTCACTCAGTCGTGTCCGACTCTTTGCGAACCCAGGAATCCCAGCACGCCAGGCCTCCCTGTCCATCACCAACTCCTGGAGTTCACTCAGACTCATGTCCATCGAGTCAGTGATGCCATCCAGCCATGTCATCCTCTGTCGTCCCCTTCTCCTCCTGCCCCCAATTCCTCCCAGCATCAGAGTCTTTTCCAATGAGTCAACTCTTTGTACAAGGTGGCCAAAGTACTGGAGTTTCAGCTTCAGCATCATTCCTTGCAAAGAAATACCAGGGCTGATCTCCTTCAGAATGGACTGGTTGGATCTCCTTGCAGTCCAAGGGACTCTCAAGAGTCTTCGCCAACACCACAGTTCAAAAGCATCAATTCTTCGGTTCTCAGCCTTCTTCACAGTCCAACTCTCACATCCATACACGACCACAGGAAAAACCATAGCCTTGATTAGATGGACCTTTGTTGGCAAAGTAATGTCTCTGCTTTTCAATATGCTATCTAGGTTGGTCATAACTTTCCTTCTAAGGAGTAAGCGTCTTTTAATTTCATGGCTGCAGTCACCATCTGCAGTGATTTTGGAGCCCAGAAAAATAAAGCCTGACGCTGTTTCCACTGTTTCCCCATCTATTTCCCATGAAGTAATGGGACCGGATGGCATGGTCTTCATTTTCTGAAGGTTGGGCTTTAAGCCAACTTTTTCACTCTCCTCTTTCACTTTCATCAAGAGGCTTTTTAGTTCCTCTTCACTTTCTGCCATAAGGGTGGTGTCATCTGCATATCTGAGGTTATTGATATTTCTCCCGGCAATCTTGATTCTAGCTTGTGTTTCTTCCAGTC
>NW_011494877.1:1798140-1804249 GCF_000754665.1 Bison bison bison | reverse complement strand
TGATCCCTGTCTCCTGTACAATGTCACGAACCTCATTCCATTGTTCATCAGGCACTCTATCTATCAGATCTAGGCCCTTAAATCTATTTCTCACTTCCACCGTATAATCATAAGGGATTTGATTTAGGTCATACCTGAATGGTCTAGTGGTTGTCCCTACTTTCTTCAACTTAAGTCTGAATTTGGTAATAAGGAGTTCATGATCTGAGCCACAGTCAGCTCCTGGTCTTGTTTTTGTTGACTGAATAGAGCTTCTCCATCTTTGGCTGCAAAGAATATAATCAATCTGATTTCGGTGTTGACCATCTGGTGATGTCCATGTGTAGACTGTTCTCTTGTGTTGTTGGAAGAGAGTGTTTGCTATGACCAGTGCATTTTCTTGGCAAAACTCTATTAGCCTTTGCCCTGCTTCATTCCATATTCCAAGGCCAAATTTGCCTGTTACTCCAGGTGTTTCTTGACATCCTACTTTTGCATTCCAGTCCCCTATAATGAAAAGGACATCTTTTTGGGGTGTTAGTTCTAAAAGGTCTTGTAGGTCTTCATAGAACCATTCAACTTCAGCTTCTTCAGCGTTACTGATTGGGGCATAGACTTGGATTACTGTGATATTGAATGGTTTGCCTTGGAAATGAACAGAGATCATTCTGTCGTTTTTGAGATTGCATCCAAGTACTGCATTTCGGGCTCTTTTGTTGACCATGATGGCCACTCCATTTCTTCTGAGGGATTCCTGCCTATTCTACCTATATGTTCTATATATAGGTATATATATATTCTATATATTCTACATACTCTAACTATGTGTTAGGTAGGTAGAATAGGGAAAAGGAGTCCAAAATGGAGATGGCTAAAAGACAAGGAAGGGAAAAGGCCGCAAAAATAGAACAAAAGAAGGTCCGAGGACCGGAGTGAGGACCTCAGGTAAAACAAACAACACTCCTGGCTGGCCCAATTTACATAGGACAGGCCCAGGGAGAGATAAACATATAAATAGAGAAGCAAATGCTCTCTCTCTCTCTCTCCCACACACTGGGGCGCTCTTCTCCTCGTGTCTTTGGATCGACGTGCCCTCACACCTCGAAGATGGATTTTCCTGCTATCTTCTAAATAAAATAGAGCTGTAACACTGAGCTGTAACACTGATTTGTCTAAGGGCTATAACATGGTCCATTGGAGACCTGAGAGCTATAACACAGTCTATCCAAGACCTGAGAGCTGTGACACGCCGAGGGGGCTTCAATGTCCATCACTCCAAATCTTTGTTGTGATGAGACAAAGAACCGAGGAACATACACTCACATGACATATGGAAGGAGGTTCATGACATTTTATAAGAGGCCATGATCAAAACCATCCCCACAAAAAAGAAATGCAAAGGGGCAAAATAATTGTCTGAGGAGGCCTCATAAATAGCTGAGAAAAGAAGAGAGGCGAAAGGCAAAGGAGAAAAGAAAAGATATACCCATATGAATGCAGAGTTCCAAAGAATAGCAAGGAGAGATAAGAAAGCCTTCCTCAGTGATCAGTGCAAAGAAATAGAGGAAAACAATAGAATGGGAAAGACTAAGATCTCTTCCTTAAGTCTTTCTTAAGATTAAGAAAATTACAGATACCAATGGAATATTTCCTGCAAAGATGGGCTCAATAAAGAACAGAAATGGTATGGACCTAACAGAAGCAGAAGATATTAAGAGGAGGTGGCAAGAATACACACAAGAACTATATAAAAAAGATCTTCATGACCCAGATAACTACAATGGTGTGATCACTCACCTAGAGCCAGACATCTTGAAGAGTGAAGCCAAGTGGGCCTTAGGAAGCATCACGACAAACAAAGCTAGTGGAGGTGATGAAATTCCAGTTGCGCTATTTCAAATCCTAAAAGATGATGCTGTAAAAGTGCTGCACTCAATATGTCAGCAAATTGGGAAAACTCAGCAGTGGCCACAGAACTGGAAAAGGTCAGTTTTCATTCCAGTCCCAAAGAAAGTCAGTGCCAAAGAATGTTCAGACTACCACACAATTGCACTCATCTCACATGCTAGTAAAGTAATGCTGAAAATTCTCCAAGCTAGGCTTCAACAGTACCTGAACCAAGAACTTCCAGACATTCAAGCTGGATTTAGAAAAGTCAGAGGAACCAGAGATCAAATTACCAACATCCACTGGATCATAGAGAAAGTAAGAGAATTCCAGAAAAACATCTACTTCTGCTTCATTGACTATGCTAAAGCCTTTGACTGTGTGGATCACAACAAACTGTGGATAATTCTTCAAGAGATGAAAATACCAGACCACCTTACCTGCCTACTGAGAAATCTGTAGCAGGTCAAGAAGCAATAGTTAGAACTGGACATGGAACAACAGACTGCTTCCAATTGGGAAAGGAGTATGTCAAGGCTGCATATTGTCACCCTGCTTATTTAACTTATATGCAGAGTACATCATGCAAAATGCTGGGCTGGATGAAGCACAAGCTAGAATCAAGATTGCCGGGAGAAATATCAATAACCTCAGATATGCAGATGACACCACCCTTATGGCAGAAAGCAAAGAGGAACTAAAGAGCCTCTTGAAAGTGAAAGAGCTGGCTTAAGACTCAATATTCCAAAAGCTAAGATTATGGCATCCAGTCCCATCACTTCATGGCAAATAGATGGGGCAACAATGGAAACAGTGAAAGACTTTATATGGGTTCCAAAATTACTGCAGATGGTGACTGCAGCCATGAAATTAAAAGATGCTTACTCCTTGGAAGAAAAGCTGTCACCAACCTAGACAGCATATTAAAAAGCAGAGATATTATTTTGCTGACAAAGATCCGTCTAGTCAAAGCTATGTTTTTTCCAGTAGTCAAGTATGGATGTAAGAGTTGGACTATAAAGAAAGCTGAGTGCTGAAGAATTGATGCTTTTGGACTGTGGTGCTAGAGAAGCCTCCTAAAAGTCCTTTGGACTGCAAGGAGATCGAACCAGTCAATCCTAAAGGAAATCAGTCCTGAATATTCTTTGGAAGGATTGATGCTGAACTGAAGCTCCAATACTTTGGCCACCTAATGCAAAAAACAGACTCATTGAAAAAGACCCTGATGCTGGGAAAGATTGAAGGCAGGAGGAGAAGGGGATGACAGAGGATGAGATGGTTGGATGGCATCACTGACTCGATGGACATGATTTTGAGCAAGCTCTGGGAATTGGTGATGGACAGGGAAGCCTGGCGTGCTACAGTCCATGGGATTGCAAAGTGTCACACATGATTGAGTGACTGAACTGAAAATTGTGAAGTGAGAGAATCCTGAAGAAACTGTGGAAAGCCTGGCCTAAAAAAGTTTTGTTAAAATAAACCCTCGGCTCCCTGATTGTGAAATAAGGCTGCAAAAGCTGAATAATCCTCGAAGAAGGACTCCGTAACACCTATTTTAGAACTTGTACTTATCACAGTTTCCTAGAATTTTAGTTAGGATGTGTGTTGATGTACTTTTATTAGTATTTCTTCTGTTAGAGCTTGATTGAACTTCTTGGATTGGAAAATTTATAATTTTCATGAAATTTAGAAAAATGTGGGACTTCTCACAAGTAAATAATCTGCCTACAATGCAGGAGCCACAAGAGATGTGGGTTCAATCCCTGAGTAGGGAAGATCCCCTGGAAGAGGGAATGGCAACCCACTCCAGTATTCTTGCCTGGAGAATCGCTATGGACATAGGAGCCTGTTGTGCTATCGTCCATGGGATTACAAAGAATCGGACACAACAGAAGCAACTTAGCACATACTGCACTCCAAGCCTCCTTACTAGCTAAACTTTAAGTCTCATCTCCCAACTTGACTTCAAAACATTTTCCAAAGTGTTTATCAGTGGTCACTTGAAAAATCAGTGCTGCATTCAAATAAGATTGGGAAATCATAGGTTATTACATTGAACAAATTTGTTTCTTCAATTATTATTTTTTATTGAAGTACAATCAACTTAAAATATTACATTAGCTTCAGGTATACAGCAGAGTGATTCGATATTTCCCTACATTATAAAATGATCACCACTTTAAGACTGGTTACCATACAAAGTTATTGCAATATTATTGATTGTATTCCCTGTGTTGTATATTATACCCCTGTGACTCTTTTATTTTATAACTGGAAGTTTGTACTTCTAATCTCCCTCACTTGTTTTGAACAGATTTTTTTACTGCAGCACTTACTTGAGCTCTAAATGTGCTAATAATTATTGTTAATTTCCAGAAGAAGGGTATATTAAATAGAATCTTTTTTTTTTTTAATAAGGAACATCTTACAAAATCAGTGTTCCAAGAGTCATAATTTGGAAACAAACTTAGTTGTTTTGAGTGTGGTCCAAGGACTACATGAGTCACCTGCATCAGAATTGTCTGGATGCTTTTTGTGACATACAAGATGGTAGCTATGTCTCCGTATGTCTGAAGCTCCTCTATGAGAAGATAAGGGAGAGCGGTCTTTGAAAGAACATGGAGAAATTAACATGTGAGAGTGTCAGAGCAGAAGAACCGAGGGGGCCCCGTTCTAACACTTTAGGGCCACTGTATTATTGCTGCACTGTTTAGCATGTTCTATGATAAATAAATGTCTTTCTCACATAAGCATCTGCTATCTTTGCCTTTGATAATACAACCAAGCATGTTGCTGCTGCTGCTGCTGCTTAGTCGCTTCAGTCGAGTCTATCTCTGTGCAACCCCGTGGACTGTAGTCTGCTCTTTGTCATGGGAGAATCTGTCCATGGGATTCTCCAGGCAAGAATACTGGAGTGGGTTGCCATGCCCGCCTCCAGGGAATCTTCCTGATCCAGGGATCGAACTCTGGTCTTCTGCATTGCAGGCAGATTCTTTACCAGTGCCACCACGGAAGCCCAACCAAACATGAAAGCTAATTAATTCAGAAGTAAAATTAATTCACAAAGTCACTTTGTGACTAATTATGGTGTGACTAACTCTATTGTTTATCATATGGAGTAGATTTCTCTGTTGTGCTTTCCTGCCAAAGTAAAAAAAAAAGACAACTTTCTTTTCAAAGTCTGTGTTACCTATTTGAACTTACAACTCTTGTTTTAAACACTGATCTGGAAGAAGAAAGAAATGTAAACCTCATTGTCTGTATAAAGTTTGACGTTTGGGAGATGTGTACCAGATAATTTAAGAAAGTTATAACATTCTCAGCTAGGAGATATTGATAAATAGATAAATAAATATATGCTTCCCTGGTTGCTCAGACGGTAAACAATCTGCCTGCAATTTAGGAGAGCTGGGTTCCATCCCTGGGTTGGGAAGATCCCTTGGAGGAGGGAATGGCTACCCACTCCAGTATTCTTGCCTGAAAAATCCCATGGACAGAGAAGCCAGGCAGACTACAGTCCTTGGGGTCGCAGAGTCAGACAGGTCTGAGCAATTAACACTTTCACTTTCTTTCATTATACACACACACACACACACACACTCACACACGCCCTGGCATGGCATGTGTGATCTTTTGATCTTAGTTCCTTCATCAGGGGTTCAACGGTGTCTAGTGCAGTGGAAATGGGTAATCCTAATCACTGGATCTAATCCTCCCCTTTCCTTAGACCGAATGATCAGAAGACCCTAGGCTGATTACATGTAGTGATGTACCTGAAAACTCTTGTTATAAATACTGAGCTTCTCTGGTGGCTCAGACGGTAAAGCGTCTGCCGTAGTGCGGGAGGCCTGGGGTTCGACCCCTGGGTTGGGAAGATCCCCTGGAGAAGGAAATGGCAACCTACTCCAGTACTCTTGCCTGGAGAATCCCATGGACAGAGGAGCCTGGTGGGCTACAGTCCATGTCGGACACGACTGAGCGATTTCACTTTCACTTTCTGGAGACAGTGAGGGGGAGAAAGTGAGTGCGTGGGCGTGCGTGAGTTTATGTGTAAGACTGATGTGCCACCCAGCCTCTAGGCTAAGCGAGGAGCCGACCTGGACCACCGACTAGCCAACTGACTGCACGGAAGTCTTGCAAACTCCGCCCCGGAAGGCGGGCCCTTGTCTGGAGGCCCCTCAACTCTAGTCCGGGCGCGCCCCTCCCTCAGCTCGCGTCTTGCCTCGGCCCCGCCCCTCCGCAC
>NW_011494877.1:1746889-1798040 GCF_000754665.1 Bison bison bison | reverse complement strand
ATGTTTCTCCGAGCTGGCCTGGCTGCACTGTGTACGCTTTCCCGCACCCTCAGGCCAGCTTCTGCCCGGATCGCCGCCATGAGCACTGGCACCTTCGTCGTGTCGCAGCCGCTCAATTACCGTGGCGGGGCCCGCGTGGAACCAGTGGATGCCTCCGGCACCGAGAAGGCTTTTGAGCCAGCAACCGGTAACGGGTCGGAGGGACGGCGCTGGGGCCGGGTCGAGGGGGCCAGGGTAGGGGCGAAGCTGTGGCGCGGAGTGACGCTCCTCCGCCCCAGGGGTGAAACCTATTCTAACTTCCTGAAGCTTCGAGTAGTGCAATGAACAGACGTTTACTGAGCACGGGTAAGTGATGATGTAGAGTATAAAGTTATCTGTGTAGGCAGCTAAGGATGCTGCGCAAACACGGGAGCTTCTGGACCGGGGCAGGAAGGAGTCGTAGAAAAGGGGAGCAGCTCGTGAGTTGCGCGGTGGGGTCAAGGTTAATTTCACAACAGCCTGAACAGAGTCCACAGAGCCCCGGTGGGTAAGGTAGTGTCTTTGTGTTAATTATTAAATTTTAAAGGTAGGATCTCAGTAATGTCTTCAACGGTGGACTTAGAAGAATTCTAGGACAGGGTGAGAAGAAATACTTGTGCCAAAATGGAGGAGCATGCACAGATGGTTGTAATGAGCGTGAATGATTACTTTGTTGCCATCCCCTAGTGTTAAAAGTGTTTCCGGACACGACCAGAGCTGGGAAAGGGATATAAAAAATTCTGCTTTTATCCAGTATTTAATGTGTGCCAAGCACTGTGCCAGGCCTTGGGAAGTCCAAAGATCACAAAGCAAATGAGGAAGAAGTTTTTTGTTTTTATTTTGTTTTGCTAGGTTTAATGTTTGCGAGGAGAGAAATATAAATGTTTGTGCAAACCGAATAGTATATCCCCAGACGGATAAAACTGAATTTCAAGAAACTGGAGAATTTAGGTGTGATCAATTACAGAAAACCACAGAGCAGCGACTTGTCAGAGCAGGAAGGGCCCACAGCCACCATCAGGCTCTCCTTTAGGCCTCTTGGTTTCCCACTCCCATATTGATACAAAAGACAGAAAAATTGCTCTTTATTTTAACTGCCTACAGTGTGTTCTGTGTGATTCTTAGCCACTACCTCTATCAATTGGCTACTCAAATTTATAATACAGGTTTGTGAAATCTCTGGAAAAAGCAGAGTCCCAGATGTTCTTGTGGGAGGGAAGACCCTTAACTGACATCCTAGAGATTTCTTTTTAGTAGTGTCAGTCACAACCCTTAGGATTTGGGTCTAGAAAAACTGATCATTTTATATTTTGCCCAGTGTAGGGAATAGGATTGAAGTAAGAAAATGAAATGGGCTTCCGAGGTGGCCCAGTGGTAAAGAATGCACCTGCCAACGTAGGAGATGTGGGTTCGATCCCTGGGTCTGGAAGATCCCCTGGAGTTGGAAATGGCAACCCACTCCAGAATTCTTGCCTGGAAAATCCCATGGACAAAGGAGCCTGGCAGGCTACAGCCCATGGGGTCACAAAAAGTCAGACGTGACTTAGTAACTGAACAACAAAAACAAGAAGAAAATGAGAGATTGGGATTTTTTTCCCTCATATTTGAGAAAAAAATTTTCTTGCTTTTAGTAATATCTTTTCTTGATCCTCTATTTATTAACCATGTTCATCAAGTATCAGTAGTATTATATGACTTACATAGAACACAGACCAGTGATTTAAAATCAGAGTTCATAACCCAGGAGAGTGAATACTTTGATTTTGCAAGACCTCTGAGATTATAAAATACTGTTAAAGAGCATTGTGAAATAATTGATAGGAAGTTAACCTTAGTAAACCCAAGTGTGAAATAGTGGAGGGCAGGAGTTCTTACCCCAGAGTTCAAGGTGTGCTAGGCAAGAGACACAGTACATTTTTCTGAAGACAAGTGTTCAACTTTTATTAGATTCTTTAAAAGATAAGCTGTTGCTTTAGGGGTAGTCACTAAATCAGACTATACTTAAAAACAGGAAGAGGATCACTGAAAGGAAAATGGATACACAATACTTTATTTAAAATATGTGGCAAACATTTGAAATTAACACTGACTTTCCCTGTATTTATAGGTAGGGTGATAGCTACTTTCACATGTTCAGGAGAAAAGGAAGTAAATTTGGCTGTTCAGGATGCAAAGGCTGCCTTTAAAATATGGAGTCAAAAATCTGGCATGGAGCGTTGCCGAATCCTTTTGGAGGCTGCCAGGATAATAAGGGTATGTTTTAATTTAATCTCTTCCAGAAAAGTCCTCTTGCATTGCTCTGTGATTTTTTTGTGTGTGTGATGATTTGCAGTTAGACTGGTGCATTATTAAGTGATACCTTTTTGATGAAATCCAAAAACATTTCCATATGCTCACTTTGATATGTACAACAAGCTTTCCTTCAGTGATTTCTTTCTGGCTCTAGGCTCCTTGTGACATCTCCCTGGGCAGGCTTTCTTTTCCTTCTTTGTTGTAATGATAATGTATCCTTTGTAGCTTGTCTCCTTTTCTGTCTCCTTTTCTTTTTAACTATATGTTTACTCTTTCCTCTGATGACTCTGAAGTTGACTTTTCTTTTTCAGGTTAATTTTCTGCCTTAGTTGCCTAGAAGATTTCATAGATTCATTCCTGTTTCCCTCTTATGAAATAAAGTTTAGCTTTTTACAGTCTTAAAAGGCAAAAGTACTAGATTGTCTTTACAGAAAATTAGAAGATTCAGAGGATATACACCAAAATATAAATCAGGGATATCTCTCAGTGTAGGACTGTGATGACTTTTTTCCTTATCAGTGTGTTATGTCAGAAACTGGGGGTCTGAGAGTTACCCTGTTTGCAAGGTTATATGGGTATTCTGACAAGAAACATAAAGTTTTCTGGATTAGAGAGAGAGTTTATTACTCACAGCAAAATACTTTAGTACTAGTTTTCTGAGCCCCAGTCCCCATGGGGTGATGCAGTAAGAGCTAGATGTTATCCTGTTGCATACAGTGGGTTGCACTGTAGGAGAGGAACCCCAAAATTAAGAGACTCAACTTATAAGGGGCACATCTGCCCATTCTCTCCTTTGGTGAAAGGTTACTTGTTAAGGTTAATGAGATGTTACTCACTGAGCAGATCTCCAAGGTTAAGGGGAAAGGTATCACTAGATTTATTACCCTGGAATGTAAGCAGAAGTCTCCAAGAACTGGAAGTAGAGAGCTTTTTATCTCCACATCTTTTCAGAGACCTCCGTCTTTAGGGAGATGCTGTCATTGCCTTCCAAGGCCTTTGCTTTTCAGTCAGCTTGCCGGTGGCCTTTGCTGAAAGCCTACACCATGCAGTAATGTCAAAATATTCCTGGAGAATTTTCTCCCAACAAGGTGTTTTCTTTTATCAAAATTTATTTTTAATTTGGTAGATTAAAAGTTGTAACTCAAAGCTGATAATTTATTATTCTAACTTGCCTCTCACTTTTGCTTGTGCATAAGCATTTGGTTTGTTTTACCTTCTTAAGAACTGGCTCTTTTATTATTATAAAATTATTTTTAAAATCCTGAGTAGTACCTATTTTTTTTTTGCTCTGAAATCGACTGTCTAATGTTAATTTTCTTTTTCTTTAAACTCTTCATTCTGTTTTCTTTAATATTTTATATAATTTTTTACAGTCAAAAGTATATTACTGTCTTTCTCGAAAGCTCTTGTCTGATGATCATGGCCTGAATCTACCTTTGCTGTTGTTGTTTTTGTTCAGTTACTAAGTCCTGTTTGACTTTTTGCAATCCCATGGACTTTAGCTCTCCAGGCTTCTCTGTCCGTGGGATTTCCCAGGCAAGCATTCTAGAGTGGGTTGCCATTTCCTTCTCAAGGGGACCTTCCAGACTGATGATCAAACCTGCGCCTCCTGCATTGGCATTCAGATTCTTTAGCCCTGAAACACCAGGGAAGCCCTGGATGCACCTTTACCTGAAATTATTCTATGACTGAACAGATCCCACCCCCTGACCACAACCTACAGTTTAGCCCCTGGTTGTTTTCTTTCAGTGATTTTTGAATTTAATCATGATCTATAGTTCCTTGCCCTTTCCATTTTTAAACTACGCACAATTATCTTCTATAAGATAAAAATATTTATATTTACTCACATTTTTAACATAACTAGTGTTCTTCATCCCTTTGGGAAGGCCCAGATTTCTATGTTACCATTTTTATTTCTGCTTGAAGAAATTTCCTTAGCATGTTTCATGTGCACGTTTGCTAGAGATGTTCTTTTAGCTTTTGTATGTCTGAAGTCTTTATTTCACTTTCATTATTCCTTTATTTATATTAGTTTTACACTTTTTACTTATCTGTTTTTGGCTGTGCTGTCTTCGCTGCTGTGTGGGCTTTCTGGAGCTGCTGCAGGCAGGGGCTGCCCTCTAGTTGCAGTGTGCAGGCTTCTCATTGCCGTGGTTGCCTGTGTTGCAAATCACGGGCTCTAGGGCTTGCAGGCTTCAGTCGTTGCTGTCGTTAGGGCTCAGTACTCGAAGCCTGTGGGCTCTGGAGTGGCGCATGGGCTTAGTTGCCCCGAGGCATATGGAATCTTCCTGGACCAGGGATCAAAGCCATATCCCCTGAACTGCAGGCAGATTCTTTACCACTGGACCACCAGGGATGTCCTTGCTTTCATTTTCAAAAAGAGTTCTAGATAAATAATTCTAGATTGACAGTTTTTTCTTTCAGTGCTTTAAAGATGTTGCATTGCTGTCTTCTGACTTGTTTTGTTTCAGAAGAGAAGTCTGCTGTCATTCTTATTTTTGCTCCCTTCTATTAAATATTTGTTATGTCTCTGGCTGCTTTTAAGATTTTCTTCTTGTCATCAGTTTTAAACAAGTTCATTGTCTTTTGATGCAGTTTTCTTTATATTTCTTTTGTTTGGAGTTTCTCTTGAATTTGTACATATATAGTTACATTTGGAAAAATTATGGCTATTATTTCTTTAGATATTTCTTCTGCCCCCACTCTTCTATTTCCTCTTCTTCAGAGCCTCCAGTTACATATACCTTGGGCTACTTGAAACTGTTCTACAGCTCACTAATGATCTGTTCATTTTTTTCCACAGTTTTTTCTCTCTGTGTTTCATTTTGGGTAATTTGCATTGTTACACGTAAAGTTCACCTACCTTTTCTTCCATAGTATCTGATCTGCTGTTAATCCCGTCTGGTGTATTTTTCATCTCTAGACGTGCAACGTGAGTCTTTTTTGTTGTTGTTCCATGTTGCTCCTTAACATGTTCATGTTTTCCTCTACTTTCCTGAACACATGGAATATAGTCATAATAACTTTTAATATCCCCCTCTACTAATTGTGACATCTACCAGCTCTGGATCTCTTTCTATTGGTTGACTTTTTCCTCCTCGTTAGGTGTTATATAACTTTCCTGTTTTGGATGACTGGTTTTTTCCCTCCTGGTTAAATGTTATATAACTTTCCTATCTTTTGCCTGTCTAGTAATTTGTTATCACTAAACATTGTGATTTTTATGTGTTGGATGCTGAATATTCTTGTACTTTAAAACATTAATGAGCTTTGTTCTGGGACACAGTGAAGTTACTTCGAATTAGTTTGATCCTTGCAAGACTTGTTCCTGTTCTTTGTTAGGTGTGATCAGAACAGCTTATTTCCCCCCACTATTGAATACCCTTCTGAATACCTAGCTTGATGCTCTGTGTACTAGTGAGGTTTTTCTTAACATGACTGGTGGGAACATGAATTGTTCATGCCTCTGTGTGAGTTCTGGAGATTTTTTTTTTTTTTTTCCTTTTCACCTTCTTGGTTAGTTTTTTCCTAGCCTTGGGTAGGGTCCTCACACTGACCAGTTCTCAGATGAAGACTTAAGGGGGATCTCTGGGATTCTTCTGTGCAGCTCTCTTCTCTCCTATCCCTAGAATGCATACTGTAGCCATCACATAGTCCTTGAATGCCCAACCTGTTTCCTTAACTCAGAGTATCTGTTGGGTCCCACCTAAGGCCCTCTTACTGGCTCTCTGATAGAGACTTTTTCCAGGAAGCAGGCAAGAACATATGTAGGGCCCACCTCATTTGTTTCCTTCTCTCAGGGATCACTGTCCTGAGCTGTCCAATGTCCAGTGTCTGAAAATTGTTGTTTTGTAAAAATTGTTGTTTTGTGTATTTTATCTGGTATTTTTAGTTGCTTGAGGATGGAGCCTAAATCTGATCCCTATTACTCTATCTTAGCTGGAAGCCTATGGACTCCTAGTGAAATGAACAGTTTTTGGTATGTGTTAGTTACACATACCATTGTATGTGATGGTTTCAAAAAAAAGGGAAAAAAGTTTCCCTTTTCACTTTGAATTTTTTGATGCTTTTTATCAAATTATAAAGATCTTAATGGTAGGCGCCAATCATTTCTAAGTTGGAGCCTCCTTAGGAAAGTCGCTGTCATTTGGCTTTAAAAGGAGAGAGAAATGTATTTTAAAACTATAGTGTATTTTACCACTATTTACACGTAGAAAAGAGTGCGTGTGTAACTTATGTACTTGCCTTCAGCCGTTCTTTTGCTCAGCTCTGCCTCTTGAAGCAAGCAGGGGCTCAGGCTTATTAGAGTTGAATGGGCATGTCTTTGCTCATGCTGTTCTCTTATAAAAAAGCTAGACACTTAATGCTTGCTTGGCGGTTTGAAATGAAGGAGGGGGATGGGGCTTTTCTTCTTCCCTTTCATCCAGTGGACCCGTGGTCAGGTCACATGAGAAGCAGGGTGGCCAAGAGAGGGATAGGGGTAGATATGAAGCACATGCTTCCCAAGAGATGCTCATCGCAGTGCGTTGTCATGGTGGACAGTTTTGTTTTATGGTGGCTCTTGGAGCTAGTAGGGGCAGGAAGCTTACATTGTTTTCCCCTTTCCCTTCTGCCCTCCTTATCCCAGGAGAGCAAAGGAATCCCATTTCCCTGAATGCAGTATTAAGTGTTAGAGATTCCCTTGGACTGCTTGATAGTTTTCATCAGTGTCTTTTTTATGATCCTTGTAAGGAGAAGGCAATGGCACCCTACTCCAGTACTCTTGCCTGGAGACTCCCATGGACAGAGGAGCCTGGTAGGCTGCAGTCCATGGGGTCGATAAGAGTCGGACACGACTGAGCGACTTCACTTTCACTTTTCACTTTCATGTGTTGGAGAAGGAAATGGCAACTCCCTCCAATGTTCTTGCCTGGACAATCCCAGGGACGGGGGAGCCTGGTGGGCTGCCGTCTATGGCGTCGCACAGAGTCGGACGTGACTGAAGTGAGTTAGCAGCAGTAGCAGCAGCAAGGTATGTCAAAAGGCCCCACAATGGCTTTTTAGAAATAACCTTTTGCATGAGGATAGAGGATGCTGGAATAAGACAAGAAAAATTTCAAAAGACCAGCCAATAGATTGAATTTTCTCTTTGAGTTGAAACCTTGAAATAGTCCTCAAAACTAATTGCCTGTCCATTCTTTACCAAAAAAAAAAATCTTAATGAAACTTCCTTTCTTAGTAAATATTCCAAGGCTTTTCAGCAGTAGTCATAGATTAATTCTCGTCTGTTCATGCTTGTATTAATGTGGAAGACAACAGCATTTCACTTTTGTCAGTTTAATATTTCTTCATGTGTTTGAAGTGTAACATACTGATTTCATCAGTGTGTTTATGCTGATTAGTGAACTGGTGCCTACTTCTTCTTTAGGGACTAGTTCCCTGCCTTTTGAAAATGTGTTTTACATTGATCATACTCAACACATCAAGAAGTGGGATGATTCACACCTGGTTAAAGAACTGTTCAGTCAGTTCAGTTCAGTTCAGTCGCTCAGTCGTGTGTGACTCTTTGCGACCCCATGAATTGCAGCATGCCAGGCCTCCCTGTCCATCACCAACTCCCGGAGTTCACTTAGACTCACGTCCATCGAGTCAGTGATGCCATCCAGCCGTCTCATCCTCTGTCGTCCCCTTCTCCTCCTGCCCACAATCCCTCTCAGCATCAGAGTCTTTTCCAGTGAGTCAACTCTTTGCATGAGGTGGCCAAAGTATTAAGAGTTTCAAGAGTACAAAGAGTTTCAGCTTTAGCATCATTCCTTCCAAAGAACACCCAGGGCTGATCTCCTTTAGAATGGACTGGTTGGATCTCCTCACAGTCCAAAGGACTCTCAAGAGTCTTCTCCAGCACCACAGTTCAAAAGCATCAGTTCTTCGGCACTCAGCCTTCTTCACAGTCCAACTCTCACATCCATACATGACCACTGGAAAAACCATAGCCTTGACTAGACGGACCTTTGTTGGCAAAGTAATGTCTCTGCTTTTGAATATGCTATCTAGGTTGGTCATAACTTTCCTTCCAAGGAGTAAGTGTCTTTTAATTCAAGAACTGTTACATTAGAACTAATGGCTGTTGTCTTCCTAGGTACCCTCTTTCTAGTATCAGTAACTGGGAAAAATTAATTAATTGTTAAAAAATTGTTTTGGTGAGTATAGAATCAGGAAAGAGAAGGTAAATTGTTGGTTTGAAAGGCAGTTTAATTTAGACTGTGTTTGGATGTAAACAAATCATCCTTTCTGAAGAAACATGTCTATTCAGTAATTGCAGAATTTTGTTTAGCACTTACTAACTTCCTTTTTAAGAAGTGAGCTCCTTGAAGGAAGAGACTGGATCTGTCCTTTTTCTTAGTAAAGAGTGTGAAATGATTGTCCAGCTCCACTTCACTTGGTTGTTGTTCTGGGGTTTTCTCCTGTTACTTCATCTGGAACATGTTTCTCTACTGTCTCCTCTATCTAACTCTCTGTGTTTGTGGTCTCCATCCTGTAGGCCGCAGGGGAGTTATTCCTCTTGTTCCTGGTATCTGCTGCCTCATGGATGAGGCTGGTTTAGAGGCTTTTGCAGGCTTCCTGGAGGGAGGGGCTGGTTCCTGCCTACTGGTATGTGGGTCTGGGTCTTAGCCCTCTGGTGGGCAGGGCCGTGTCAAGCGATGAGTCTAGATGTGGCTTTAGTCTTTAAGAAGACTTTAGGCAGCCTGTCTGCTGGTGGATGGGGCTGTGTTTCCGCCCTGTTGGTTGTTTGGCCCAAGGCATCCCAGCACTGGGGCCTGTAGGCTGTTAGGGGAGCCAGGTCTTGGTGCCAAAATATCAGCCTTCAGGAGAGCTCATGCCAGTGAGTATTCTGTGGTTCCTCTGCCACTGATGTCCTTGTCCTCACTGTAAACCAAAGCCAGCCACCCTCTGCCTTCTCAGGACACACTCAGAGACCAGCAGGTAGATCTGACCCAGGCTCCTATGGAGTCACTTGCTGCTTTTTCCTGGGGTTCTGGTGTGCATGAGATCTTCTGTGCATCCTCCAAGAGTGAAGTTTTTATCTCTTCCACTCCTGTGGAGTCCCTATAATTAAGACCCACTGGTCTTCAAAGCCAAATGCTCTGGGGGCTCCTCCTCCTGATGCCAGTATTCCAGGCTGGGGTGCCTGATGTGGGGCTCAGAACTCTCACTCCTGTGGAAGAACCTCTGCAATATAATTATCTTCCAATTTGTGGGTCACCTACCTGGTGAGTGTGGGATTTGACTAGATTAGCAGTGTACCGCCCTGCACCATCTTGTTGACTTCTTCTTTGTCTTTGGATGCAGAATAGCTTTTTTGGGAGGTTCTGGTCTTTCTTGTTGATGGCTGTTCAGCAGTTAGTTGTGATTTTGGTGTTTTCATGAAAGGAGCTGAGCTCAAGTCCTACTCTGTCATCTTTTCTGGAATCCAACAAATGTGGAATGAATGAATCAAAGCACTTCATACCTCCAGTCTTTGTAGAAATAGACCATGTCCAATTATGATGATCAAAGTGCCGTTTCCTGTATTTCATCCTTCCGTGCTTTCTGAGATCTGTACTTGGTAGCTCTTGTGTTAGACACTTGTGTTAATTTCTGTTAATTTCATTTTGCTTCTGGTCAGCCATACTGATTGTCAGTTTTAGTAAGAGATGCATCTTTCTTGTCAATTGTTCAATTCATGTTTTATGTACAGATTTTGACCACAGTGTTTTTTTTTTAATGAAAATCAGATCTGTAATAGCAAGTACCTATTTCTTACATATTCAGATTTTCTAAATAATTTTATTTATTTTTGGCTGTGCTACGTCTTTGTTGCCATGAGGACTTTGCTCTAGTTGCGGCGAGCAGGGGCTACTCTGCGTTGCAGCATGCCGTCTTCTTATTTCAGTGGCTTCTCTTGTTGCAGAGCGTGGGCTCTAGAGCACATGGGCTTCAGTAGTTGTGGCACATGGACACAGTAGTTCCAGCTCCCCAGCTCTAGACCATAGGTCAATAGTTGTGGCTCACAGGCTTAGTTGCTTCATGTGGTATCTTCCCAGATCAGGGATCGAACCTGTGTCTAGGAGACACAGATTGGTGCCAAAGTAATTGCAGTTTTGCATTGTTGAACTTTGCCATTTGATCCTGGATTACGTTCTTAAATGTGGTTATGTTATACATCATTTTAATGCGCATTTCTCTTTTTTTTGCTCATGACTTGTTGCTTGCTGTTTATTTTGTATTTATTTTAGACTATAGAAATGATGTTAGACAAAAAGCAAATTCGAATGACTTTTTTATTAGCATTCAAAATAAGTCATAAAGAAGTGCAGACAGCTTGCAACAATGTGTTTGGCCCAGGAACTGCTAATGAATATACAGTGCAGCAGTGGTTCAAGAGGTTTTGCAAAGGAGATGAGTGTCTTGAGGATGAGGAGCATAGTGGCCGGCCATCAGAAGTTGACAGTGACCAATTAAGAGCCGTTATCGAAGCTGATCCTCTTACAGCTACATGAGAAATTGCACAAGAACTCAGAGTTGATCATTCTATGATCATTTGGCGTTGGAAGCAAATTGGAAAGGTGAAAACACTTGATGAGTGGGTGCCTCATGAGCTAACCACAAATTTTAAAAATCATCGTTTTGAAGTATTGTCCTCCCATAGTCTGTGCAACAACAAACCATTTCCTGATCAGGACATGATGTGTAATGAAAAGTGGATTTTATATGACAACCAGCAACAACCAGCACAGTGGTTGGACCAAGAAGAAGCTCCAGAGCACTTCCCAAAGCCAAATTTGCACCAAAAAAAGGTCATGGTCATTGTTAGGTGGTCTGCTGCTGGTCTGATCCACTATAGCTTTCTAAATCCTGGCAAAACCATTACATCTGAGAAGTATGCACAGCAAGCTGATGAGATACACTGAAAACTTCAATGCCTGCAGCCGGTACTGGTCAACAGAAAGGGCCCAGTTCTCCACAACAATGCCCGACTGCACATTGTACAACCAAAAGTTGTACAAGCTTCACAAATTGAGAGGATTGGGCTACAAAGTTTTGCTTCATCTACCATATTCCACCCGACCTCTTGCCAACTGACGACCACTTCTTCAAGCATCTAATGCTTTCATAACCAGCAGGAAGCAGAAAATGCTTTCCAGGGGTTTGTTGAATCCTGAAGCATGGATTTTTATGCTATAAGAATAAACAAACTTATTTCTTGTTGGCAAAAATGTGTTGATTGTCATAGTTTCTATTTTGATTAAAAAAGATGTATTTGAGCCTAGTTACAATGATTTAAAATGCACAGTCCAAAATTGCAATACTTTTGTAGCAACCACTGAGCCACCAGGGAAACCCCCATATTCAAGTTTTTCATCTCCTTTGGGGACATTATTTATTTTTTCAGGTCTGATTTCCAAGATCTTTTTGTTCGTTTTTGGCCATCTGTAGTACGTTTAAGTTGTGTAAACCACATCTGGAAACAGAATTTGAAAAGACAATTGATGAGTAATGAGCATTAGAAAATAATTATCTTGTGATTTTGGCATGCTGCATTTCTTTGGGTGAATTAAACCCATTTGTGTTGATGTGTATCTGGCTGTTTTGTACAGTTCTCCTAAGGACTCTTTGTTCTTACTGTATACATGCAGTGTGTTAGTCACTCAGTCTTGTCTGACTTTTTGCGACCCCATGGACTGCAGTCCTCCAGGCTCCTCTGTCCATGGAATTCTCCAGGCAAGAATACTGGAGTGGGTTTCCGTTCACTCCTCCAGGAGATCTTCCTGACCCAGGGATCGAACTCGGGTGTCCTGCGTTGCAGGCAGATTCTTTACTGTCTGAGCCACCAGGAAAACCTGATGCACAAATATCTGTACATATTTGGTGCAGGTGTACATATATAATATTTCTCAGAACAGTCCTTTTCTAACTAATCTTGGAATGAGGTGTTGGTCTTGTATCTGTGACAGTTACTTGATGGGGAGGACAGGGTGCTGTTTAGCAACAACTTTCATCTCTTCCAGATGTCCAGCCATTCCTTTCTTTTGGAAGTTCAAGCTGTTTCTATTTTGAAAAATTAGGCAATGTATTCTGTTTTGATTGTTGAATATGTTGAGGTGTATGGTGATTTGTCTTCAGTCTAGTTCTCTGCTTTGCCCAAAGGAACGGAGGGATGAAATTGCCACTATGGAGACTATCAACAATGGGAAGTCCATCTTTGAGGCCCGCTGGGACATTGACACTTCCTGGCAGTGCCTGGAGTACTATGCAGGCTTGGCAGGATCCATGGCTGGTAAGCCCACACCTCACCTTCTGTGACCAGCTTATAGGAAGCAGGGGAGCAGAGCCTAGTGGAGTAGGGTACAGGTTTTGGAATTAAGACAGACCTGAGTTAAAATCTTGGACTTAACACTCTCTACTTGGGTGTCACTGAGAATTATTTATCTTTATTTAAACGGGAGATCGTCCCTATCTTATTGGTTATTAGAGGGATTAGATGAGATGATGTATTGGGTTGTAGTTTTTCCATAACATTGTATGGAAAAACCTGAATAAACTTTTTGCCCAGCCCAGTATATAAAGCCCCTAACCTTGTAGCTGAGGCATAGACAAGGTTGTGCAAAAACCAGTTCTTGCAAGACTCAGTGAGTGCATCATATTTATTAGTTTTACTTACTCAGCAAAAAATTTTCTTTTACTGTCTAGGAAGTGTCCAACAGTTCACATGTTGGCTGGGTTGGCCAGGCCCAGGAAGTCAGTGGGGGTGAGAAGGCTGAGGCTCAGGGTCCTGGGACTGTTTAGCTGCCAAGTCTCTCCCCATTTCTGTTCCATTTCCTGTGAGTTATGTGGTGGATGCTTGGTAAATTTTTAGAGGATTATATTGAGTTGAATGAACGTTAGCTTGAAGGATAATAAGGATTCTTTATGTGGAGAGAACATGCAGAAGCAATGTACGAATAACTAGAATGAACAAAAGACCAGAGCCCAGTGGCTGGGGGTGGGTGGTCTGGCTGGAGTCCAGAGTGAGTCCAGGCACTGGCGGACTCTTGGGGCAGGCGGCCTACGCTGTTCTCTACCCTCTCTGTCCTCTTAGGCGAACACATCCAGCTCCCGGGTGGATCCTTTGGTTACACCAGAAGGGAACCACTAGGGGTGTGTGTTGGAATAGGAGCGTGGAACTACCCCTTTCAGATCGCCTGCTGGAAGTCGGCTCCAGCTCTGGCTTGTGGTAAGTATGGATTATTCTTCCGCCTGGGAGCTACCCTTTCTCCCTGGCATGATTTCACCCCTGCCCTGCCCCCTAGGGAGCTTTGAGGTTATACATTATTCCCATTTTTATTTATTTTTGTTTGTGGGAAGGAAGAAAGTTAATTTTGGTCTTGGAGATTTTATTATTATTATTATTATTATTACTGTCAAATGAATTAGATTTGTGCACTTGAAAGTTCTCTTCCTTTATGGACAAGAATTCTGAGCATTCGTTTCTGTGTAGCAGGTAGCACTTGGGAATTTCACTTCATTTAGGAAGCAGAAGACAAACTTAATTTGTGTCTTAAGAGAAATGAAAGGCAAGGTTTCCATTAGAGAAGCTTTGGTTGATTAATAAAAAGATTTCTTGCACTATTTAAAGCGAAGAATCTGTGGGAAAAGAAGACATTATGTCTTAGAAAAAACTCTCAGGTTAAAAGAGTCTAGTATTAAGACTTTGTATTGAAATGCAGCTTTTTTCTTGTTG
Organism: Bison bison bison; assembly: GCF_000754665.1. NCBI lineage: Eukaryota > Metazoa > Chordata > Mammalia > Artiodactyla > Bovidae > Bison > Bison bison. Next base: position 1,783,987 of record NW_011494877.1, on the reverse strand, counting down.
CTGCCTCATGTTCGTTTTGCCCATTTCTCTGTGATAGAGGGGAAATATAATTAAGTTACTAGCCTTGCAGACTCGCATCAAATTAATTAACCTTTCTTATCTTCAGTTTCAGCTTTTATAAAATGGGTCTAATCATACCTACTTCATACTGCTGTTGCAAATGTTAAATGAGGTTAATATATGTAAAAAGCTGTAGATACATAAGGCATTACTGGTTGAGACATTGCAAGTGTGTGGCTTGGTCTGTTTCATGAGAGAAACTAAGGAGGGAAGAACAAGATAGGTTTACTTATTAATAATAATTTTTGGTCAAGCATTTGATGGGGAACAGGAAACAATTAGAGTTGTTTTTTTTTAATTTTTAATTTTATATTGCATATAGCTGATTAACAATGTTGTGATACATGTATCCATTCTACCCCAAACTCCCCTCCCATCCAGGCTGCCATATAGCATTGAGTAGAGTTCTGTGTGCTCTGCAGTAGGTTCTTGTTGGTTATCAGTTTGAAATACAGCAGTGTGTACATGTTGATCCTAAACTCCCTAACTATCCCTGCCCTCCATCCTTCCCCACTGGCAACCATAAGTTACTTTTCTAAGTCTGTGAGTCTGTATCTGTTATTTTATAAATAAGTTCATTTGTATCATTTCTTTTTAGATTCTGCATATAAGGGATGTCATACAGTGTTTCTCAACTGGAGTTGTTCTTGATGTGTCCTCCTTGTCCTGTCTTCAGAGGATCTTCAGTCTTAAAAAATCTTTCTGTATTTTTGTCTTGGTAATGCAGGTAACGCCATGGTCTTTAAACCTTCTCCCTTCACGCCCGTGTCCGTGTTGCTGCTGGCTGAAATCTATACTGAGGCTGGAGTCCCTCCTGGGCTCTTCAACGTGGTGCAGGGAGGGGCTGCCACAGGCCAGTTCCTGTGTCAGCATCGTGATGTGGCCAAAGTCTCCTTCACTGGAAGCGTTCCCACCGGCTCAAAGGTGAGAGTGAAACAGTAGGGGCATCTGGTTATGACATCTCGGTGTGGCTCTGTCAGGCCTCCCCAGAGCGTGTGATGGAGGCTTAGCCTCTGATTTTACCTAGCTTGTATTGGCAGGGAGGCTGTATGGATTACTGGGCCAAGGTCTGAAGTGTACTTGAGAAGTGTGAAGGAGTAGTTAGAGCAGCTCGGTGTGTTAGGCCCGCTGGGGACGGGAGTCGTCTTCTGCCTGTGTCTGGGGGGTCAGACCCTGGGCTGCCACTCGTATCCTTCAGTGACTTACCTCATCTGTAGCTGCCACCTCTGAATAAAGGGTGTTTTCCCAGTTTGTTCAGATTCATCGATTTGACCTTAATTTGTGCTCTGAGTTCTGTCAGCCTGGAATACAGTTAGAGCAATACAAAAGAATTTCTGCCCATGACAGATGAATTGACAGGTTGTCTTAAATGAACTCCCTCTTAAGAATATGCAATTCTGTAGATTCTCTTCAGTGTTCTGGAAAAGACTATTTCAAGTAGACTAAGGACAGAGTATATTGAGAACAAGGCTGCAGGTCACACGTAGTTCAACATGACTTTTCAGGGTCACGGTCGAGTTAACCTATAACATGTAATCTCATTGGTGTTCAACTTCTCGATGCTTTTGTTCTTGTTCTGTAAGATCATGGAGATGTCTGCTAAAGGAATCAAACCTGTCACCCTGGAACTCGGAGGCAAGTCTCCACTTATCATCTTCTCAGACTGTGACATGAAGAATGCTGTGAAGGGGGCGCTGATGGCCAACTTCCTTACTCAAGGCGAGGTGTGTACCTGACCCTGAAAGAGGTTTAGAGGGAGTCTTCACCTTTCATGTCACAGCATGTTTTTTTGTTTTTGTTTTTGTTTTTAATTTATTTATGTTTTAATTTGAAGGATAATTGCTTTACAGAATTCTGTTGTTTTCTGTCAAACCTCAACATGCATCAGCCATTGGTATACACATATCCCCTCCCTTTTGAACCTCCCACAGCTTGTTTTAAAGCTTGTTATTTTGAAATAATTTCAGACTTACAGAAAAGTTGCACAGATAATACAAAGAATTCTCATATACCTTTGAACCAGGTTCTTCAATGTTAACATTTTATCACGTTTACCATTCTGGCTGTCTTTCCATGGGTTTCCCTGATGGTTCAGACATTAAAGAATCTGCCTGCAATACAGGAGACCTGGGTTCAATCCCTGGATCAGGAAGACCCCCTGGACAAGGGAATGGCAACCCACTCCAGTATTCTTGCAGAGAATGCCATGGCAGAGGATCTTTGTGGGCTACAGTCCCTGGGGTTGCAAAGAGTTGGACACGACCGAGCAGCTAACACTTTGACTTTTCACTTATTGTCTGTGCATGCATATGCATGTTACTGTATTTTTCTGAACTGTTTGAAAGTTGCAGACAGAAGATCCGTAACCTCTCCATTCATATGTGTATTTCTCAAAAAAAGTGAAAGTGAAGTCGCTCAGTCGTGTCCAGTTCTTTGCGACCCCATGGACTGTAGCCTACCAGGCTCCTCCGTCCATGGGATTTTCCAGGCAAGAGTACTGGAGTGGGCTGCCATTTCCTTTTCCAGAGGATCTTCCCAACCCAGGGATCGAACCTGGGTCTCCTGCATGGCAAACAGATGCTTTACCACTCTGAGCCACCAGGGAAGCCTATTGCCTTCTCTTAAATAAGCACAATGGTTAGTAGAATCCGTAACTTGGTGTTAATGTAGTACTGTTATCCAATCATAACCCTTATTCACATTTCTGCATTTGTTTGACTAATGTCCTTTTAGAAACAACTTCTTTTTTGCTGGCTCAAGATCTAATCCAGGAAGATGTGTTGCATTTACTTGTGGTGTCTCTTTAATCTCATTTAATCTGGAATAGTTCTAAAGTCATTCTGATCTTTCAGTACCTTGACATTTTAGAAGAACCAACCCATTTATTTTGTAAAATGTTCCTCATTTTGGGTCTGTTTAGTTGTTGTTTTTTTTTTTTAATTGGATTTAGTTTATGGATTTTTGGCAAAAAATGGTATTTTACAGTGGTGTCGCTGACTTTGATCACCCGCTTAAGGTGGGTCTTTATCTTGAAGTTGCTGTTTTTTCCTCTGAGGTTAATGAGTGTCTTGTAGGAGATCAAGTGAGACTACCTTGTTCCTTATCAAACTTGGATCTGCTGGTTTTAGCACCCTTTGATGTCCACTAGAACATCTTTTTCTGGTGGTCACCAAGTGGTGATTTTCCAATTCTGTTATTCCTTCTGCATTTATTTAGTTTACTGCCTATTGAAAGAAAGAACTTTTTCCCCATCTCCCTAGTTTGTTTTTCATTCATTTACTTTTATCAGCATGAACCCATGGATTCTTACCTCATTCTGTGAGTTACTATTACTATTTGTTTTGATGCTCAAATAATTGAAGATTGTGCTGGCGGGAGCCTCTTTCTATGGCTTTTTGATATGTCCCCATTATTATTTGAGCACTGTTTTACTTCCTGGCATAGCAAGGTGTTCTAAACACATCTTGTGCTTTCTGTGGTGGAACTCTGGAATGAGCTATTTCTCTAAGAAAACTTGGTTCCATTTAATGGTAAACGGTTTTTAGAAATGAAGATCTGGGTGCCAGATGTACTTGTTTCTGCTGGAGTATTATCGCTTCTATGTCCTCTCAAGAGTCCAGAGCCAGGAAATACATATTGATATTTGGCATATGTGTATGTAAGCACACATATATCTATTTATATCTGTCTATATTAATAACTATAAGTTTATACAGATATTTCCCATCATTCCAGTGTTGCAAGGTTTATTTTAGCCTCCTCCCTTCCATGTTCATAATTTCCTTCTCTGATAGTGAAACATTTAGCATCCATTACTCACAATACATGTAATTGCTCAGTCCTAGAATATGTTTATAATAGTTTCAGATTTGCACTTGCATTACTGTGAAAAACAAACCTTCTGACTAGCTTGCAACCTTCTTTCTATAGTTCTTTTTGGTTTTAGCCTAAGGGTATATAGTTAAAATCTGTGTTCAGAAATTAATGGGTCAGTTCTTCTTTCACCACCCCCTTCAATATGGTTATGATATTCACTTTATTTTAAATTGAGATCTTATTTTTAAATTTATTATTTTATTTTTTTGGCTGCACCACACAGGATGTAGGATCTTACTTAGTTTCCTGACCAGAGATTGAACCTGGGGCCCAGCAGTGAAATGGGGTCCTAACCACTGGACCACCAGGGCATTCCTAATTATTTGTGATTTTAAAGACAAACATTGACTATGAAATGCTCTAGATTTTTACTAGACTCAGGATCTCAGTTCTTGATCTGTTTGTACTCTTCAATTCCTTCTACTCTTAACCTCAAAATATACGACCAAATTGAACACCTGAGGTGAGAAAATAGGAGAAGTCTTATGAGACATGTAGATCTATTAATTGCCTTAAGGAAATTTAAATAAAAACAAAGGCTTAACTTTTATTTCAAGGGGCAGAGAGTTTGTATGTAGGGTAGCATGCCTTCAATTACATGTGTGATCCTGTTCAGTATGGTGATAATTTTTTAGAAATGGAACTAACTTTTAAACACGGTATACTGTTTCTTTAATTTTTTTTTTTGGCTGCACAGGGTGTTAGCTGCTGCATGTGGGATCTAGTTCCCCAACCAGGGATGGAACCTGTGTCCCTGAATTGGGAGCACAGAGCCTTAGCCACTGGACCACCAGGAAGTCCCCTGTTTCTTTTAAATTTAAAGCTGCTGGATTTTTTTCCCTTTTCCTTTTTCCCCCCTTTGTGGTGTGCTCAGTCACGTCTGACTCTTTGTGACCGCATGGACTGTAGCCCACCAGGCTCCTCTGCCCTTGGGATTTCCCAGGCAAGAATACTGGAATGAGTTGCCATTTCTTCCTCCAGGGGATCTTCCTGACCCAGGGATTGAATCCATGTCTCCTGTGTCTCCTGCATTGCATACAGATTGTTTACTGCTAAGCCACTGGGGAAGCTTTTTACCCCTTACTTACATATAATTTGTGTCTGTTTTTTAGGTTTGTTGTAATGGTACAAGGGTATTTGTGCAAAAGGAAATTCTTGATCAATTTACAGAGGAAGTGGTGAAACAGACGCAAAGGATAAAAATTGGAGATCCCCTTCTGGAAGATACAAGGATGGGTCCCCTCATCAACCGACCACATCTGGAGCGAGTCCTTGGGTTTGTTAAAGTGGCAAAGGAGCAGGTAAGAAACAAGTAGAGATGCGACGAGATGAGGGGAAGGGTAATTCCTCCTGGGTTACTTGCTCTGCGCGCTTCCCTGTGGTCATGTCCATCTGGGAGCCGTATTCTGCACTGCACTTGCAGTAGAGTGACTAAGTGTCCATTCGTTCAGGACACAGGTAGCATTTCCAGAATGCATATTGAGGTTGTGTGTTTAACATAAAGTATGCATTCTTCCTTTCTTTTTTGGCAGGGTGCTAAAGTGTTATGTGGTGGAGACGTCTTTGTACCTGAAGACCCCAAATTAAAGGATGGGTATTACATGAGACCTTGTGTGTTAAGTATGTCCTCTTCTTGTTTGCTTTTAAACAGTTTGAATTAAATGTTAGACACAAAAAAAAATTTATAAACTGTACATATGGTGTAAGGCAAGGGTCGGAACTGTGTGTCGCCGCTACTCAGATGTGAGAAGTAGAAGTTCTCTGTTGCCATGGAAGCCTCCTGTTTGCCCCTCCTCTTCTTGGATGGTGTTATCAGTTACCTGGGACTTAACTAGGCACACACCTGTTGTTCTAGAACCAAAATGAAAATTCATGTTTGATTAAAACTTAAGTAGTGAATTTCTTTTCTCAAGCAACTTGGTAAAGAGTGTGTTTTACTTTGAACTTTTAGATCATCAATATAATAAAACCAATTTGTCAGACAGTATACTAATATTAAAACTTAACTGATATAATAATTGTTAGCATTTCCTTTCAGTCTGAACAGTCTCCGGGTTTGGACAGTCAAGTGTGTGGTCATCCTGCTGTTCTCATCCGTCTCCTCCCCTCCTGCCTGCGGGGGACACTGTTTTAGATGGTGGTGGTGTTAGTATCTACTGTAAAAATACTGCCAGTCTTCTTGGCTTTAAAAAACTATATATAGATGAAATAATGCAGTATAATTCCTTACACCTTATCTTGAAGATAGATTCAGCTGACTTTGTTCCTGAGGTTGATAGTGGTGCCACTTTTCAACACTTGGTATTTGACTTGATGCAGTTTAACCTTTAGCCCTTGCTAGAAAAGCAACTACTGAGGCTTAAAGGCTGTGCATTTAGCATCCATACCATGAACTAGCTTGTAGCTGTTAAAGAAGAAGGAAAACTTACATTATGTTTTTAAATAGCAAATATAGGTTAAGCAATAGTGTATGTGGTATTATCCCAAATCTGAAAAACCAGATATGTGCATGGGACAAAGAAGGAGCAGAGAACATGCATCATAATATTGATAGTGGGTTTACTTCTCTAGATGCTTGGAGTAAAGGTGATTTTTGTTAAACTTCATGCATTGCTGAATATTACAGATTTTCTGTAGATTATGTTTGTTTATTTAGTTGAAGGATAATTGCTTTACAGTGTTGTGTTGGTTTCTGCTATACAGTGTGAATCAGCTATAAGTATAGATCCGTGCCTTCCCTCTTGAGCCTCCTTCCCAAGCCCCCCACCCCACCCATCCTGGCCGGCTCACCTCCCTGTTACACAGCAGCTCCCCTCTCGCTGTCTGTTTACACATGGTGGGTCAATGCTGGTCTCCCAACTCGTCCCACCCTCTCCTTCCTGCCGACCCTCTCTCTGTGTCCGCAACTTTGTACGTAAAGATGCCTGCCTCTATTCTTGCCCTGCAAATAGGATCCTCAGTACCTTTTGTAGATTCCATAAATATGCATTAGTATATGATATTTGTTTTCCTCTTTCTGACTTACTTCACTCTGTGTAACAAGTTCTAGGTTGATCCCTCTCACTACAACAGACTTAAATTGAGAATGTGTATTTTGCAATTAGGAAAAAAACATTTTTTTAAGCTGTGAACCTATGTAAAGAACAGGGAGCTAACTGCCTCCACTTCATCCTAGTGATTCTGAAAGCCCAATTTGTGGTCCACAGTGTCAGTATCGCTTGGAAAACTGGTCGAGGCAGATTTCTGGCCTCTGCCCTAGACCCCCAAATGTAACTCTGAGGGGCTAGAACCTCAAGACCTGCGTTTTGGGAGAATGGATACATGTACATGTATGGTCGAGTCCTTTCGCTCTCCACCTGGAACTGCACAGCATCGTTAATCGGCTATACTCCAATACAAAATAAAAAGTTCAAAAGGGAAAGAAAGTTCTCGGTTTGTTTTTGTGCCCATTAAAGTTTGAGACTGACTCCAGAGGCTCAATCTTTAGATTCATTTACTAGATTTGGGGCTGAAGTACAGTGCAGGGACCTCTCTTTTCTCACATAGGAGCTGCTGCTTTATCCCCTCATCTCTTGACTCTGGTGTAGAGCATACTGCACACAGCGCCACACTCTGTTATCAGCCTGCGTAAGACGAACTGTATTCTGGGACAGTTGGGTAATGAACTGTCATGAATCATTTACTATTCTGACTAACACTTTCCCTAAACATGGTATATGGACTAGCAGTTTTCAGAGATTTAGATCATAATAAACTATCCTTGCAGAGAAGGCGATGGCACCCCACTCCAGTACTCTTGCCTGGAAAATCCCACGGATGGAGGAGCCTGGTAGGCTGCAGTCCATGGGGTTGCAAAGAGTTGCACACGACTGAGCGACTTCACTTTCATTTCACTTTCAAACTATCCTTAATCACCACCTAAAATTATTAAATATACCTTTGTAGATAATTTCAGTGTCCCCAAAGTACACTGTTACATACAGAGGAACAAAGAGCTGTTTTTACTTTGTATATACAAGCTCTGATCTATCTCTGAGGAGATTTTGGAGTCCTCATCTTTATAGATATGTGAGTAGTTGGTTTTTAGCTTTGGCTGGTGTAAAGCTGGTATTTATAGTAGGGCTCTAAGGCTGTTTTCCTGCCTCAGCATTTACATATATCACACAGCCTTACGGACGCATATCTCACTCCTTGCAATGGTTGCCAGCGCTGAGATGAGCTGTTTCTCAGCCACAGTGAGATAAAAGCACCATTCTCTTGAAGGTCACTGGGGTTCACTGTTGCACATCTAAATATATGAGCTTCTTTAGGTATACATGTGTATTTTAAAAAGTCAAGTGTGAATTTAATCATTTTAGGGAGTTAATCACTTAAGTACATTTTCATATTAATTGAACACCCATTCAGTTATTTCTGTTTATGTTTGTACATTGTATTTTCTCTTTAAAAATACTGTTTCTCCTTCTACTATCACAGTTATTAAGAAAAAGTGAAAAAGTGTAAAAAATATTAATCTTGTATGACATTTTAACAGAAATTGGGATATATGTACAGTTTGTATTTTTTTCAGTGACTCTTCATCATAAGCATTTGCTTATTAAATTTTCTTCAAAAACATTACTTTTCGCGGCTTTATGGAAGTTCATCATTGGGGTGTGTTTTGTTCACATGACCATCCCATTGATTTTAGATGCCTTGCTTGTTGCTTCTCGTTTTCATTGTCACAGGAGTGTTGTGATGGAAGTCCTTGTACATATATCCTTGTCCACCTCATTACCTATGTCCTTGAAAAGTGAAAGTGTTAGTTGCTCAGTTGTGTCCGACTCTTTGAGACACCATGAACTGTAGCCCACCAGGCTCCTCTGTCCATGGAATTTTCCAGGCAAGAATACTGGCATGGGGAGCCATTCCCTTCTCCAGGGGACCATCCCGACCCAGGGATTAAACTCGGGTCTCCTGCAGGCAGATTCTTTACCATCTGAGCCATCAGGGAAGCCCTAACTATGTCTTTATGATGAATATAAAAAAAAAGTAGATGTAGAATGAACACAAAGGCCATGACTCCTTAATATGCAGTGTTCATGATCATGCAGGAAGGATGCTCTGATTTATAATCACACTGGAAATGTTGCATTGAAATTTCTCTAAAGCTGTGTATTTCACTGTTTACTATGAACAAGGAATTTTAACATGCCAGCATGTTAAAAGGAATTCAGATAATTCCTTCACTGATGTTTGATTTTTAAAATAATGTTTGCAGCTAATTGCCGAGATGACATGACCTGTGTAAAAGAAGAAATCTTTGGACCAGTTATGTCCATTTTATCATTTGACACTGAAGCTGAGGTTCTGGAAAGAGCCAACGACACCACTTTTGGACTAGCTGCTGGTGTCTTCACCAGGTAGGTGGGGAAGGACACTCCACACAGCTTTGAAGGAAGGGGGCTGCTATGTCTCCTTAGATATTCATCTTATTCCTCCACTGGCGTTTGCCCTCGTTGCATTTGCATCAGCATGTTCTATCTGCTTCAGGTAGAGTCAGAAGATGCCAACGTAGCAGCACAGCCGGAACCCTACTGTTGAGTTTAAATTAAGCCATTAACTTTATTGATACATCCTATTCTTTTTTTTATTCATTCATTGAATAAGTATTTAAGTTTCTGATCTATGTAAAGCATTGTGTTAGGTCCCTATTAAAAAATACATGTCAAGGAATTTAGAAACCTGTAAGCATATAAATACTGGCAGTAGTTTTCAAAGACATGATTTTTAATAGCTTTATAGTAGTCCCTAAATTGGGATGCATTGTAACACATGTAGGCCTTCTAGTGTGTATTTAGGGTGCTGTTTCCAATTTTAACTATTGTAAGTAATGTGATTACTATCTTGGTACATAAACTTAAACCGATGAAAAGCAAACAGTGATTTGGGAGTAAAATTCTTTGAAAATGATTGCAGATTGTTTGATTATATACAAACTCTGATTTGTCTTTGGCAATAGTAGGCAGTTTTCTAAGACTGCTTTACAATTGAGAATATGCTGTTTCTTTAGTTATATACAAGTTTGGGGGGTTTTTTGTAGTTTTGTGGTGAGGAACTTGGGGAGGAAGACCCAAGTCTCCCTTGAGGACCTGATGAGTTGAGTTGTGAAGGAAAGAACGAGCTCCTTTTTGTTGTTGTTTCTAACAGACTTTGTTTTTTTAGAGCAGTTTTAGGTGCAATGCAAAATTGAGTGGGAAGTACAGAGATTTCCCAGTCTCTCCGCCCCAACATGTGCACAGCCTCCCCGTGATCGACATCGCCCACCAGAGTGGTACAGTTGTTAGAACTTATGAGCCTCCATGAACACGTCATTATCACCCAAAGACCATGGTTCACGTGAGGGCTCACTCTTGGTGTGCGTTCTGTGCATTTGCACACGTATAACGCGGACCCAGTGCTGTCGTGTCACACAGAGCAGTCTCACTGTCCTAAAAGCCCTCTCTGAGGAGCTGCTCGTGTTGATGTGAGGAGAGAGTGGGTTACGTCTCTCCTGCTACTTTGCCGCACCACCAAAATACAAAGGCCAGTTACAGAGGACGGTAACTCCTTTTTTAAAAAAAAAAGACAGCTTTGTTAGGATAATTCACCTACCAAATAATTCACTCATTTAAAGTATACAATTCAGTAGTTTCTAGTGTATTTATAGATTGTACAACCGTCATTATAATCTAACTTTAGAACATTTTTGTCATCCCAAGAACATTAACAGGTACTCTGCATTCTCCCTCCCCCCACCCATGGCAACCACTAATCTGCTTTCTGTCTTTATAGATTTGCATATTTTGAAAATTCTGCATAAATGAAATCATACAGTATGTGGCCTTTCATGACTAGCTTCTTTCACTTAGTTCATTTACTAGGTTCTTTTCAAAGTTCATTTACGTTGTAGTCTGTATCACTACTTTATTCCTTTCTGCTACTGTGTGTGTGAAAGTCGCTCAGTTATGTCTGACTCTTTGTGACCCAGTGGACTGTAGCCCACCAAGCTTCTCTCTCCATGGGATTCTCCAGGCAAAAATACTGGAGTGGGTTGCCGTGCCCTTCTCCAGGGGATCTTCCCAACCCAGGGATCAAATCCAGGTCTCCCACATTGCAGGCGGATTCTTTACCATCTGAGCCACCAGGGAAGCCCTTTTCTATACTGAGTAATATTCTGTTGTATGAATATATCACATTTTGTTTATTCATTCACAAATTGATAGACATTAGGGCTATTTCTACTTTTTGGCTGTTATGAATAGTGCTCCAGTGAGCATTCATCTATGAGTTTTTGTGTGAAAATTTCTTTGTGTGCATGTTTCATTTTGCTTGGTATAAACCCAGGAGTAGAATTGCTGGATCATATGGAAACTCTGTTTAACTTTTTGAGGAAATGCCAAACTGTTTTCCAAAGTGGCAGCAGTACTTTACTTTCCCATCAGCAGTGTTTAAGGATTCCAGTTTCTCCACATCCTCACTAGCAACTGCTATTATCTGTTCTTTTGATTTTAGCCATCCTAGTGATGGCAACCCACTCCAGTGTTCTTGCCTGGAGAATCCCAGGGACGGCGGAGCCTGGTGGGCTGCCGTCTATGGGGTCACACAGAGTCGGACACGATTGAAGTGACTTAGCAGCAGCAGTGGATATGCAGCAGTGTCTTGTAGTTTTGATTTGCATTTCTGTGAGTTGCCTTTTTACTTTTCTGATAATCTCACTTGTGATACAAAATTGAAAAATTTTTATAGATCAAAATTATTCTATTTTTTTTAATCTGTTACTTTTGGTGTCTTGTCTAAGAAGGTTGTGTCTAACGGAAGGTCATGGAGATTTATTCCTGTATTCTTTGAAGAGTTTTATGGTTTTCAGTCTGATACTTTAGTTAAGTGATCCATGTGAGTTAATTTTTGTGCACTGTGTGAGAAGGGGCTGGCTCTTCATTCCTTTGCATGTGGACATCCGGTTGCTCCAGCATTGTTTGCTGAAAAGATTATTTTCCCCCATTGAATTGTTTTTAGCACCCTTGTTGCTGCTACATATTTTATAGATGCTTTTGGATGAGACTACAAAATTCAAATTCTTACCTATTTTGCCTGGATGGTATAAGATTTTAAAAACACATTGTGAAGAAATAAGAATTTGTCAATGTTTTGAAACCCTTAGAAGTGACAGTCTCACTTTTCCTGTTAAAGTTGTAGCAAAAGAAACTATGACTAACCAATGCAATTTATTTCTTCATAGGGACATCCAGCGCGCCCACAGAGTGGTGGCGGAGCTCCAGGCTGGAATGTGCTTCATTAACAACTACAATGTCAGTCCAGTGGAGCTGCCATTTGGTGGATATAAGAAGTCAGGTGAGGAGTTGGGAATTGTGAAAAATTCTTGTCTCTGGAAACACTGGTCATAACAGATCAGGTTCCTAAACTTGTATGTGTATCAGAATTACCAAAATGTATATGAATTCCTCATCCTCCCCAGGCCCACTGTATCCATGAGAATGGAAGCCAAGCATCTTTATTTTTTCCAGAAGTTCTCCAGAAGGTTCTGATGTATAAGTTGGCTTGTTAACAGTGGCATTACTTTTTCCTCACAGTCGATAATTGCTGTAAGCATAAAACCACTCTGAGATGTCCTAACCATAGCAAGCTTATAATAGTCTGTTAGGAGATTTGAGGCATCAGGAACATAGCCATTACTCTGAGGTTCTTTTCTTTGGCACTTGTTGCTAATTACACCAGTTTTGTGAAGTGGGCTTCCCTGGTGGCTCAGATGGTAAAGAATCTGCTTGGAATGCAGGAAATCTGGGTTTAATCCTTAGGTCAGGAGGATCCCCTGGAGAAGGGAATGGCTATCACTCCAGTATTCTTGCCTGGAGAATTCCATGGACAGAGGAGCTTGGTGGGCTATAGTCCATGGGGAAGCCAAGAGTCGGACATGACTGAGCGACTAACACTGACTATATGAAAATCGGTTTGGACTTTGTAGACGTACCTTTCTAAGAGTCTGACCCCTAGTCTCTTGGCAGGTATTTATAGCCGTCACAGTGTTGGCAAACACATAAATACCGACAAATAATGGTGAGATTGTGGGTGTTTATTTGACAGTTTTATTGGTATTGTGTTTGGTATCACCCTGGAATTCTCTACTCATACATCTCTAGATTCTTGTCCCTGTGGAATCATGCGGGGAAGCTGTCACACGGACTCAAATGCAGGGTAGGAATCAGGACTCTGTTTTGTTCATTCTTAACCCTCAGATTGTTTGGAATCTGTAGCTGTGGCCTCAGTGGGGCCTCTGCACCCAGCTCTCCCTTCCTAATCAGCATCTTTGCATCAGTGCCCATGGATAGTTCTACGTAGATGAGAGGACATAAAGCTGGCCTAACGTGCCTGGTGAGCTCCATGCTGAGAGGCTCTGAAAAGGAACAAAAGCTAGAGAAGGCCCTCCCGGCCTTTGAGTGTGTCGCCTTTGGAATGGTGCCCCCTGGAGACACGCAGTTTTGGAGGCTGGGCCTAGGCCTTAGGATGCAGAGCCTGCCTCAGCCTGGGGCAGGAGCGCAAGGAAGGCTGTCCTTGTAGCACGCAGCCTCATCTACAAGTGATTGCGTGGTGTCTTGGCTTTGAGTAGCCTGAGGGCCTATAGGGTCCACTCCCCACATGAGTGGGCAGAGTCTAAATAGTTGGTGCTCCTAAAGATTCAATATAAGAGGAGGTTACTAAGTGTGTTATGTAGGGTTAGGTTTTAAGTTAGCACTGACCTTTAAAGGCATCAGGTTGATAATTGTAGAGAATGCTCTAATGTTTGATGAGGAAATCTGAACATTTTAGACCTTAGCCCAGAAAAGTAAATACTGGAAGTTAAGGTTCATACTGGTAAGAAATGAAGCCTAAGGGTTTCCCCGTCCCTGTCCTTGATGGCCAGCAGGTCACTTTCCGCACGTCTGGCTCCACAGCCACAGCCTGCGGGGAGGACGGGCTCCCGGAAGCTGTGCCACTGCGCTCTCCCCAGCCCGGGAGCAGGCCCTGCGCGTCTCTGCAGGCCGCCGTGGCTGGGGCCCGCCAGTGGCGCATCCTCACCCTGTCTCTCTCTTTCAGGATTCGGCAGAGAGAACGGCCGGGTGACAATTGAGTACTATTCACAGCTGAAGACCGTGTGTGTGGAGATGGGTGACGTGGAGTCTGCTTTTTGAACACGCGGTGACACCAGTGAATAACGAGAGCCAGCTGCACGACTGTGGCAGTGCGGCCGCCTGCTGGTTCAGACCCAGAGTATTGGTCATTCAGGATAAGAAAATGGTTCAGTGATGCTCTTCATGGCTCAGTCATTTTCCTAAGTGAAAATGTGCTTAAGTGTCTTTTATATACTAATCAGGAAAGCTTGATTTTCCTCAAAGCTGATTTCTCTAAATAATCTTTGAGAGTCACTAACAACTTTCCAGAGAACAGGGGGAGGACCAGGATTGTTCATCTTCCATGGAGCTCACCCACTCATGGGTTCATTTTAGCATACTTTAAAGAATACTTGCCTTTAGAGGTTCCTGGGCATATCAGAAGAGATTTCTGCTCCTTGGCGTTTTTAAGTCCACGGTCCCTTGTCATCCCGCAGAGAAGGCTGATAGTGGGGACAGCGGGCTTGGCTAACAGGCGGGTCAGTGGGGCGTGGACGCTGATTGGCCAGAGCCAGCGCTGTGGTGGTGGTGGTGGTTGGGGAAGGGGGGAATCAGCTCCAATCCTTGAGTTACAGCTTGTTCTCTTACGATGGAAGGGTTTCCTTTTAAATGTACAGATCCTTTTTATGCCACTGCAGTATGCTAAAACTAAATAAATCACACCGACAGCCTTTTCAGTGTCGTGTTTTGAAGCTAAACACATCTTAGGGCTATAGAGGGACACAGGATAGGCTAAAGTTCAAGACAGAGGATTTGACATTCTTTGCAGTGAGTACACGCAGGCAGGCTTCTGCTACTGTAACGAACTATCAATGGCCCACGCAGACTTCTGGGCTCCGTTTTCTTCCCAGCCCCAAAGAACAGGGCCTGCCTTTGAAGGGCTGTCAGTTCACAGTGACTGCTCAGACTGTTGCAGCAATCCTTACCTTGCTGCCTTACCAGCCTTTCAGGGAAGTAATTTAAGTTTAACAGTATTAGGGTTCTCCAGAGAAACAGAACCAATAGAGTAGAACAGGTGAGTGTAAGCAAAGATTTCTTACAGGAGTTGGCTCATGTGATTATTATGGCAGCTGAGAGAGAAGGCCCATAGTCTTCTGGCTGCAAGCTGGAACCCAGGAAAGATAGTGGTGTAATTCAGTCCATGTCCTGAGGCCTGAGAACCTGGAGTGCTGCCGGCGTCTGAGGGCAGAAGACGGACACTCGGCTCCAGCAGAGGCTGGATCTGCTGCTCTTGTGCCTTTGTTCTGGTTGGGGTGTTTAATGGTTGGATGAGGCCCACCCACAGTGGGGAGGGCCATCTGCTTTGCTTATTTATTAGTTCACCAGTTCAAATGCTGATCTCTTCTGGAAACACCCTCATAGACACATTGGGGCACCATATAGCCCAGTCTGATCGACACATAAACATCACAGTAGCTAATAGGCGAGGGATGATTCTTGTTACTGGGCCTGCATCTGTTTATGTACTGTGGTGGGCAAACACTGTAATTAGAGGATGAGAACAGTTGAATCAGCCTTTCTTGATAGATAATTGCACAGAGGGTCCTCTCGATGGATACCTGTACACAGGGTCCTCTCTTGCCAGATACTTGCACACAGGGTCCTCTCTTGGTGGATACTTACACACAGGGTCCTCTCTTGATGGATACTTACACACGGGGTCCTCTCTTGATGGATACTTACACACGGGGTCCTCTCTTGGTGGATACTTACACACGGGGTCCTCTCTTGGTGGATACTTACACACGGGGTCCTCTCTTGGTGGATACTTACACACGGGGTCCTCTCTTGGTGGATACTTACACACGGGGTCCTCTCTTGATGGATACTTACACACAGGGTCATGGATACTGAGCAAGGCCAACAGGGATCTCACTCCATGTCTCAGGATCCTGGTGTGACTTCAGCAGTGGCAGCCGCCTGGATAAGACGGGTTTCTAGTAATCCCTCTGAAGAGAAAGCAGCTAAGGTGTTCTGTCTGCTACTTCCCTTCTCATCAAATACTCACACTGAACATGAGGAAGTTCTTAGCCCTAGTTTTTAGATGAAGAAACTCAGAATTGGAAAAGTCTTGACCACAGTCAAGTCATAGGTTGAGGAGCGGGGTTCCAACCCAGGAATGTGGGGTTGTTATTCTTGTGCTTTCTGCTCCTTCCACGCTTCCTAGTCCTTAGTTCTGTGTATTCATTTCCTATGACAGTTTACCGCAAACGTGGGGACTTTAAAACAACACCTTTATTATTTCATGTTTCTGGAAGTCAGAAGTCCACAATGGTTTTACTGGGCAGATCAGGGTGTTGGCGGGGCCCAGCTCCCTCTGTAGGCTCTAGAAGAGACTCCTGACTTTTCCAGTCTCCAGAGTGCATTCTGTGGCTCATGGCCCCTCTGTCTTCAGCACCAACAGCTTAGCATCAGGTCTCTCCCTGCTTCCCTTGCCCTCCTCTGTGTAGGCAGATCTCCCTCTGTTTCTGGACAATTATGACAGCATTGGGGACCGACCAGACGGTCCATAATTATCTCTCATCTCAAGACCCTTAACTTAGTCATATTGTAAAGACTCCTTTTGCCATATAAAGTAATATTCAAAGGTCCCAAAAATTAGGAAGTGGGCATACCTGATGAGGAGCATTATTCCAGCTGCCACCCCAGTCTTGTCCAATGTGTTCTGGATGTTAACAGCTATTGTATTTCACAAATTGGCCTGAACAAAGATTCTTAGCTGTTAATGAAGCATCTTAGGACGATAATATATATATATATATATATATATATATATAATGCATTTAAGGAAACATGATTTAGCCTAGGGGCCAGGCCTTCCTTTGGTTTAGAAGAAGTTGTGTCATCTAGTTAAATTCTGGAATCTTTTTTTCTCCACTAGTATTTTGATTCACTTTTGAAAGTTAAGCAGAAGGTATCCTTCTTTCTCCCTCCTCCCATCTAATCTGATCTTCTGGAGGTAACTACTGTTAATGTTTGGGTGCATATCTTTCCCAAGATTTTCTTAGAAGTAATAACTATTAACCCTGTATCTTGATGAAGCCACGTGTAAATGTATTCAGCTCATGTTCCTTCATATGCATTGTAGGATTTCTTTGGTTGACAAATTCCTGTGGGAAAGCATCATTTAACTGCTATTGATAGAAACTGTCTTGGAGTTGTATTGATGGGAAAGAGGAAAACCAAGACTCATGTTGGCTCACTCCTTTGCAGTAGCTCAGAGTGCTGATCTCTGGTCTGGCTTTTCATTCCATATAGAAGCAGTCTCTCTCTTGGGCAGGTCTTTTTCAGATAAAAGGTAGCCACTGGGCCCCTTCTTTCCACCTGCTCCTCTATTTCTTACCTTGGAGTCTTTTGCTGCCTAAGGCAAGAATCTGGCAGAATGAAAGTTGGTTCCAGTTTACTGACAGCAGCGTGGAAGCCATCCTACCCGGAGCTTCCAGAGATGGGGGTTTGGACAGCCCCGAGCCCTTGCTTGCTTCTTACAATGGCAGTTTCCACCTTGGCTTCTCCAAAGTGCCTAGTTCTGAATTTGGCTTTCATTTGAAGTGAATATAATTCCTTGTTTTTTTTTTAATACCTAAAGACCTATGTTTTTCTTTCTAGGGTATTGAGGGGGAAAAATCTGCAAAGGGGAAAAAGGAGACTAAGCCTTAGCAGTTAAGAGATGCTGTGAAAAACTATCAAGTCAGATCAGCAGTGAGCAGTCTCTCACTGTGAACTAGAGTTCCTCATGCTTTGCTTAAGGCCGACTGTGGCTTCAGTTAGAACACAATCCACGTTCCTTACTGTGTCCACCATGTCCTGCGATCTCACTTCCTCTGTTCACCTGTGCGTTACTCTGCCAGACTCGTTCTTGCCTCAGGAACCTCATGTTCACTGTCCCTCTTCCCCAGAGAGCATGTTTTCCCATATTTCCCATGGTCTCCCTATAAGCTGAAAGCCCAAAAGTAAACATTTACCTCCTTAAATCTACGGTACACACCCTCATCCCACTGTGCTATTTTATTTACTTCAAAACATTTATCACTATTTGAGATTACATGCTTGGCTAGAATGGAAACTCTAAAAGCCAGAACTGCCGTGCCACTGGGCTCACAGGAAGTACTCAGTGTTTGTTTAGGTGAACGGATTAGAAGGGTTGGGTAGAGCCCTGGTACACAGTATGGTCCCAGGGCAGCAGGCCTATGAATCAAGAGTCTGTATTTTCACAAGATCCTCAGGAGATTCTTATGCACAGTAGTTTGCCAAACACTGTATTTAGAGCAGTGGTTCTCAACTTTGGCCACATGTCTGAAATACCCAGAGAAAGCTTTGAAAATAGATTCTAATTTAATTGATTTGGGATTTGGCCTAACTTGTCTGTATTCTTAAAATGTTCCTGCCAGGGTGAATTTAGGGGACAGTCAAGGTTGAGAGCCACTGCTCTACTGCTGTGCTATCACTAGCCACATGTAGCTATTTAAACACAAAACTAAATGCAAACTCAGCCTTTTAGTTGCTCTCACCGCATTTCAAGTATTCCATGGCACACGTGGGTCGTGGTTCCTGTAGTGGACAGTGGAGATGAATATTTCCATCATATCAGAAAGTTCTATTGGACAGCGTGGCTTAAGAGAGGAAACTGAGAGAGCTGTTCGATTGAGTTAGGAGAGCATCTTTGGAAACAAATGCTATAGCGGAGAAAAGGAAACGGGGCCAACTCTGGGTGGGTGGGGTCCTTGGAACACGAGTAGATACTCTGGTTGCTGACGTTTGATGAAGTTTCACCAGCAGGTGGCGCTCATGCTTTCTCCCGCACCTCGTGCTGGAGCCTGAGCTGGCCCTTAGCCCTGGTGGGGACAGAGTTGGGCACTGCACGCACTGTTGTTTGATTCTTCAGAGCCTCATACAGCAAGGGTGGGCAGAGGTCAAGATGATGGACCAGAAGGATGTGGCAGTCTCCTCCTCCCACAAATACATCTAAAACAGTCAACGTGTGGAACAGTTCTCACGGAATACCTGCTGAACGCTGGCAGATCTCATACAACCAGAGCTGTAGGAAAGATGGCTGGGTAGGACAAAAGAAAAATGTAACTGGGATGGGACATGTGGCCCTGGGAGGGAGCTGTGAGAGAGGAAATGTTCCCCCATTCTGGGAAGCCCCTTCAGTGGCTGGGGGATCAGCCGGGACACAAAGGGAGCTTCAGAGGCTTGGAGGAGAGTGCAGCGGCTGCACTGTGGCAGGTGGAACAGAGACCTGCACCGACGGTCCTGGCCATGGGCAAACTGAATAATGCAGAACAGTGAATAAGTGATCTGGAAGATAAAATAATGGAACTCGCCCTATCAGAACATCAGACAAATTTTAAAAATGAAACCAATATTTGAGACCTATGGGAGAACATGAAGTGAGCCAATCTACACATAATAGGGATCCCAGAAGGAGAAGAGAAAAGGGGGTCAAACATGTATCTGAAAGAAATTAGCTGAAAACTTCCCAAACCTAAAGAAGGAAACACATATCCAAGTATAGGAAGCTGAGACAGTCCCAAACAAGATGAACCCAAACAGACCTCCCCCAAGACATAATTGAAATGACAAAAGTTAAAGTGAGGGTCCTAGAGGCAGCAAGAGAAAAGCAGTTACAAGGGATCCTCCGTAAGACTATCAGCCAGAAGGGAGTGGGAAGATATAAAGGTCCTGGAAGATAAAAATCTACAACCTATGATACTCTACCCAGTTAGAGTATCACTTAGAAACATTGGGCTGCACCCCATGGGCCCACAAGCCCTGTACTTGCCCATCCTTGAGACCAAAAATGAGCCTGGAGTCAGTGACTGACATCGGTGGTTTAATGGATGGGGGATCTTACGTGTCTAAAGCAAGCTCCCACTGTGTGCAGCAGTAAGGGGGCAGGACATGGTGGCAATCTTTGCTCCCGAGGGGAGGTTACCAGTTATGGGGGGATTGAGGTTAGGTTAGGTTGTCTTATCTGTTACCAGGGAAACTGGCAGAGGGTCATGCTCCTCACCGCTGCTTTGATAAGTGATCACAGAGGAGATACACTGATCTAAAGATTAGAACAGTCACTAGCTGATGTGGGGGCAAGTGTACAGGAAGGTCAGTCATGTGAGTAGGGTGCAGGCCCTTGTCAAGCAGGGGATGTACAGGAAGCAGGAGAACAGCCATCCTGGGGACCTGCTCGTACACTCACACCTACATCCCCTGCATGACCCTCACTGTCTTTGTCCACCTCTCTTCCATGATCCTGGGGACAGGTGTGTAGGGGGGCACTGCAACCAACCAAATACCACAAATAGAGATGGCAGCAGCCAAAGAGTATCAACAGTAAGATACCTCGTGTGCCAAGAACAATCATTTGCCAGAATGGGGACAGATTTTGGAGCCAAGCACTAACTGGGTTAATAGAGAGGAAGCCAATAGGAGCAGCAATGCCCTGTCTGCTTACAAGGAAGGTAAGGCCACCCCTGGCATTCACAAACCCAGAGCCACCCGCATGGGGCAGGGAAGACCCTAGCTCTGAAGGAAACATTCTAGTGCTCTAGCCAGAAGTGTTTTGTTAGCAGTGCACACATTGCTGCTGCTGCTAAGTTGCGTCAGTCATGTCCGATTCTGCGCGATCCCATAGACGGCAGCCCACCAGGCTCCCCCGTCCCTGGCATTCTCCAGCCAAGAACACTGGAGTGGGTTGCCATTTCCTTCTCCAATGCATGAAAGTGAAAAGTGAAAGTGAAGTCGCTCAGTCGTGTCTGACTCTTCGCAACCCCATGGACTGCAGCCTACCAGGCTTCTCCATCCATGGTATTTTCCAGGCAAGAGTACTGGAACGGGGTGCCATCGCCTTCTCCGAGCGCACACATTAGGTCTTCCCAAATGAAAAACAGTTAATTCTCCTAGTTGGACTTGTATGTGCAGCCCTATTCCAGCCCACAGAGCATAGCCTGGGATAAGGGGCTCATGGGCAGTCACCCTGGCAAAGTGTGAGCGGTATTGTGTGGTAACGTTTGCTGACAGGTCCTTGTGGCATATTGGCATGTGGGAGCAGAAGCTGGTAAGAGTATTTCCCCTCCGCCGTGGTCAGTCCTCCCCCATGTGGTCTCATGAGCCAGATCAAGTTTTCACAGAAGTCCAGAGGAAGACAACAGTGGCCTCTTGCAATGCCCCTAGCAATCTGATTCATTTCTCAGTGAGGTTCTCAGACGTCCTCTGCTCAGGCTAGGGATGAAATGTAAGACGTCTGACAGGCACAGCGCTAGGAAAAGAGGACTGTTAAGCAAAACACAAGCAATGTCCACATTCTGAGAGGATACCACAGCTGTCCTGGTCTTTGCTGCGGTTCAGAAAACTCGGGTTTCCAGTAATATACAAGAACATGTCCAAAATCACATCTCCAATGGCCACCTAGCTTTACCTTAGATGTCTGAACCACAGCTCCTCCATCTGGACTTTCAAATGTATTCCCCTCCACAATGGCCAAAGCAGCTGTGCCATGCAGGTTCCTCCAGTCAGTAAAGTTTAAGTTAAACCATATGTTAAGTCAGAATGACTTCTCCATATATCTGTATGTGAAGATTTCCCCATCCTTTCCCTTTTTGATTGCAGTTTTTTGATAGATCAAAGTATATGTCCTTCAAAGCAAGGGCGAATGCTGCCTGCACTGTGTCCAGACCATGTTCCTCCAGCCAGGCCTCCTTTATATTTGCCTATTTTGCTACATTGTGGGAAAACTGATCAGACACTGTTGATAAGCTCTGAGGTATGTTAATGGGGAAATATTTTAGAGGCTACATACTTTGTCAGTTACACCAGATTGTTACAAACATGGTACATGTGCTTTTAGCAATAGAGGTAAAGCAAGCAGTGTTACATATCCTGAGTATTTATACTCCATGACAGCTTCACTAGAGAATTTTCATTTCCTCCTGAACATCAAGGCAAAAGTGTGGCTAACAGAGTAACTTTCATAAATCCAGACTTCAGTTAACAGTACTAGAATTTAGTATCCACTGAAACGTATTTTTCTCTCCAAAATTACCCTCATTTCCACTAAACACAGCCAAATCAAGACTGATTTGTCAATTGACTGCATAGGCCCCTCGAAACTGGCTGTGGTGGAACTCCTCAGGCGTCTCAGACTGAATTCCCAAAAGGCCTTTCGAGGCCAGGAAAGCCAAGCCAGGATCCGCCATCAGACTCTGCCTCAGTGGAATCCCCTCTTACAGACGGCTCCCAAATACTGAGATTCCTGAACATGCCAAGAGAGAGTCTTACCCATTCACCTGATAAGGTTGCTTGGAACCCAAGAATCTCCAATTTCTAAAGGGACCAGGCAGAAAAGAAGAATGTTTCAGTTCTACCCACAGGTATAGTTTACCAAATTGCTGTTAAGTCATAATTAACTTCAAGGAAGGGCTTCTCTATATCTGGAAAACACAGATCATACTCCAGACCAAAAAAAAAAAACCAAAAAACAAAAAAACCACACAAAAATTATAACCATATTCACCAGTTAACTCAGCTACCAGTCCTTTCAACTTTTTATGAAGTCATCAGGTTTTCCATTAGCATTCTCTGGTTACTTACCCAGTTCAGCAATATGATTTGAGATTTAACAGAAACCTGTACTTGTCAAAAAGTCCTTCCTCTGAATCTTCTTGAAGTACTTTTTGCAAAAGCATCAGAGTACAACAATAACTGCCTGTAAATGACAGAAGACTTTAAAAGGTCCAGTTAAACTTGATTATAATGTAATCAATACAGAAACTCAGTTACAATAACTAGAATTATGACTGATTATAATCTTGTGCTTTAAAAACCTTAGTGTCTAGCAAAAACCAAGGAGCAAGTAATTGTGAACTGTTTCTCATTCCAGAATTTCCTGATTGGAAAACTTATGCTTTAGTCTTCCTCTCCTAAGAAGGCAAAGGTAGGTAAACTTAGACCCAGCTAGCAATTAATGTTCCAAAATTTTTTCCTATTTGAAATGACCCTGATAGTTAATGAATTCTCTTCATTTAACTTAAATTGTCAAAACCTGGAGAGACTGTTTTAGATAGGCATTCACAAAACATAGTTATTCCTAGGGAGTTTATCCAAAAGCTCTTATCTCATGTACATTTCCTTAAAGTTTCATCATATTAAGTTGTCTTCCTTGCAGACAGATTTGCAACAGACATAATAAGGTCTTATTTGATCTCTAGTAAACCTAGGTATACAACAGAAGTGCAAGTATCACATTTATCACTGATGACTCTAAAGACTGCTGCTGCTAA
Organism: Bison bison bison; assembly: GCF_000754665.1. Classification (NCBI taxonomy): domain Eukaryota; kingdom Metazoa; phylum Chordata; class Mammalia; order Artiodactyla; family Bovidae; genus Bison; species Bison bison. The sequence continues at coordinate 1,760,589 of NW_011494877.1, read as the reverse complement.
GTCACTTCAGTCGTGTCCAACTCTGTGCGACCCCATAGACGGCAGCCCACCAGGCTCCCCCGTCCCTGGGATTCTCCAGGCAAGAACACTGAAATGGGTTGCTATTTCCTTCTCCAATGCATGAAAGTGAAAAGTGAAAGTGAAGTCTCTCAGTCACGTCCGACTCTTCATGACCCCATGGACTGCGGCCCCCCAGGCTCCTCCGTCCATTGGAGTTTCCAGGCAAGAGTACTGGAGTGGGGTGCCATTGCCTCCTCTGGACTCTAAAGACATATCTGTATTAATCAAACCAACAAGCTTAAGTAGCTTCAGTACCAGATATCGATTCAGTACTGAATATTTCCTAGGTCATGTGAACCTGAAATTGAAATTCATTCTAGCCAGTTTCTTTTATACTTTCTGAAAATTTATTTAAGTGCTTAATTTCTTTTAAGCCAGTTAAACAGAGCTCATCCAGAAACCAATCTCAGCCATGCCATTTGGAGACAAAGACATGCCAAAACCAGTTTTAGAATGTCAAGAGTCCCATCTTGGGCATCTTCAGGGTTTTTTCTTTCCCCCAGTTTCTAAACAGCCAATTCAGTTAAAACAAATAACAGTAATAATAATACATATCACTCACATTCAGGGCATCAGTTTCAGAGGAACATGAATCATCATTCAAGTTACTAGGACCTCCAACAAGGGTCAAAACCAGGGAGAGACAACAGGGCTTAGACTCAGGTACTGGGGACTCATGCACACACCCAAGGTGAAAACCAAACCAGTTACAAAAGGTTCAGTTGGATACAATAGCCGAGCCATTAGGGGCCATTACTCCCCATGCTCTCTTGGTGGCTCTCATTCATCAAAGACAGCCACTCCCAGGATTGCCCCCCAACTTTCAGGATTACCCCCTGCAACTTTTGGTCTCCACACACTAGTGGACAGTCCCCCCAACTTTCCACTGCTCATCCTTATCTCCCAATGTCTGTGCTCACGGGAGTTTCCTTGGTCTCCTTGCTGGCTCTGACACTTGTTGGGCTGTATTTTGCAGGCCTCCAAGCCCTATACCTATCCATCCTTGAGACTGAAGAAAGAGCCGGGAGTCAGCAACGGAGACCTCAGTGTCTTAATGGGTACGGGGATCTTACGTGTTTGAAGCAAGGTCCTGGAGTGATACCCCACTGTGTGTGGCAGATGGCAGGCAGGACATGGTGTCGTGGGAAATTCTACCAGGCAAAAAAGAACTTATATCAATCCTTCTTAAACTCTTCCAAAAGACTGAAGAGGAGGGAAAATTCCCAGAGTCATTCTTTGAAGCCATCATCACCCTGATACCAAAACCAAACAAAGACACTACCAAAACAGAAAATTAGAGGCCAATATCTTTGATGAATATAGATGCACAAAACTCTCAACAAAATATTAGCAAACCATATCCAATAGTACATAAAAAGGACCACACACTGTGATCTAGCTGTATTAATCCCAGGGTCCCAAGGATGGCTCAACATGTGCAAATCAGTCCTTGTTTGATACACCACATCAACAAAAGACAAAAACTACATACCATTTCAATAGATGCAAAAAAGCATTTGATAAAATTCAGCGTACATTTATGATAAAAACTCTTACCAAAGTGGGTATACAGGGAATATATCTCAACATAGTAAAAGCCATTTATGACAAACAGCTAACATGATACTCTAGTGAAAAGCTGAAAGCCTTCCTGCTAAAATCTGGAACAAGGGAAGGATGCCTATTCTCACCATTTCTATTCACAGCAGTACTGGAAATCCTAGCCACAGCCATCAGAAAACAAAAGGTATCCAAATTGGAAGGGAAGAGGTAAATTTGTCATTATTTGCAAATGGTATGATAATAGATGTAGAAAATCCTAAAGATTCCATATGAAAAGTACTAGAACTGATAGATGAATTCAGCAAGGTAGCAGGACAGAAGATTAACATACAGAAATGAGTTGCATTTCTTTACAGCAACAGTGAAATAATAGAAAGTTTTTTTTTAATCCCTCTTAAAATCACATTAAAAAAATAGTTGGCAATACATGTGACCAAGGAGGTGAAAGAATTATATGCTGAGAACTATAAAACATTGATAAAGGAAACTGAAGATGATTAAAAGAAATACAAAGATATCCCATGCTCTTGGATTGGAAGAATTAATATTGTTAAAACACTAGGCCATTGTACCCAAAGCAATCTACAGATTTAATGTGATACCTATCAAATTACCCATGATATTTTTTATAGAAATAGAACATATAATCCTATAATTTATATGGAACCACAAAAGACCCTGAATTGCTGAAGCAATCCTGAGGAAAAAGAACAAAGCTGGAGGCATAACCCTTTCAGCATTCAGACAATACTATAAAGCTACAATTATCAAGACAGTCAGACATCCTGGAGTGTACAGTCAAGTGGGCCTTAGGAAGAATCACTATGAACAAAGCTAGTGGAGGTGATAGAATTCCAGTTGAGCTATTTCAAACCCTAAAAGAAGATGCTGTGACAGTGCTGCATTCAATATGCCAGCACATTTGGAAAACTCAGCAGTGGCCACAGGATTGGAAAAGGTCAGTTTTCATTCCAATCCCAAAGAAAGGCAATGATCAAACTACCGCACAATTGTACTCTCTCACATGCTAGCAAAGTAATGCTCAAAATTCTTCAAGTGAGGATTAAACAGTACATGAACCAAGAACTTCCAGATGTTCAAGCTGGATTTTAAAAAGGCAGAAGAACCAGAGATCAAATTGCCAACATCCGCTGGATCATAGGAAAAGCAAGTTCAGTTCAGTTCAGTTCAGTTCAGTTCAGTCACTCAGTCATGTCCGGCTCTTTATGACCCCATGAACTGCAGTACACCAGGCCTCTCTGTCCATCACCAACTGCCAGAGTCGACCCAAATCCATATCCATTGAGTCGGTGATGCCATCCAATCATCTCATCCTCTGTCATCCCCTTCTCCTGCCCTCAATCTTTCCCAGCATCAGGGTCTTTTCCAATGAGTCAGCTCTTCGCATCAGGTGGCCAAAGGATTGGAGTTTCAGCTTCAACATCAGTCCTTCCAATGAACACCCAGGGCTGATCTGCTTTAGGATGGACTGGTTGGATCTCCTTGCAGTCCAAGGGACTCTCAAGAGTCTTCTCCAACACCACAGTTCAAAAGCATCAATTCTTTGGCACTCAGCTTTCTTTATAGTCCAACTCTCACATCCATACATGACTACTGGAAAAACCATAGCCTTGACTAGACAGTCCTTTGTTGACAAAGTAATGTCTCTGCTTTTTAATATGCTGTCTAGGTTGGTCATAACTTTCCTTCCAAGGAATAAGCATCTTTTAATTTCATGGCTGCAATCACCATCTGCAGTGATTTTGGAGCCCAGAAAAATAAAGTCAGCCACTGTTTGCACTGTCTCCCCTTCTCTTTGCCATGAAGTAATGGGACTGGATGCCATGATCTTAGTTTTCTGAATGCTGAGCTTTAAGCCAAATTTTCACTCTCCTCTTTCACTTTCATCAAGAGGCTCTTTATTTCTTCTTCACTTTCTGCCATAAGAGTGGTGTCATCTGCATATCTGAGGTTATTGATATTTCTCCCAGCAATCTTGATCCAGCTTGTGCTTCCTCCAGCCCAGCATTTCTCATGATGTACTCTGCATATAAGTTAAATAAGCAGGGTGACAATATACAGCCTTGATGTACTCCTTTTCCTATTTGGAACCAGTCTGTTGTTCCATGTCCATTTCTAACTGTTGCTTCCTGACCTGCATACAGATTTCTCAAGAGGCAGGTAAGGTGGTCTGATATTCCCATCTCTTTCAGAATTTTCTACAGTTTATTGTGATCCACACAGTCAAAGGCTTTGGCATAGTCAATGAAGCAGAAATAGATGTTTTTCTGGAACTCTCTTGCTTTTTCCATGATCCAGCAGATGTTGGCAATTTGATCTCTGGTTCCTCTGGCTTTTCCAAAACCAGCTTGAACATCAGGAAGTTCATGGTTCACATATTGCTGAAGCCTGGCTTGGAGAATTTTGACCATTACTTTACTAGCATGTGAGATGAGTGCAATTGTGTGGTAGTTTGAGCATTCTTTGGCATTGCTTTTCTTTGGGATTGGAATACAAAATGACCTTTTACAGTCCTGTGGCCACTGCTGAGTTTTCCAAATTTGCTGACACATTGAGTACAACACTTTCACAGCATCATCATTTAGGATTTGAAATAGCTCAACTGGAATTCCAACACCTCTACTAGCTTTGTTCGTAGCGATGCTTCCTAAGGCCCTTGACTTCACATTCCAGAATGTCTGGCTCTGGGTGAGTGTGATTAATCACACCATCGTGATTATCTGGGTTATGAAGATCTTTTTTTGTATAGGTCTTCTGTGTATTCTTGCCACCTCTTAATATCTTCTGCTTCTCTTAGGTCCAAACCACTTCTGTCCTTTATTGAGCCCACCTTTGCATGAAATGTTCCCTTGGTATCGCTAATTTTCTTGAAGAGATCTTTAGTCTTTCCTATTCTATTTTTTCCATTTCTTTGCATTGATCACTGAGGAAGGCTTTCTTATCTCTCCTTGCTGTTCTTTGGAACTCTCATTCAAACGGGTATATCTTTCCTTTTCTCCTTTGCTTTTCGCTTCTCTTTTCATAGCTATTTGTAATGCCTCCTCAGACAGCCATTTTGCTTTTTTGTATTTCTTTTTCTTGGGGATGGTCTTGATCCCTGTCTCCTGTAGAATGTCACAGATCTCTGTCCACAGTTCATTAGGCACTCTGTCTATCAGATCTAGTCCCTTAAATCTATTTCTCATAAGGGATTTGATTTAGGTCATACCTGAATGGTCTAGTGGTTTTCCCCACTTTATTCAATTTAAGTCTGAATTTGGCAATAAGGAGTTCATGATCTGAGCCACAGTCAGCTCTTGGTCTTGTTTTTGCTGACTGTATAGAGCTTCTCCATCCTTGGTTGCAAAGAATATAATCAATCTGATTTTGGTATTGACCATCTGGTGATGTCCATGCATAGAGTCTTCTCTTGTGTTGTTGGAAGAGTGCGTTTGCTATGACCAGTGTGTTCTCTTGGCAAAACTCTATTAGCCTTTGCCCTGCTTCATTCTGTACTCCAAGGCCAAATTTGCCTGTTACTCCAGGTGTTTCTTGACTTCCTACTTATGCATTCCAGTCCCCTATAATGAAAAGGACATCTTTTGGGGGTGTTCTAGAAAGTCTTGTAGGTCTTCATAGAACCAATCAAATTCAGCTTCTTCAGCATTACTGGTTGGGGCATGCTGCTTCTGCTGCTGCTAAGTCACTTCAGTTGTGTCCGACTCTGTGCAGCCCCACAGATGGCAGCCCAGCAGGCTCCCTGTCCCTGGGATTCTCAAGGCAAGAACACTGGAGTGGGTTGCCATTTCCTTCTCCAATGCATGAAAGTGAAAAGTGAAAGTGAAGTTGCTCAGTCGTGTCCAACTCTTAGCGACCCCATGGGTTGGGGCATAGACTTGGATTATTCTGATACTGAATGGTTTGCCTTGGAAACGAACAGAGATCATTCTGTCGTTTTTGAGACTGCATCCAAGTACTGCATTTCGGACTCTTCTGTTGACTATGATGGCTATTCCATCTCTTCTGAGGGATCCCTGCCCGCAGTAGTAGATATAATGGTCATCTGAGTTAAATTCACCCATTCCAGTCCATGTTAGTTCGCTGATTCCTAGAATGTCGACATTCACTCTTGCCACTTCTGTTTGACCACTTCCAATTTGCCTTGATTCATGGACCTAACATTCCAGGTTCTATGCAATATTGCTCTTTACATCATCAGACCCTGCTTCTAACGCCAGTCCCATTCACAACTGAGTGTTGTTTTTGCTTTGGCTCCATCCCTTCATTCTTTCTGGAGTTATTTCTCCACTGATCTCCAGTAGCACATTGGGCACGTCCAAGGTCAGGAGCAGCAGCCGAGAAGAGCTACCCCACCTCCAGGGTCAGGGGAGGCAGCCATGAAGAGATACCCCCCACGTCTAAGGTAAGGAGCAGTGGCTGCGCTTTGCTGGAGCAGCCGTGAAGAGATACCCCATGTCCAAGGCAAGAGAAACCCAAGGCAGCAAAGCTGCTTAAGTCTACTGTATTTTTGTTGCTAAGGGTGTCCTCCATTTGTACCTATGCAAGCAGATCTTAGCATACACATGCAGAAAATTAGATTCATCTTTATTAACTTTCATAATCTTCAATTTAGTCTGTCACTTGGTGGTTCAGACTGTAAAGTGTCTGTCTACAACGTGAGAGACCCGGGTTCAATCCCTTGGTTGGGAAGATCTCCTGGAGAAGGAAATGGCACCCCACTCCAGTACTCTTGCCTGAAAAATCCCATGGATGGAGGAACCTGGTAGGCTACAGTCCATGGGGTCGCTAAGAGTAAGACATGACTGAGCAACTTCACTTTCAGTTTTTAACTATTAGAATCAGTCTTCAGTAGAGATTAAAAAAAAAAAAATCCTATTGTCATTCTATATATTAGCAAGTGATAAGAGAATCTTATATCCCAACTAGCACAAAAAGACTTTCCATCAAGCCTCAGGTGTTTACTGCCATGGCATGATTGTGGGGGGCCTTCCCAGGTGGCTCAGTGGGCATGATTACAAATATTTTCACAATTAGACATTTTCTCAGCTCATACCTTAAGTAAAGATCCTCTGGCAGGGTAGAAGGGGTGCTTAATACCTGTGCCCCCTCACTCTGTAGTAGGAACAGGATACTTATATTTTAGATAAAGACTCAAAAAGAATTAAATGATAGAGTCAGGGTTAGGTATGAGGCTCACGCCAGCTAAGATTTTATTCAAGAAAAAAAATGTAACTGAAAATAAAAGTCACTCAAATGAATGAGTTTCAAAAAACCCTATAATTCTTCAATGGCAGCTCTTGCACCCGCTGTTCAAGCCGGTTCTAACCCAACCAAGATGCTGGAAGGCAGAGCACACAGTGGTGCCCATCAGGCCAATGAGGGCGATGAAGCTCAGGGCTCCCCGCTGCCGCTTTCTGGGTTCTAAAAGAAAGAGGAAGGAACAGAAGTTACTGGGGACGCTCCACAATTACAATGCTGTCAACATCCACCAGCCATTCTATCAAGGCACTTGGGGTTGTACGTTAGACCATTTGGTCTTAAGAGGTCAGCCAACTCTTTAGCCTATGCTGGCAATTGTCAGATACTGCATGGAAAGTTGTGTGTCACAATAGTATTGGACTTTAAAGCAAATTATAGGATAATAATTAGAGCACCTTTGCTTTAGGATCTTTGGGAACTTCTTTCCTCTTCCAAAAGGTAAGCACAGCCAGAAGAGTCTCTTCCCCACTTGTCTCTCAGAAACACCGTTTATAGTACAGCTGAGGAGCAGATCTGAAGTCTGACTACCTGGGTTTGAATCCTGGCTTTCTAGTTTACACTTAGTAGCTCTGAGACCTGGAGTCTTAATCTTTCTAAGCCTCAGTTTCCTCATCTATATATTAATACTATCTATGTCATGGAATTGTTATAGGGTTAAACAACATATGCTGAGGTCTTAGAACAGCAATAGACACATTGAAAATGTTCAATAAACATGAGCCTTGTTATTAAATTCTATTCAAAGGTTAACAAAAGGAAAGAAGATAACCAATCTTTCACCATGGTTATCAAATTACTTTGATAGCTACAACTGGGTTATCAAGTTACAGAAAGACAAAGTAAATTAAGTTACTTTGCTTTTTGAAAAGCCTTGCTAAACAGGAAAGTACAGTAGCAGAAGATTTTAAATTTGTTTCCTTGGCAGACAGTAGCGTGTCCTTACCTCCTGTGTAATAGCCGTAAGCATAAAGGACTCGTCCAACGATCCAGGCCAAGCCCAAGCCAGAAACTATACGCTAAAATAGAAGGGCTCTGTCAGTGTTTTCATTCAAGAAACAGGCAGATGTTTATTAACATCTAGGATTGATTACATACTTTAATAAAAAGTTAACAGTTTCATAGATATGGTAAAATACTCCCTACCAAATGAGGGTAGAATGAAATTGTTTTCAGTCAGGAAAATCAAAGCACTGTGATCCTTCCATGAACTGCTCGCAGACCTGAGAGGTGATTGCTGGCCTGCCTTCTCCTCGGGAGGTGGGATGGCAGGAACCGCCGGGCTTGCCTTGGAGGGGTCAGGGTGCTAGAGCACAGTGATTCTGCTCTGGGAGAGGCAGGCCTAGGGGTTGCAGAGCGACAGGAGAGGAAACCAACGGAAAGGCAGGACTAGGGGAGGAGCGCTGTGAGCAGTGGCCTGGGCATTCCGTGCTGTGGGCTGCTTCATCAGTGAGGGCCTCCAGAGGGCTCCGAGGGGCTACGCTGCGCCCTATGCCCAAGTGTGGGGCTCTCCCAGAAAAAGCCAGAGGGGGTGCTATGTTGTGAACCCCAGGATATGCAGTCTTGGGAGGGGACAGTCTCCCCGTTTCCAACACCCTTCAGAAGACAGAGGAAAAACTCAAGTGAGATGGAAAAATCCTTCCATTTGGCCGCCCTCCTGGGGTGACAACCCCTCTGGTCCAAAGGAGGCCAGGGAGAAAGAGAGAGAAGAGGTGTGAGGACGTGAGTCACGGAGTGCCGCTGTCCTCGAGCATCTTTCCAACTCAGCACTGTCATCAGTGGGGTGAGGTTCCTACTTCAGGGTTTTTGTTTGTTTGTTTCCAGGATTTTAGGGAGAGTTAAATATCAGTAGGAGTATGAAACAACTATAAATAAACACCCAGGCACATATGTCTCTATCTAGGAGGTCTGTAGTCTCATTAGGTTGCTCTGTAAACCCAGGAGCTACGTTAGGTGCTTGTCCTCAGAGCAGTCTTAGGGTATTTTTAAAGAACTAAGCTCAAGGAACGGGATCCCGGGGTGCGGGACAGAAGCAGGGTTTGGGTGCAGAGCAGAGGCTTATGGAAGTCTCAGAACCCTAAATGTGAGGTACCAGTCCTCTGGTCACAACCCAATGGAGGGGAAATCTGGCCCCTTGAAAGGAAAGTTTCTGTCCAAAGCAAGACCCAAACGGCAACTAACCAGAGAACCTTGCTTTATGTAGGTAAGGTGCAGTGCAGACCAAATCCAGGGCTCACAGGGCCACAGCAGCCTACAAGGCACCGAGGTGCCCCCTCGGCCCTGCCGTCACCCCCTGCCCACCACTGAGGCCATGCTGCTCACTGCACACCAGGCAGACCAGACAGGCTCCTGCTCCAGGGCCTCCCCTGCCCACCTCCCGCCTGGGGGTGTCTGGAGGCATGTGCTCCCTACCAACTGCCCAAGTGTCTCCTTCGCAGCAAGGAATGCCTCCTGACTGCACCCCTCAGCACTGGTCCCCCAGCATTCCCTTTCCACCGTGCCCACTTGTGTTTCCTCTGTGGGGGGCACCACTTTCTAACATACTATGCGATGCATGAAGCTGAAACGCCAATACTTTGGCCACCTGATGCGAAGAACTGATTCATTGGAAAAGACCCTGATGCTGGCAAAGATTGAAGGCGGGAGGAGAAGGGGACGACAGAGGGTGAGATGGTTGGATGGCATCACCGACTCAGTGGACATGGGTTTGGGTGGACTCTGCGAATTGGTGATGGACAGGGAGGCCTGGCGTGCTGCGGTTAATGGAGTCGCAAAGAGTCGGACACGACTGAGCGACTGAATTGAATTGACATGATGTATTGGGTTGGCCAAAAAGTCTGTTAGGGATTTTCTATAAGACGTGGAAAAACACAAATGAACTCTTTGGCCAACCCAATACTTGCATTACTTTTCATCTGCACCCCCAACTAAGAGTCAGTGCATGAGACCTGGAGTCTGTGCCTGTTTTGGTCACTGCAGTAACCTCAGGTGTCCAGGAAATTTCTGTTGCCTGAATAAATACAGCAAAGGAAAACTCGATAAACATGAGCCTTCTAGGAGCAGACAGTCCTGGGTTCAAATTATGACTTTTTTTACTCTAGTTATTTGATCTTGAGAAAGTTACACAATATTCAAGAGGTTTTTCATCTGTTAAAAAAAACAAAAAAAAAACCAGGAAAAATTCTACCTGCTTTAAGAAACTGTAAGAAGTAACAGAATTTAATTCTTTAAAATATACGGTGCCTAGACATCAAAGATGTTCATTAAATGTTCATTTCCTCTTCCCTCCCCAAAGACTCAGTGAATTAAATCTATTAAATCTAATCAGATGCCTCCCTCCTCCACCCCCCCACCCCCAAAAAAAACCGCTTGTGCTGTGCGTGCTCAGTACTTACTGGGTGGTAAACACCTCCGACAGCTAGAAAAAATAAGAAGGGAGGGTACACTTCCAACCTGGAATAGAAAGAAAACAACTTTTTTTTAAGAAAAGCACCCTACTTAAGTATGTCCATGTAAAACTAAGAACTTTACATTCTTACTTGCCAAGTTAGAAATTTGAGAGTAAAAATAATCATTGAGTAGAGGCGGAAGGCCGGACCACTAAGATCATCCACCTTCTTTTGCTTTGCTTGGGATTAGAGGTAACTCAGAAGGCAGTAAGTCCAAGACCTCAAAGCTAACAAAGTGAAGAGGTGAATTAGAGTCAACTTGCTTACAGAGCTCAAAGCCTCTCACCCCCTAGGCTGGGACATTCAGCATCACTTTAGAGTGGACTTGTTGCAAATACTGCAGAAGAGTACCATAGCATTAAAGACATGTTGGGGGAGGGATGGAGTGGGAGGTTAGGGTTAGCAGATGTCAGCTATTATATGCAGAATGGATAAACAACAAGGTCCTATTGTATAGCACAGGGAACTGTATTCAATAGCCTGTAAAAAACCGTCATGAAAAAGAACATAAAAAAAGAATGTAGGTATAACTGAATCACTTTGCTGAAAGTAACACAGCAGAAATTAACACAAGGTAAATCAACTTCAATTTAAAAAAAGAAATGGAAAGAAAAGGTTATCCAGTCTCTCACCATCCTAACAACTCTTAATTTTGCTTAATATTATTTTAATCTGTTCATAAACACATTTTACGATACTTTTAATGAGTATCCATGATCATCATCCCAATTACTCAGCAAACCAAGGGTTGAGGTGTAGGACAGAAAGCTCCCACTCTGCAGATGTCTCAGGGGCCCCGCAGGGCCAGCACTCACGTGTTCTGGTGAGCTCGCTGAATGCAGTTGAAGATGTGCCCGTTTTCAGGGTCAGTGCTGTACATGGTAGGATACTGTTAAAACAAAATGTGTGTGATCATATGGTTAAGTGTAGCATTCAATGTTGAGAGTTAAAATCAGCCCTAAAGACAATGTATCCCAAAGCATCTTCTGTCATAACTTTGGTAGATGATCATTCAATTTCTGCTTAAATACATGCAGTGAGAGAGGTCTCATTCTCAGAGGCAGATTCAATCTGGGTCTATTAATATCCAGAACAAGGACGTATGTCTGTGCCATTCAAGGGGTGGAGGCAGCGTGAGCCAAATTCAGCGCTCTTGTTGACATTATGCCGTCACTGGTGGCTTTGATATGCACTACGAGCAGTAATTGGGAAACAGCTCCGTCCCAAGAGTCAATCAGATACCACAGCCTTTAAGGTTCCCTTACTGGGGGAATGGAAACTGTGTGTGAGAATGTTAATGGATGTGTGCATTGAAAAAAAGAAACTAGACATGAGAACTTTAAAAGGAGTTCTGCTTAGGGAGCCTAATTATAATTATTCAACAGAGTAGACATTTAAAATTGCTCGCCAGGACAGCTTCAGTAATTATCCCTTCTAGATTAGCTGGAACTAAAGGAAGCACTCAGCAGACCTGCCCCCTACATCTAATGTCCAAGCACGGGATAACTGTGGCACCACGTGCTTCTTTTCTACTAGGGAGACAGGAAAATCACCAGAAGACATCATTTTAAATGGGCACCCCAGAAAACAACTGCTATTTAACCCCCCCTTTTAAAATTTTATTTATCTTTGGCCACACCTCAAAGGTTGTGGGATCTTAGTTACCTAACCAGGGATTGAACCTGGGCCCTCAGCAGTGAAAGCATGGAGTCCTGACCACTGCTCCACCAGGGTGTTCCCTGTTTAACCTCCTTTAGAAAATAACTCTCTTCCCAGCAAAGAGCTCCAGACAAAAGCACACCTGGTTTTTCTACAGAAGAGACAAAAGAGAAACAAGACTGAAGAGACCCTCTAGCAGGGGCCTGTACTTCTTTCTCTCCTCCCGCCAGACAGGGGCAGAGTTTCTAACAGGAACGTCACTAGCATCACTAGCATCTCACCTCTGCCTCTGTGGCTGAAAACGGGTTCCTGCCCCCGACACGCCTATAAGGGCACCATGTGTTCCCACTCACCTCCACTTTGTACTTCTTGCGGGCCTTAGAAACATTGATGGCTAGATGAGTTACCATCAAGAAGCTGGCAGCACCAGTTAGAATCACGAAACCATATTCCTTAGAGAGGACGGCCATCCTGACTCTGTGGGAGAAAGAACACATTAGGGTGCAGCCCGGCACCACGGGCGCTGTGCCGCAGGAGGTCTCAGGAGTGCGATGCTCTGTTACCAGCAAGTGTATCCCTACAGATCGAAAAGAGGTATGAGTGATCTGATGGCTCTAAGAGGTAGTCAGAGATGTTAACCACCCAACAGAATCTTTAAAAAAATGACTGAAGTCTGCAATATACGCACAGAAAAGTTCACGATCACATTCTCTTCTGTGCTGGAGTTCCTTTGATCAACACTGCATTTATGAGATTTATCTAAACCACTGCAGTGGTCATTGCCATAGGATGGTCTGGCCACTAAAAAACACAATTCAAATAAATATTTCATAAGGCAAAATGCTGCAAGATTACCAGAAGGAGATGGACAGACAAAAAGGGAAAAACAGAAAGAGAGAGAAAAGAGGGTATAAACCAGTAAGTGCACAATGACTCCAGGCTTTCGTTTGTCTGGTGGCATGGGGGACACTGAGGGCAGGGACCTCTAGGCCTCGCTTGGACCCTGAGGCACGTGCTAGTGTGGCAGCAGGAACATCACACTGGAAGGGAAGGGATGGTTTTTAGTGCTTCGAAAGCAGAATGGGGCTCTGAGCAGCTCTTGGAGAACCCAAGCTGCTACTGCTGCTAAGTCGCTTCAGTCATGTCCGACTCTGCGACCCCATAGACGGCAGCCCACCAGGCTCCCCTATCCCTGGGATTCTCCAAGCAAGAACCCTGGAGTGGGTTGCTATTTCCTTCTCCATGGAGAACCCAAGGTGTTCATCAAATCAATACTTCAAAACTAACCCCATGATGTGTCCTGGTGCCTGCAATGCCACTTACTTTGAAATGCATCAAAAATGATGATATAAGCTAATATAGCAAAATATTAATTCTAGAACCTGTGTTAAATATATATATGATAAATGTACAATTCTTTCAACTTTTCTGCATGTTTCAAAAATTTCTTAATAAAATGTTTGAAGAAAAAAAAAGCTCATCTCAGCATTTTTCAGTGTTCGGCAGTTTCAGCTCTTTGAGTTCCTGTCCTGCCCCAGGAGGGAAAGAAGGAACGCCAAGGAGAAGAAAACTTGGTGGTTGGGAAGAAGCCCTAATAATCTCAAAGTAGTTAGTGCTGCCTCCAACCTCTCTGAGCTTTATCACCAGATGTCCAAAGAGCACGACAGCATAAAGAGAAATAGCTACAAGGCT
>NW_011494877.1:1728438-1746789 GCF_000754665.1 Bison bison bison | reverse complement strand
CCCCGAGCTCTCAGCTGCGGGCCCGCCACATGCACGGATGCTGCAGGCCGACAGCTCATGTGTGTTCTGCCTTCAGCTTAGAGCTTCCATCCCTGCTAACGGTCTGGCTACCATCTCTTCCATAAGCCTGGGAGGGCTACCCTGCTCCAAAATGTTTCCAGTCATCCTCACTAACAACCCTACCAGATAGTATTCTCCCCATCTTCCAAAGAATGCCCAGAGGTTAAGTAATGTTCCAAAGGTCTAAAAGAGAAAGTAGCAGAGTTGGGATTTAAATTTAGATTCTGCTTAGGTTCCGATGTCCCCTTTCAATTCCACTTGACGATTCAGAGCTGACTTGACACTGGAGTCACAGCATCTTTCTCAGTGTGGAATCTGGGGCCTGTAAACAGCTCAGCTCTTTAAAAGTTTAAGTTTCCCTTACATCTGCAAAATAACATTTGAAAACAAAATCCTAAAATCTGCTCACCCCTCACCATGTTTCACAATAATTTCCATCAGTTTCCCTTGCTATAGTCTTTCTTCACCTGGAGCTGCTCGCTGAGGGGTACCCACCACGCTCTTCTTTGGGACCTCGGACACATTCTGGAAAGGGCCATTCCCATGACTCAGCACCAAAGTCACCACCAGGTCAGCCTCTCCTGGGCCATCACGTGTGGCTGCAGAGAGCAAGGAGTCTCTGGTTCCCCTCCAAGCTCCCCTGCCCTCATTCTCTTCTACAGTTAGTCATTTTCAGAGTTCAGAAAATCAGCCTGGGGAGAAAGCTTTAGTAGTAGATAGCAAAACAAAAATACAGAGTGAATACCAAACACCTCTTTGAAAATTAAATAAACACGACTACCTAATTACCCTGGAGTTCAACACATCTAGGCCAAACAGGCTATTGAAAATGAAGCTGTCTCTGACTTTGCCAAAAGCTGCCTGCTTAAGAATTAAACGGTCAGGCTCAGCTGGTAAAGAATCCACCTGCAATGCGGGAGACCTAAGTTTGATCCCTGGGTTGGAAAGATCTCCTGGAGAAGGGAAAGGCTACCCATTCCAGTAATCTGGTCCATAGAATTGCATGGACTGTATAGTCCATGGGGTCGCAAAGAGTGACTGAATGACTTTTACTTCACTATCTGGTTTAGATCCAAGTTTCCAAGCTGAAAGTCCATTCAGACCTCAGCTTTGGACAGCAGGCTGGGCTCCCTCACAGCCTGGGGTCACCTGGTGACTTTTCAGCATGCTTGTAATCTTCCCCCAAATCCCGTAAGTTCCATTTTACAGAAAAGGAAATAGAGGCACAGGTAGCGAGGTGAAGGCAGAGCTAAGACCAGAACAGTCTATAGAACTTTCCCCCAAATACTCCAACTAGCCCTAGCAAAACATTAGAATTCATGGCCAAGTCACTGGCCTGTTTTTCTGGCCTGTAAGGGTTTGGGTAGAAGAAGGTAGGTGGCAGGACAGAGAAGTGCCTTTTGAGGATATGTTTCTACTGCAGGCAATGAACTTGGAAAGGCAACTGCTCAAAAATCTGCAATTTGGGGCTTCCCTGGTGGTCCACTGGCTAAGACTCCATGCTCCTAGTGCAAGGGACCCAGGTTCAATCCTTGGTCAGGGAACTAGATTTCACATACTGCAACTAAGAGTTCTAATGCTGCAACTAAAGATCCTGTATGCCTCAACTAAGACTCAGTGCAGTCAAATAAATAACTAATACATGAATATTTAAGAAAATCTGCAATTAGAAATTAATGTTTACTACTGTGTTCCTCTTCCACAATATAAATGCAGTTTCGGAGGACATGCTCAGGCAGTCACACCCTAATGAAAATGTGTCTCCTCATACGCTGCTGTGGTGATAGGTACTGGGGGAAAAGGAATCGGGGTGGGGACAAGCAGAAGCAGGAGCAAGACCTTTGCAGGGCAGAGAAGTTACATGAAGGGGGACTTAGAGTCCGATGCCAAAGTAGGTGGTTTGCAAAAGATGGTGTAATGGGTCAGGAAACTGTAAATGTGCCAGGGGCAGGAAGAGAGAGGAGGCCTTCCCCGAGGCTCTCCCTGCAGGGGCCATGGACACGCCTGCACAAGTGCAGGAGCCAAGCCTGTTCAGCCCGCCCAGACGCCGCCACGCACTTTTACCCAGTGAGGAGTCCTGCTTCACAGGCACTGCAGCCAGCACTTCCCAGCTGGTGTGATCAGGGCTAGAATAGAGAGAGCGGCCAATTGTATCAGCTACTAAGCTCCCATGAGGGAGGGACCATGTTTGTCCAGCATCCTCCATGCCAAGCACAGAGTGTGTGCTTATAGAAAGCTGTAGAATAAACGAAACAAGCTGTAAGTCCAGGTGGCTTTCAAAATCATCCCTCCTCTTGGCACAGTGCCTGGCATAAAGTATGTGCCTAACCCATGTCAGTTTCCTTTTTATCCCCCTTAAGATATCTACTGAAACAATGGAAGCAATTGGATGTGTGAATTCCTGGAGAAAGAAATCAGAGCACAGAGAAAAGCTCTGTCACTATAGCTGATGAAGACACAAATCCCATGCGGATTGACAATGCTTACAGCTTGTCCTTTAAGAAAAGAATCCGTTTAATTCACTTAGGGGTCAAAAAAAAAATATCTTCATTTGACAAATCCCTATTTTCTGAGAAATCCAGGACAGAGAGCTGGACACTCCCAACCTGTGGGTTTGGGTGTGTGCACTGGGAAAGGGGAGGCACTTCAGCTCACAGCAGCCACACCCAAGGCGGGGTTGCCCGCAGCTAGTAGATAGGTCCCACGGCACAGGCTTGCGAAGCTGATATGTGGAACATAAACCTCTCTTTGACAGGAGCACACATTCGGACTGCACACCATGGTTCGTTGATTACATACCTGCTCTGTGTCTCCAGCAACCCATATATCCACCCAGCAAGATAAGGTTCTTGGGGTGGGAACTCTGCCCTAGACTTTGCCTTCTACATGGTGACAGACACATATCGGTCCTTTTGGAACTGAACTTTCACGACCAGTGTAGATTACTCTGTAACTATCTTGGTTGTATAACAGCACTTGTTAATTTTCATGCAGTTTTCAAGGTTAGTCACACACCAGCTGTAAAGATTAAAATTTATGATCTGTACAAATAAAAATTTATTTAGTTACTTTGCAGTGTTCCATGCTTCTGGGGGACATGTAAAACAGAACCATCTGGAGAACAGCCTGAAAGCAGGTAGTATACTTTATACTGTTCGTATTTTTAAAATGCTCAATAATTCTACTGGGAATCTATCCTAGGGTAGTAATCAGGAAGGCAAACAGATATGGTTCAAAGACTTCAGCACTGTTTATAACAGCAAAAACAGAAATGGTACAGATGTCCAAACAAAGAGGACTACCTAAATAAATAACATGGCCATAAAATAGAATAGAATAGAATCAGCAAAAACAGTGAAATATTTCAGATGGTGAAACAGATTTAAAATATAGTGTTAGGTTAAAAAAAGACAACGAAGTGTATATCTTAGTTTTCTCAATGATAGAAAAAATTAAAGAAGAAAATATCAAAATCATAAGCATAGTTATTTTTAGATGGCTGAATTAGATTTTCCTTTGTACCTTCTAGAATGTCTAGCAGAGAAGGGAATGGCACCCCACTCCAGTACTCTTGCCTGGAAAATCCCATGGATGGAGGAGCCTGGTAGGCTGCAGTCCATGGGGTTGCTAAGAGTCAAACACGACTGAGTGACTTCACTTTCACTTTTCACTTTCATGCATTGGAGAAGGAAATGGCAACACACTCCAGTGTTCTTGCCTGGAGAATCCCAGGGATGGGGGAGCCTGGTGGGCTGCCGTCTATGCGGTTGCACAGAGTCGGACACGACTGAAGCGACTTAGCAGCAGCAGCAGAATGTCTAAAGTGAGCAAATATATGCCAAAAAGTTATATGAAAAATGGCCTAACAAAGACCTAAGCAGACATTTCTCCAAAGAAGACATACAGATGGCTAAGAAACACATGGAAAAATGCTCAACATCACTTATTAGAGATATGCAAATCAAAACTACAATGAGGTTTCACTTCATACTGATCAGAATGGCCATGATCAAAAAATCTACAAACAATAAATGCTAGACAGAATGAGGATAAAAAAGGGAACCCTCTTGTACTGTTCATGGGAATGTAAACTGATAAAGTCACTCACTATGGAGAACAGTATGGAGATTTCTTTAAAAACTAGGAAACTACCATATGACCCAGCAATCCCATTATTGGGCACATACCCTGAGAAAACCACAATTCTAACAGACACATGTACCCCAGCGTTCACTGCAGCACTGTTTACAATAGCCAGGACACGGAAGCAGCCTAGATGTCCATCAGCAGATGAATGGATAAGAAAGCTGTGGTACATATACACAATGGAGTATTACTCAGCCATAAGAATGAACAAATCTGAGTCAGTTCTAGTGAGGTAAATGAACCTAGAACCTGTTATACAGAGTGAGGTAAGTCAGAAAGAGAAAAATATCATGTATTCGTGAATATATATGGAATCTAGAAAAATGATACGATGAATCTATATGTAGGGCAGCAACAGAGATGCAGACGTAGAGAATAAGCTTGCGGAGTCAGTGCGGGAAGGAGAGGGTGGAATGAACTGAGGAAGTAGCACTAAAACATACACATTGCCATATGTAAAAGGGATAGGCAGCGGGGCTCTGCTGGCTGGCGCAGGGAGCTCGACCGGTGCCCTGTGACAACCTAGAGGGGTGGGGTGGGGAGGTTCACGATGGGGGGACATATGTATACCCATAGCTGATTCATGTTGATGTATAGCAGAAACCAACACAACACTGTAAAGAAATTATCTCCCAGTTAAAAATAAGTAAATTAAAAAAAGAAACCAGCAAAAAAAAAACGGCCTGACAATAATTAGTAATTGAGGAGACAGAGGAACAGGCAGTATGTTATAATGGAGCCAAAGAGTCAGACCTGACTTTTAGCTTGAACCCTGTTACGTACCCACTGAGTGCAGTACACAGCTTTGCAGGTAAGGGTGCAGTTCTGAAATCAAATTGGCTGGGTTTGGAACCTGGATCTCATACCCCTAGCTGTAGGTCCTCAAGAAAATTACTCAGTGTTTTTCAGTAGCCTCGACTTCCTTGCCTGTTAACTGGAGATGATCATGGCACCTACCCCACTTCATATAATAGTTGTAAAGCTAAATAGGGACACTGTCTC
Organism: Bison bison bison; assembly: GCF_000754665.1. Classification (NCBI taxonomy): domain Eukaryota; kingdom Metazoa; phylum Chordata; class Mammalia; order Artiodactyla; family Bovidae; genus Bison; species Bison bison. The sequence continues at coordinate 1,741,581 of NW_011494877.1, read as the reverse complement.
TAAACACCCATCAAGCTACCTGCCACACAGTAAGTACTCAGTGAATGTTATTTATCAGGTCACATTGTGTGTGCTAATGTTCCGTTAACTGTCTTTACCCTGATTCAGTGATAAAAGGCGATGTTTGAATATATGATGATAGGATACATTTAAGAATTTATCATTTTAAACTACCATTTTAAGAGAGCAAACATAGCTTATAGCTACACACATGCCCCTTTTCCCCAAACTCTTACTAGCCAGCATGTTATAACAGGTCATCTGACAAGCAGGAGTATCCAGAAGGAAGCAGGCTTCTAGTACAGACCATGGAAATCAGCAAACTCTAGTCCTGCAAGCCCTCCCTGTAGCCAGACACCCTCATACTGCACGGGGCTGAGTGTGTGTTCATTTACTTGTCGGGTATATTGCGTGCCTACTACGGCTGCTCCGTGGGCTGGTGTAAGAGAGAAGAAGATAAGCTGGATTTGGCCCCTGCCCTCAGGAAGCTCATGTTCTATTGCAGGAAGTAGGCAAATAAGAAAACAAATAGTCAATTCCAGATTTTTCCTTCATAGCAATGGTCAGAAGCCAAGTACAAAAACTGCCCACCAGGGGCTTCCCTGGTGGTCCATTGGTTAAGAATCTACCTCTCAATCAATGGGATGTGGGTTTGATCCCTGGCTGGGGAACTAAGATCCCACATGCCGAGGGGCACCTAAGCCCGCACTACAACAAAAGATGCTACAACTAGGACCTGATGCAGCCAAAACAAATATTTTTAAAAACTCCTCTCAAAAATGAAACTAAATGGGTTGGGGAAAGGCAGAAATAGGACAGAAGTGTTTCTATTCTCTCCTCACTTAGTAACTATAGAGGTATTTGTTTCTATTTAACTACTTCCTGGCACACTTAAGTCAAAACAGTTGAGAGAACATTAAACTGAAGGTTTAAAAAGAATTAGTTTTTCTTTTTATTTACAAAATTCTTGTCTCTTATTTAATTGCAGAAATCCTTTTGGGAATGTTTTTATTCCTAGCAGACTTGAATACCGTTTATGATTTGTCTTCTGCCATGGGAAAATCTAAGGAAGCACAGACAGTGAGAATTCTGGAGATAAACTCATGTTCAGACCCCACCTCTGGGAGTTTGTAAATGTCATTTAATTTCTCTGCCAAATTGGAGAATACTATTTACTTCACAGGATGGTTTGAGGAGTTAAATGAGATAAGCTAGACTAAGCATCTGGTACAAACACTTATTAAATGCTGATCCAAACACAAAGACATATTGTACATCCTGGCAAGTACACGTCTCTGTCCATCTATGTGAATACCTCCTAAATAAGGAGGATATTGACTTTTCTACAAATCAGTTATGTGCTCTGACTTAGGAATTAATTCTGATAGTTTGGGATAGATTCAAATTCGGCAAAAGGGCGGGTCTATTAGATTCCGGATGTAGACAGCATACTGACAGAAGAACTTAATTTCCTAGTGTGGACAGCACGAGAACATTTAATTCATTTATTCAACCACGATATACAAAGTGTCTATTCTATGCCAGGCACTGCTTAGGTGTGCGAATATAGCAGTGGATAAGATGCAGTCCCTGATCTCAACGCACGGACATTCTAATGTCAGAAGACTGACAAGAAATATGCCAAGTCAATCTGAGCGAGCAATGACTTTGTGTGTGTGTGTGTGCGTGGGGCTGCATCAGGTCAGAGTTGCATCATGCAGGATCCTTCATTGTGGTGCACAGATTCTCTAGTTGCGGCATGCAGGCTTAGCTGCTCCATAGCATGTGGGATCTTAGTTCCCCAACCAGGAATTGAACCTGCATCACCTGCACTGCAAAGCAGATTCTTAACCACTGGACCGCCAGGGAAGTCCTCAGGAATGACGATTATGGAGAACATACAAGGCAGTGGTGAAAGGGGATGGGTAGGGGAGGGGGCTACTACAGCAGGATCGTCTGGGAAAGGTCGCTTTTCTGCAGCCAACATCTGCACTGACAGATGGATGTAGAAGAAACAGCCATGCAACACTGAGGAAAAGAACATTCCAGTCAGAGGCAAAAGCAAGTGCGAAGAAAGGCTCTGGGTGAGGAAAGGCCTGGACTCCAGTGAATGGTGAGAGTGCTGCTTCTCCTGCTTCTCCCTCAAGGGACTAAAATGAGATGAGCAGAAGAAAGGGTATGGAATTGTTAAGTGTTAGCAGAGGAAGCATCACTTTCCAAAGGGAAAGGTGTTTGATTAAGCAAACATGACCATCTTTAACCACGTGAGCCTTGGGGCGGATTCAACTCCAACACATGGAAAGAGTTTTCCAGGTATGAAAATGGAGCAGGAGTAGTACAGACCCTAAAGGTAAGGAAGAAAGAATTCTGAAAAGAAGTGGACCCCTCTGTGAAGAATCATGAACAGAATATGCTCTTGGCTTTGGTGAGGGGGACCCTGTGCAGCCAGGCTTTAGGGGAATAGTAGAAAGTGGAGTCCATGTGTCGAAGGTCAAGAGACAAGTGGGCTGTAAGGGAATACATCTCGGGCAGCACTCCCTCCTGAATTCACTCCCACTGTCCAATCCCACCAATACGGCCTGTGCGAGTCCTACCCCTTCCCAGGCAGCTGTTCTTCCCCACAGACCCTCACCAGCCTCAGGCTCTACCTTTGGATGTTTGCATATTTTGAGAATACCTTAGAAACCAAATTACTCCTGTAATATACATATTGAAACAGCAGAATTTCTGCTTGTAACTTTTTTATTTATCAAAATGTTTATTACTGGCCAAACATAACTTTCTGAGCACATATCAGGTTGGAGGGAAAAAAACTAGGAAGCGTAGCTAAGCAGGTGGGGCATGGGACCAGACCAGTGGGTTTCTAGGGGGAGATCAGAAAACACTGGTGCCCTGGTGACTGGTGGGGCCTTGAAGTCTGCGGTGGAAGGAGCAGTACTTGGAGCAACAGGTCTTTGGTACAGCCAGTGAATAGGCAGTGGATTTTTAAAAAGCCACAAGGCACCACTGTCAAGTCTCACTTTAGGAGTGATCAAGCTTGGACTTAAAATGAGGCTGTGTTGTCTCACCCCTAGAAGATACGCTCTTCTGCAGTGCCTGAGTTCATGGGGTTCATTATGCTATCTGGCTAAGGCACTCTCCTCCAGGAATGACTGACTGATTCTCCTAGAAACACCACCACTGAAGTCCTTTACTTCACTTACTATTTCCTCCGATTCCCGCTTCTGCCACCACTCCCCTTATCTCACTGGGGCAGGGGTTCCTTCAGTTACAAAAGGATTAATCAGAGAACTTCCTGAACTACACCCAGCAGAGTACTCCTGGGGTAAAGCTCTCCTTCACTATTCACTCCACTCCCTCTGAGCTGCCAATAGAAATTCCCCAGGCACAATCAGCAGTGCACAAATGGAGCAAAAGGCAAGCTGGAGCACTGGGCAACGGTCTCAAATAATTTATGACTTTTGAGCCATGAAGTTAAAACAACTTATCTTTTACTAAATGTAAATCAAGCAAATATTTCAAGGGAGAGAGGATTTCAACTTTCAACTCTCTCTCTGCCCTCAAACAAATAAATAAAAGCCAGAGTGGGCAATGGTAACCCCTACTTCCATTTGCAAGATTGCTCTTCTCCATCGGTACAGCAATTTCTCCACAGCTTTATTATTATTATTATTATTATTATTGTTAATGCATCAGGACTGGGACAAGGCTAGAGCACTGACAGCTGACTTGGCGCCATTCCCCAGTATTTCATTAAAATCCTTATTTGGCTGTCTGTGCTATTAATCCAATCTTCCTTACTTTACATTTTACATGGTATTTTTTCATGAGAATACTACAAAGATGGTAACTTAAAGGGCTTCATCTGACCATATCAAATGGACTTCTATGAGTACCCAGCACTGGGAGGTGGTTCCAAAAACTCGGAAGTTGGGGCAGAGGTCTACTCAGCCTATACCCTTTCAATGAAGTAGTTGTCCAGCCTCGTTTCTGCCTCCAAATACATCTACAAAGGAAAAGGCCTCAAAATTACTTCCAGGCAAGACAGCTGTGCCCATATAAAGCTACATGGAGAAAGTTAAGAGCCTGGAGAGAAGTAGCATAAAAGTAATTCCCTATTTCCATGATGGGAGAGGAAAAAAAGAGAGTTTCTTTGGGCTCATCCTACATTTTCGAAATGCCAGTCTGGTAACTTCTATGCTAAACAGATGGTAAAATCTGTTTGAGAGTCAACATTTCAAATGGCAGCTACATTTTAAAAGGAAGACATGGACAGTTAAGAGAAGGAAAGCAAAACTATTCTCCACAATTGCTTTGCATATTCAGTAGACATTTCTCCAAGGCCTAAAAATGAAAAGTCAGTTGAATAGGCAGGCCATCACGTCTCCAGCCTCAATTATTAATTCAAGTGAGGCAAACAGCAGAGGCAGATCACAAAGTGGTTCTCTCCCAGTTTCTCACATTCTTTAATTCCTCATCAACACTGCTAGCAGAACACTCAGAAGGTGGATGTCAGCTGTCAGTTAGGGGAATGGAAGAGCTGTCTTTTTAAGAGATACATGTCCTACAATCCAAATCTATTCCATTGAAGATTAAGTAGCCAGAGCTTGGAATATAAAATATTCAAGTTCCACATGTCACTAAAAAACAAAATACTTATTTATCTTTTTTAGGTGTGCTGGTCTTTGTTGCTGTGCAGGCTTTCCCTAGTTGTGGCAGGCAGGGGGCTACGCTATAGTTGCAGTGTACGGACTTCTCGTTGCAGTGACTTCTCTTGTTGAGGAGCATCAACAGTTACGACATGTGGGCTCAGTAGCTGCAGCTCCTGGGCTCTAGAGCTCAGGCTCAGTAGTTGTGGGGCAGTGGGTTTAGTTGCTCTGCAGTCATGTGGGATCCTCCTGGATCAGGGATCGAACCCATGTTTCCTGCATCGGCAGGCAGATTCTTTACCGCTGGGCCATAAGGAAGCCTCACATATGTCATTTTAATTCCAATGTTTTGGTGAACTGTCAGTGCTGAGGACAAATGGCTATACCACTATATTCGCTGGGAGCAGGAGAGGGGCTGGTGAAGGACCAGCTTGATGCTGACGCCTGAGTGAATGCTTCCTGGTTATGTTGGATGAGCCTGCACTGACAGTCATACTCTGTTAAGGTCAAAGCAAATTACTTGCTCTCTTCTTCTCTGGACTCTGACTTCAGCGTGAAAACACACTGAACACACATGCCGAGTGGAATTGCTCTTGGGAAGAACCGCTAAGTCAGCTCTTCAGGAATCGAAAATACTAGATTGTAAGACTGAACAAATCCTGGGTTCCCTTGTTTGTGCAATGATGAGTTCTCCCAAACAGAGTCTTGACCCAAGAATTCTTGACCCTATGGGTGAGAGTTCCTTGATGCGTTGACCTAGAGGCCTTGAGCCACCATGGACCATCTGGAGCCCAGCCTCCAGGGAGGCGTGATCCCAGGGAGAGGCTGCAGAACACGTCCCATGGTCTAAGGGCACCAACCTCAGAGGACAGGGGGAGAACGGAGAACGCAGAAGAGAATAAAACTCTTGTAACAACGCATTCCCCTGATGCTGGGAGAGGCAAAGAGAGAAGAGGGCGGCAGAGGATGAGATGGTTAGATAGAATCACTGACTCAATGGACATGAACTTGAGAAAACTTCAGGAGATAGTGGAGGACAGGGAAACCTGGTGTGCTGCAGTCCATGGGGTTACAAAGACTGAACAACAACAATTCATTCAAGGGGGCTGATTTGATACAATCTATTCAGAACAAACCATTTCATCAGATGGAATGCTCACTTTAACGAAGGCCACACCTACCACCTTCCTCAGTATGGCCTCAAGATGAGGCCTTCCCCGTGTTATCCCCTACTGAATGCTGGGTGCCACGTGCAGTGCAGGGTCACAGTGGTCATCAAGACAGAGAAAGGAGGTCCTGACATGCCAGAAAATGGAGTCAAAAGGAGGAAGGCAACTTGGGAGGACCATAGAACAGGAGGAGAAGAGACGGAACTAAGGTCTCTGAAGGATGTGATGTGAGATGTGAGAACACAGTAGAGAAAACAGCAAGTACACAGGCACAAAGGAAAGGGCTTCACTTGTATAAGGGAGAAAAAGGAGACCAGTGTTGGCTGGAGGGTAGTGATATAGACTAGATGAAGAGTGGTAGGAAAAATCAACGATTATTAATAACAGTATTAGTAGTACATATATTATTTACTATGTGTCAAACACGGTTCTAAGTGGTTCATCAGTATTAACTCATCTAAATCCTCACAGCATCCCTATGATATATTATTACTCCATTTTGCAGATGAGGAAACTGAACATGAGAAGGTTAAGTCATTTGCCCAGGACACGCAGCTATCACGGAGAAAGCCTGGATTCACACACAGCCAGGCAGTCTGGCTTGAGAATCGTGCTCTAAACCCTTGGCTATATATCCTTTCTCAACAAGGTTGGGGAGCAAGTTTGATCACACTTAACCTCTTCAGAACTTTGCTACTTCCCCAGACCCTCTCCTGAGGATAAACTATATTAACGAGCATAGAAAGCTAATAATTAACTCCAAGCCTGTGACTGATTAAAGCCCAAGAGCTTTCTAATTGGAAGAAGAAAAAAACTTGGAAAAGGTCCAAGTTTGGGGGTTTTTTTTCCTTTCTTTTTAATGAGTGTTAGCACTGCAGTTGGAGAAGGCAATGGCACCCCACTCCAGTACTCTTGCCTGGAAAATCCCATGGACGGAGGAGCTTGGTAGGCTCCAGTCCATGGGGTCGCTAAGAGTCAGACACGACTGAGTGACTTCATTTTGACTTTTCACTTTCATGCATTGGAGAAGGAAATGGCAACCCACTCCAGTGTTCTTGCTTGGAGAATCCCAGGGACTTGGGAGCCTGGTAGGCTGCCGTCTATGGGGTCGCACAGAGTCGGACACGACTGAAGCAACTTAGCAGCAGCAGCAACTATGTATGACAAGAGGAGATATTACAGAAAAAAAAAAAACAAACCTCTAATCTTTCAGGCGTACAGGTTTGTAAGGAGCAAAGCAGCACAGAAATTAGCACTTCTTTTTTATATCATGATTCCCATACAACCTATCCCTTAATTAGCATTATATAGGAATGGAGGGGCAGAATGAAACTAAACTCTGACTTCCTGAAGAGGGAAAAAAAAAACCTCTAATGAGTCACACTGACACCACTTGGACTTTCCATCACAAGAAATGTGGGTGGACTGTAGTTAATTCTTAGTAGCTGCTGAGTTCCCGTGAGTCTCCATTCAGAGTGATTCTGAATGGAGGAACTGCACAGGCAGCAGCACTTGTCTGAAACAAGAGTCTAACTCTTCAGGCCTGTCTGTACTTAGAAGGAAGCTGTGTCACAATCCTTCACATTTCTTAGGCTGGAGAAGTAAAAAAAGCATATAGATAAAAATAAATTTCTTTGGCTGTTAAATAAAACAGATTGAATTAAGGCACCAAAATATTAGAATACAAGTTCCACTTAATGAGTAGGTGGACTCAAGAAAGAACTCAGAGGGTAACAGAGGATTGGTGATTCTAAATGCTGAAATCCTTAAAGGTATTTGCAAATATATTTGGAACGTAGTATAACTTCCCCATGGAAAATAGGTAGACAACATAAGAGACAGGGCAATACAAAAATTCTATTTTACATAGTAGTAACCTACCTGGTAACTTCTGAATTCTTCTTTTTCAAAAGGATAGTATACTCATAGGTAGTATTATAAGTATACTCATAAGTAGTATTAATGAAACCAGTTGCAAAAAACCATAGCAGTATATTCTTTTAAACAAATATTGCTTTAAAAAAAGGTAAATGGTTCATGATCAATTGTGCTTGGCCAGGCTGTTCTGAATACAGATTCAGAATATTTAAATAGAAATAAAGGTTCCAAAAAGGACAAGGAGTACGTCAGGGCTGTATATTGTCACTCTGCTTATTTAACTTATATGCAGAGTACACCATGAGAAACGCTGGGCTGGATGAAGCACAAGCTGGAATCAAGATTGCTGGAAGAAATATCAATAACCTCAGATATGCAGATGACACCATGCTTATGGCAGAAAGTGAAGAGGAACTAAAAAGCCTTTTGATGAAAGTGAAAGTGGAGAGTGAAAAAGTTGGCTTAAAGCTCAACATTCAGAAAACGAAGATCATGGCATCTGGTCCCATCACTTCATGGGAAATAGACGGGGAAAGAGTGTCAGACTTTTTTGGGGGGGGGGGCTCCAAAATCACTGCAGATGGTGACTGCAGCCATGAAATTAAAAGACGCTTACTCCTTGGAAGGAAAGTTATGACCAACCTAGATAGCATATTCAAAAGCAGAGATATTCCTTTGCCAACAAAGGTCCGTCTAGTCAAGGCTATGGTTTTTCCAGTGGTCATGTATGGATGTGAGAGTTGGACTGTGAAGAAGGCTGAGTGCTGAAGAATTGATGCTTTGAACTGTGGTGTTGGAGAAGACTCTTGAGAGTCCCTTGGACTGCAAGGAGATCCAACCACTCCATTCTAAAGGAGATCAGCCCTGGGATTTCTTTGGAAGAAATGATGCTAAAGCTGAAACTCCAGTACTTTGGCCTCATGTGAAGAGTTGATTCATTGGAAAAGACTCTGATGCTGGGAGGGATTGGGGGCAGGAGGAGAAGGGGACAACAGAGGATGAGATGGCTGGATGGCATCACCGACTCGATGGACGTGAGTTTGAGTGAACTGTGGGAGTTGGTGATGGACAGGGAGGACCGGGGTGCTGCGATTCATGAGGTCGCAAAGAGTCGGACAGGACTGAGTGACTGAACTGAACTGAACTGATAGGGAATATAGATTCCTTGGTGGCTCAGATGGTAAAGTGTCTGCCTGCAAAAGGGGAGACCCGGGTTCGATCCCTGGGTTGGGAAGATCTCCTGGAGAAGGAAATGGCAACCCACTCCAGTATTCCTGCCTGGAGAATCCCAGGGATGGGGGAGCCTGGTGGGCTGCCATCTATGGGGTCGCACAGAGTCAGACATGACTGAGCAACTTCACTTCACTTCATAGGGAATATATTTAGATATTGCTATCTGTGCAGCTAGCACTAAATGACTTTTTCACAGATTGATTTGTCATTCACTTCATTCCAGATTTCCCCAGGTAGGTTCAGCTCCTTTACTATTCTCCAGCTTAAGAGGTTCTCCTTCACAGACTGCATCTCTGCAGAACCCTAAACTGGCAGGATTAAGTCTAAATAAGGGGTAAGACTGCCCTTCTCCAGTTTTGTTCCTTATGTATGGAAAGTGAAGTGAAGTGAAGTGAAGTTGCTCAGTCGTGTCGGACTCTTTGCGACCCTATGGACTGTAGCCTACCAGGCTCCTCCCTCCATGGGATTCTCCAGGCAAGAGTACTGGAGTGGGTGGGTTGCCATTTCCTTCTCCAGGGGATATTCCTGACCCAGGTATCGAACCCAGGTCTCCCTCATTTCAGGCAAACGCTTTAACCTCTGAGCCACCAGGGAAGCCCCAAAGGGTGTGTTGCCTCCCCGTCGGGGAATCGAATCCTGGTCTCCCGCGTGACAGGCGGGGATATTCACCACTATACTAACGAGGACGGCGGCTATGTAAGCCCCCGAAATGCGGTTTCTATGATTAGACACAGTACCTCTACCAGTATCTGTTTTATATATAGCAACATCATTTGGGAGTGGGGTGGGGAATGGCTTGACAAAGTTTTCTATTTCTGTAACACTGTGTCAGGAGGGAAGCTTAACAGAATGTCTTCTCTGGCAGAAAGCATTTGTTTGGATTTTAGATATAAACGTATTAAATTCAGTTAAATTTAACTCCTGTGAGAATAAACCATTCCCTGACTCGGGTACTATATGCTCATTACTGAATTGGTTGACTTAAATTAAGCACAGACTGTAATTTTGACCAGTAACCTTGGGTGCTTCCCAGAAACTGTAGACTCCCAATGATCTACAGATTTCCTATGGGGTGCCCTTGCTTCAGCTCCCACGGACAGAGAAATCTAACATCTGCGGCAATTCCACACGACCACGCCCAGGTCTACAGCACCTGCAAAGAGCCACACATCTGCAGGGCAGTTGGGAGTCCTTCCCTCCAGAACCCCTTTTCTCTGTTAGGGGATTAAAGCCATAAGCCCGAGGCTCTTCTCCTACCCACCCTCTTTGTCTCTGCTTTTCTTTCATCTCCTTTCCCACACTCTGGTCCCCGAAGCGGTAAACTTCGTGAGGAAAGTGTTAGCAGAAGCCAGAACATCGGGGAATAAGCTACCAATCAGCCCCCAGCCCCTTCCACCGCCCTGCAGCTGCCCCACCGCTGGGGCCCTAGGGCTCCCTGCAGCCACATCAGATGAAGGGCTCCTCTGAAATTCAAGACAGAATCTAAACGAAGATTCGGCCTCCACTCTTGCTTTAAGGCGGCGGTAGGAAGTGACCCACTCGTAGGTTCCAATACAAACATACGGAAAAACGTTTCTATGAGGCCGGAGGAAAATAAACACAATTCCCTTGGAGGCCCTCCCGGAAACTTCCTAGCAACACATGCACATCCGCAGCTGGCGCAGCGCTCTCAGGCCACTCTAAAAACCTGTGTCACCCATCAGGCCTGCACTGCCAGCTGCTCCTGCAGTGCCCTGCGCGCCCATCCTGTGCACCAGGGATGCAGTTGGCAAGGTCGGGTGGGCTCCGGAAGGCAGAAAGAAAGCGCCCGGGGTCCACACAGCTCAGGGAACGGGGGAGAGAAAAGGAAGTAACCGAGGAAGCGTTGACCTTGAGAATCTCCCTGAGTTTTAGATAGCGAGGCTAGTCTGACTTAGACGCTCCAAACTCACTAAATCATAGGGAGGATGGAGGGCAAAGGGGATGCAAAGGTAGAAAAAAGAAGGGAGCCAGCGAGCGAGCTTCTATTCAGCTAGGGATGGCAGAGATATGGGCAGTGCCCAGAGCAGAAGCTTAAGTGCCCCCGAGGCCCACCCTCTTCGCTGCGCACAAGGGCCGGGACTCACCTGGATCACCTTCGCTCGCCGGGTGCAGAACGCAGTGCGCAGCGGAAGTGTAGGTGCGGCGTCCTTGGCCTCTATCAGAGTGGGGCGTGGCCCGGGGCAGTCCCGCCCCAACCCCGGGCAGCACGAGGCCACACCCCCAAGGCAGGGCTCTGGGTGCCCGAGAGGGACTTCAGAGTACCACCCCCGGGCCCCAGGTTTTGAGCCAGAGTCTAAATTTTCTTCCTCCTTACTGTTGTCTTCCTCTGTCCATGGAATTTTCCAGGCAAGAATACTGGAATGGACTGCCATTTCATTCTGCAGGGAGATTTAACCCTCCCACCCCCAAATACATTTATCTGTTTCTGCAAATGCCATCGTGGCCGCCTCCCTAAACTCTCCCAGCCCGTTCATATTTCTCGGGTTGCATTTGCTGCATGAAGTGAAGTGAAGTCGCTCAGTTGTGTTCGACTCTTTGCGACTCCATGGAGTGTAGCCTACCGGGCTCCTCTGTCCATGGGATATTCCAGGCAAGAATATTGGAGTGGGTTGCCATTTTCTTTTCCAGGGGAACTTCCCGACCCAGGCTGCACGGTAGGACCTTGATAATTTATCCCTAGCAGAGCCACCGTAGTCCGCTTCTAGGCGCTCTGCGGTGAGGGCGGAACCTCAGGTTTGCACGGCGCCTGCGCGAAGTGGGAGGGCACCCAAGCAGAGGTTGCCCGGGAGGGGTGCGTGTGTTCTGGCCGCGTTTAGTTTGGTGTAGACGCTCACGGTCCCAGATTGCTGCATTCACCAGATGAAGGGTTTAGGGATGTTCGAGCCTGTGTGTTTCTCTAATATTGTTAGGTTTTCCAAAATCCGGCACCTAGCACTTCGAGCGTGATGGCCGCACCCATTCGTCCCCATCTTCACACACGCTGCCCGCTCGCCCGCTCCAGCTCTCCGGAAACGAGACCGCACTGCCTCAGGGACCCATAGATCCTTGATACCGAATTTCTGCCCCAGTTAGGCCCTCTAGTCTAGGCATGGTGCGGTGAGATTTTAAGTGAGGGTTGCAGGCTGGGTCAAGCTGGAAAGAATGGAGCTTACTTATAAGTGTTGTAAGCTCAGCTCCGAAACAGTCCACTGCAGAAAGCACCAGAGTTTCCAGTTTTCACGTATCTTTTTTTTTTTTATTATTCTTATCTAGTTTTCACGTATCTTAAGTGGGCCCGTCACCCCTTTACTCTGGACACTCCACATCCTACTAGGGATCACCGCATGTGGGCCAACCCTAGTGTCTCTTATGTAGGGGTACTTCCTCTCTCAATGAGAGCCTGTGCTTCTAGGTCGAGGTGTAGAAAGGTTGGAATCTTGATCTTGGAAAGGCTCTGCTGCTGCTGCTGCTATGTCACTTCAGTCGTGTCCGACTCTGTGCGACCCCATAGACGGCAGCCCACCAGGCTCCCGCGTCCCTGGGATTCTCCAGGCAAGAACACTGGAGTGGGTTGCCATTTCCTTCTCCAATGCATGAAAGTGAAAATGAAAGTGAAGTGGCTCAGCGACCCCATGGACTGCAGCCTACCAGGCTCCTCCATCTATGGGATTTTCTGGGCAAGAGTACTGGAGTGGGGTGCCATTGCCTTCTCCGTGGAAAGGCTCTAGGGTGGGTGTTTTAGTAATTTGTCGTATTCACGTACCTGGAAGTATTTTGAGGGCTCATAAAATAGTTACTATTGTTTCAACAACTTCCGACCAGTCTCACGCTTTCAGCTTCTTCAGTAAAGTGAAAGTGAAGGTGTTATTCGCTCAGTCCTGCCCAGAGTCTTTTTGTGTGTTCATGGAATTACCCAAGCAAGAGTATTGGAGTGGGTAGCCATTCCGTTATCCAGAGGATGTTTCCAACCTAGGGGAGGAACCCTGGTCTCCTGCATTGCAGGCAGATTCTTTATATTTGACCCACCAGGGAACCCCTTGTATTTTAGGGTTTCTGGCAAAGAACAGTTTTCATTGAACACTGCAAATAAAAAGGTAGGAAAGCAGTTGTACATTATTGAGGGACATTTCCCCACTCCTTTACTTCCATAGATTGAGGATGTTCTTTGTTGTAGTCTTTTTGTCTACCTCCCGCCACCCCTCCCCATGCCCCCC
>NW_011494877.1:1709526-1728338 GCF_000754665.1 Bison bison bison | reverse complement strand
ATGCCCCCCCACCCCCCACTCCTTCCTGCTCCAACCTCATTTCATATGTTGAAACCTAATCCCTTCTCTGAAGGTATTCATGGGTTGGGCCTTTGGGAGCTATTAGATCACGAGGGTTCAGTTCAGTCGCTCAGTCATGTCGGACTCCTTGAGACCCCATGAACCGCAGCTCGCCAGGCCTCTCTGTCCATCACCAACTCCCGGAGTTCACCCAAACTCATGTCCATCGAGTCAGTGATGCCATCCAACCATTCATGAGGGTGGGCCCTGCACAAATGGGATAAATGTCCCTGTAAAAGAGACCCCAGAGCGCTCCCTTGGCCCTTCTGTTGTGTGAGGACACAGCCAAGACAGCCATCTATGAACCAGGAAGAAGGTTCTCATCAGACACTAAATCTTCTAGCACCTTGATCTTCACCTTCCCAGGCTCCAGAATTTAGAGAAATAAATGTTCACTGTTTAAGCCACCCATACTATGGTATTTTTGTTATTGCAGCAGACCAGCAGTAAGACACTTAGTGACTGTTCTATATGAGAAGGCAGCCTGAGGTGGTAGAAGGAATGACTGAAGAGTCGAGAGTAATTCTGGCCATTCCTTTCCCTGTTATCCCTGTTGGACACAAATACGTACTTAATCACACAGATGGTTGTTGTTCAATTGCTAAGTTGTGTCTGACTCTTAGAGACCCCATGGGCTGCAGGACCCCCCAGGCTCCTTTGTCCTCCAGTATTTCCCAGAGTTTGCTCAAATTTATGTCCATTGAATCAGTGATGGTATCTATCTATCTCATCCTCTGTTCCCTTCTTATCCTTTTGCCTTCAATCTTTCCCATCATTGGGGTCTTTTTTCCAATGAATTGGCTCTTTGCGTCAGGTAGCCAAAGTATTGGAACTTTAGCAGCAGTCCTTCCAATGAATATTCAGGGTTGATTTCCTTTAGGATTAACTGGTTTGATCTCCTTGCAGTCCAAGGGACTCTCCAGCACCATAATTCAAAGGCATCAATTCTTCCATCCTCAACCTTCTTTATGGTCCAACTCTCACATCCATACATAACTACTGGAAAAACCATAGCTTTGACTAAATGGACCTTTGTTGGCAAAGTAATGTCTCTGTATTTTAATATGCTGTCTTGGTTTGTCATAACTTTTTTTCCAAGGAGCAAGTATCTTTTAATTTCATTGCTGCAGTCACCATCTGCAGTGATTTTGGAGCCCTCCAAAATAAAGTCTATCACTGTTTCCATTGTTTCCCCATCTTTTTGCCATGAAGTAATGGGACCAGATGCCATGATTTTGGTTTTTTTGAATGTTGAGTTCTAAGCCAGCTTTTTCACTCTCCTCTTTGACTTTGATTGAGAGGCTCTTTAGTTCCTCTTTGCTTTCTGTCATAAGGGTGGTGTCATCTGCATATCTGGGGTTATTGAAATTTCTCCCTGCAATCTTGATTCCAGCTTGTGCTTCATACAGTATGGCATTTTGGATGATGTATTCTGCATATAAGTTAAATAAGCAAGATGACAATATACAGCCTTGAAATACTCCTTTCTCAATTTGGAACCAGTCCATTGTTTCATGTCCATTTGCTGTTTCAGCAACAGTTCTAACTGATGCTTATTGACCTGCATACAGATTTCTCATGAGGAAGGTAAGGTGGTCTGCTATTCCCATATCTTTAAGAATTTCCCACAGTTTGTTGTGATTCACACAGTCAAAGGCTTTAGCATAGTCAATGAAGCAGAACTAGATGTTTTTCTGGAATTCGCTTGATTTTTTATATGATCCAGTGGATGTTGGCAATTTGATCTCTGGTTCCTCTGCCTTTTCTAAAACCAGCTTGACCATCTGGAAGTTCATGGTTCACATATTGCTGAAGCCTGGCTTGGAGAATTTTGAGCATTACTTTGCTAGTGTGTGAGATGAGTACAATCGTGTGGTAGTTTGAACATTCTTTGGCATTGCATTTCTTTGGGATTGGAATGAAAATTGACCTTTTCCAGTCCTGTGGCCACTGCTGAGTTTTCCCAATTTGCTGGCATATTGAGTGCAGCACTTTAACAGCATTATCTTTGAGGACTTGAAATAGCTCAGCTGGAATTCCATCACCTCCACTAGCTTTGTTCATAGTGATGCTTCCTAAGTCCCATTTGACTTTGAATTCCAGGATGTCTGGCTCTAGGTGAGCAATCACACCATCATGGTTATCTGGGTCATTAAGATCTTTATTGTATAGTTCTTCTGTGTATTCTTGACACCTCTTATTAATATATTCTGCTTCTGTTAGGTCCATAGTGTTTCTGTCCTTTATTTTGCCCATTTTTGCCTGAAATATTCCCTTGGTATCTCTAATTTTCTTGGAGAGATCTGTATTAACAGTATATATAAACAATATTTGTTTTATAAAAGTAGTATTTGTTTATTGCAGACATTTTGGAAAATGTGGCAGGAAACCATAAGAAGCAAAAATGGAATCATACTGTATATACTTTTTGTTGTCTCTGCTTTTTCTGCTTCATAAATTGTAAACCATTTTCTCTTTTTTTTCTTGAATAGTTCATTCTTCAACATTCATTTGGTACTGACTGCACGTTATTTCACAGCATGGACATACCAATCCCCTCATGTTGGAACTAGCTTGTTTTCAATTCTTTACTATTACAGCCAGTGTACAACCTTGTAGATAAATCTGTGTGCATGCTTTTGATTATTCCTTTTGGCTAAATTCCTTTAAAGAGGAAGGGTCAGAAAATACATGTGTTTAAGGTCTTTTGCTATCTATTGACAAGATGTACTCCAGGAAAAGGTTTATAATCTCCAACACTGGGTATTCGATATCATTTTCCTCCATCTCCAAGTGAGGATAAGCTCTTTCTCACAAGGTTACTGTGAAGTTCAGTGAAGTGAGGGCAGAAGTCCTACACTCCTTTTGACACAGGATAGTGTAATTTTCAAGTTCCTTTACAGCAGCATGAATTATGGAACACTTTGGTTCAGAGGTTACTTTATCCCCATTTCATTCACTGTTGATTCTTTTCTCCATTTACAGTGTCTTCTTCCAAGCTTCTCCATAAGGTTGCCTTTGACCTCTCAAGCTCTCTGTCATTGGATTCTCAAACACTGCTCCCTCCAGATGCTTTTCTTCCTGCTTTCCTTTACTGGTTCCTCTTCATCAACTTGTATCTTAAAACTTATCCAGGATTCTCTAAAGCACTGTCCTTTATTTCATTCTCATTCTTCTCTTTGACGAATCTCGTCTTTGACTCTGCCTTATTGATTACATCCACTCCTGTGGTTATTTGGGTGGTTTAGAGTCCAAATCCTCTTCTCTTTGGGGAAAAGCTCTCATTTTCTGTATGTTCTTTGGAGATAGTGCTTATTAAAATATTGGAGTTGAAGGGCAATTCTTCCTCTGCCTCATTTCAGAGGCAATTCTTCCTCTGCCTCATTTCAGAGGAGCTAAGCTCAACATTCAGAAAACAAAGATCATGGCATCTGGTCCCATCACTTCATGGGAAATAGATGGGAAACAGTGGAAACAGTGTCAGACTTTATTTTTTTGGGCTCCAAAATCACTGCAGATGGTGACTGCAGCCATGAAATTAAAAGACGCTTACTCCTTGGAAGAAAAGTTATGACCAACCTAGATAACATATTGAAAAGCAGAGACATTACTTTGCCAACAAAGGTCCGTCTGGTCCAGGCTATGGTTTTTCCAATGGTCATGTATGGACGTGAGAGTTGGACTGTGAAGAAAGCTGAGAACCGAAGAATTGATGCTTTTGAACTGTGGTGTTGGAGAAGACTCCCGAGAGTCCCTTGGACTGCAAGGAGATCCAACCAGTCCATTCTGAAGGAGATCAGCCCTGGGATTTCTTTGGAAGGAATGATGCTAAAGCTGAAACTCCAGTACTTTGGCCACCTCATGCGAAGAGTTGACTCATTGGAAAAGACTCTGATGCTGGGAGGGACTAGGGGCAGGAGGAGAAAGGGACGACAGAGGATGAGATGGCTGGATGACATCACTGACTCGATGGATGTGAGTCTGAGTGAACTCCGGGAGTTGGTGATGGACAGGGATGCCTGGTGTGCTGTGATTCATGGGGTCGCAAAGAGTCGGACACGACTGAGCGACTGAACTGAACTGAACTGAAGGGGTTGGGCACATGTCTTCATCTCTGCCAGTCAAATATTACTCTAAGACTCTGACACTCAAGAGAATGAGCAGCAACAAGGGGACACTTGGAATTCTCATTCATTCATGTGTCTGTAGCAGTGGATGGACCAGAACTCTTGGAGAGGTTTTTCTGACCACTCCATTGAAAACTGCAACTTCTCTCTCCTCATGGCACTCTTTATCCCCCTTCCTTGTTTTATTTTCTACCATCCGACATATTTTTGGATTTAATCAATTGCTTTATTTATGACCCAAGTCCCTCATTTGAATGAAAATTGCATGAAGGTGAGGATGCTTCTGGAATTTTCGCAGCTGTGTCCCCAGGGCTCTGAGGTGCCTGATACGGGGTACGTACTCAATAACCATCTGTTTCATGAATATATAGATGGCTAGTTCTTGTTGCCTCATTGTCTGGAACTCCCTGGGTTTTCATGGAGCCTGTGCCTCCAGCCTACCACTGATTCTGTGAGTCCCCATAGCCTTTCAGGAAATATCCTGGTCAGTGAGTTAACAAGAGTCAGTTTCTGTTTCAGGCAGAACAGTTCACTGTATCACAGGCTTCTAAGCTACAGGGTAACCAAAACCACACTCATTACCTTCCCAGCAAACTTGTATGTATATTAGCAAAGGACATCATCTGAACAATTATCTTGGCTGGATAACTGTCTTCCACTCCTTGTCCTTGGAAATCAGATACTCCTGCAATGGAATTCCAGAATAGTGTTTTATTTAGCAGTGTGATTCTGGGTGGGGTGGGGGGGGGAATTGTATAAGTTCTCTGAAGCTTTTTTTTTTTTTTAATGCAAAGTTAGCATACTAATAACTATTTTGCTTGGCTCCTGTAAAAATAGCATGAAGCCTGAGCCTACTAAGGGCACTTAATTAATGCTATTACTAACTGATTTTTGTTGATGACACCTCAAAGCAGTCACCTTTCTAATCCCTCTGCCCTAGTTTAGGCTTCAAGTCTCCTCTAATCTAGACAATGACTGTAACCTTTTAACTGGATTCTTTTTAAACATTCATCACCCAGAAACCATTATAGTTACCTTTTCAAAGCAGACCTCTCCTTTGGTGACTGATGTATAGCTTTAGAATGAAGTCCAGACTTTCCTACACAATATTCCAAGATTCTTTAATAGTCTAGCCTTAAACTGCTTTTCCAGAATCTTCTCATTTAACATTAGTTTCGTAAGCATTCGTTGAGTATCTACTAGATGCCAGGAAGTAATAGCCAGTAAAAACAAGATAAGTCACAGATTGTGACTGAGATTTTAATCTGAAGCTTTAGGAGGCAGGAACAACTTCTGTTGTCTCTTGTGCTTCTGTCATCCACCATGAAAAGAACATTTTTCAGGAAGCATTGCTTCTTCACTCAGAGTCCCAGAATGGGATACATGGCTTGCAGACCCAAACCTGATTTGCAATATGGAGCCAAACTTGGCTGAAAACAAACAAGGTCAGCCAAGCCTAGCACAAGCACAACCAGCTTGCCAACTTCTGCATGAGACATAAATATTTACTGTATCTCGCTGCAAGTCTGAGTTTGTAAGTTACTTTAGCAAAACTGGAATAATACAGAGATAGAACCAAGAGAGCTTGCTTGTAGGCTG
The DNA here is from genome assembly GCF_000754665.1 of Bison bison bison. Lineage (NCBI taxonomy): Eukaryota > Metazoa > Chordata > Mammalia > Artiodactyla > Bovidae > Bison > Bison bison. Next base: position 1,722,552 of record NW_011494877.1, on the reverse strand, counting down.
GATGTGTGGATAAGGAAAAGGAAGAAATCAAGGCTTTTGTCTTGCAGCAGAATGGAGTAAGAAATCAATTATCGAGGAATTATCAAGTTGGTAGGGGAAAGAATTTGGGTAAGGGAGTCAAGCTCAGCTTTTGACATCTCTAATAGTCTGGGTAAGCTAATTGCTGTTGAACAAGTAACCTCCAAATAGCAATGGCAGAACACAATAGATTTTTCTTTTCTTGTTGATAAAACAGTTCAATGTGGGTATTCAGTGGGTAATGTTTTGTGTACTGACTCATGAATCTAAGTTCTATCTTGTGACCCTGTCCTGCTCTAGAGCTACATCTGGCTGCATGGGAAGCTAGGAAATGCTTGGCTGGGAGCTCAAGGGGACTTCCCTGGTGGTCCAGTGGCTAAGATGCCACGCTTCCAGTGCAGGGGGCCCAGGTTTGTTTCCTCATCAGGGAAGTAGATCCACATGCCACAACTAAAAATCCCACCTGCCACAGCAAAGATGGGAGATCCTACATGCTGCAACTAAGGTCTGGTGCAGCCAATAAATAAACACGTATTAAAAAGGACTTGGTGACCAACCAGCTGATCCCTTCCACTGCATCTTACTTTAAGATACCTCTTAGATATCCAGGAGAAGATAGTTACCATAAGAGTCTGGCTCCCAGTCTGAGCTTGAGGCACACTTTAGAAGTGAAAGACACGTGGATGGTATTTAAAGTCACACATGGATGGAATAGAATGGGGTCAGGATAGAGATCCCTACTGTTGGGCTCCTCAGCATTTGGAGGTTGGTCAAGCAGGAAGAACTGGCATAGGAAAACAAGGAGGTAAGAGTTCATTACCAATGAGGTCAGAGGGAAACCAGGAGAGAATGACATTACCAAGATGAGAGAGAGGAGGAAGGAGTGGTCAGCTGGCAAATATCGCCAAGAGGTCAAGTAAAGTTTGGAAAGAGAAGTGACATGAATAAGGACAGCTTCAGAGGAGAGATGGGGAAGGAAGGAAGTTTGACTGAAGGTAGATTGAAAAGAGAATTGCAGATGAGGAAGCAGAGATAACAGTGTATAGACAACTCTTTGATAATGTTTGGCTGTGAGGGGAAGTAGGAAAATAAAGGGGCACAGGCTCTTCATTATAAAAAGAAAAATATGTATGTAAATGTATATAATTTATTATAAAAATGAGGAGAAAATCTGATGCTGTAAGAAATGGTATGACTAAAGAAGGCAATCTTTGGCCAGCCAGGGGTAGATGGAAGAAGTGGAGAGACTGTTTAATATACATATATATAAACAGGAAGGGAGATAAAAAATGAAAATGATATCTTTTACTAGGGAAATAGTACTAGGAAAGCACATCTATCTCCACGCTCCTTTCCTTCCAGGTGGAGAGAGCTCGACTACTGCAACTCCTGGCTCCCCTCTTTGCCCCTGCGTGTGCTCTCCCCAGGGAGGTAGAATGACTTAACCTGGTTGGCGACTCTGGGAAGAATAAACTGAACACAGCTGGCTCAACTTCTCTCTTCTTTCTCTTGGGAAAGAGGAAAAATACGTATTTATCAGTCAGGCAAATAAATGTGAGTGACCGCCCATATTTTTATGTGTTTATATATGTAAATATATATTTATATGATCTCTTTGGACTGCTGCAACAAAATACCACAGACTGGTGCCTTACATAAACAACAGAAATTTAGTTCTCACCATTCTGGAGGCTGGATGTCCAAAATCAGGGTGCCAGCATGGTCGGGGAGGGCTCTCTTCTGGGTCTCAGATTTCTCACTTTATTCTTTCTGCCCTCATGACCTAATCACTTCCCAAAGGCCCCATCACCTAATACCATCAACTTGGAGTAAAAATTTCAACCCATGAATTTGAGGTTCAGTTCAGTTCAGTCGCTCAGTTGTGTCCGACTGTTTGTGACCCCATGAACTGCAGCACGCCAGGCCTCCCTGTCCATCACCAACTCCCGGAGTTCACCCAAACCCATGTCCATCCAGTAGGTGATGCCATCTCATCCTCTGTCGTCCCCTTCTCTTCCTGCCCTCAATCTTTCCCAGCATCAGGGTCTTTTCAAATGAGTCAGCTCTTCGCATCAGGTAGCCAAAGTATTGGAGTTTCAGCTTCAGCATCAGTCCTTCCAATGAACACCCAGGACTGATCTCCTTTAGGATGGACTGGTTGGATCTCCTTGCAGTCCAAGGGACTCTCAAGAGTCTTCTCCCACACCACAGTTCAAAAGCATCAATTCTTCAGCGCTTAGCTTTCTTTATAGTCCAACTCTCACATCCATACATGACCAGCGGAAAAACCGTAGCCTTGACTATATGGACCTTTGTTGGCAAAGCAATGTTTCTGCTTTTTAACATGGTGCCTAGGCTGGTCATAACTTTCCTTCCAAGGAGTAAGTGTCTTTTAATTTCATGGCTGCAATCACCATCTGCAGTGATTTTGGAGCCCAGAAAAATAAAGTCAGCCACTGTTTCCACTGTTTCCCCATCTGTTTGCCATGAAGTGATGGGACCAGATGCCATGATCTTAGTTTTCTGAATGTTGAGCTTTAAGCCAACATTTTCACTCTCCTCTTTCACTTTCATCAAGAGGCTCTTTAGTTCTTCACTTTCTGCCATAAGTAGAAAGTGTCATAAGTAGTGTCATCTGCCTATCTGAGGTAATTGATATTTCTCCCAGCAATCTTGATTCCAGCTTGTGCTTCCTCCAGCCCAGCATTTCTCATGATGTACTCTGCATATAAGTTAAATAAGCAGGGTGAATTTGAGGAGGGTACCCAAATATTCAGATCATAGTATATGTGTGTATGTATATAAATATATATATACAAATATTTATAACTTTGCTGAAAGGGTAATGACATCCAAGTAGCAAGGAACACAACTAGGACCCAGATCTTGATTACTTTGATTTCTAAATACCATTCCTTGGCTTTTCTGGTGGTACAGTGGATAAGAATTCACTTGCGAATGCAGGGGACATGGGTTCGATCCCTGATACAGGAAGATTCTGTGCACCATGGAGCAGCTAAGCCCATGCGCCGCAGCTGCTGAACCCCTGATCTAGAGCTGGAGAGCCAGACCTTCTGAGCCCACGCGCTGCATTTAAAGAAGCCCCCGAGCCCTAGAGCCTGCATTCCACAGCCGCTGAGCCCCTGCACCTAGAGTCTGTGCTCTGCAACTAGAGAAAGCCTCTGCCCAGCAACCAAGACCTGGTGCAGCCAAAAAGAAATTAAATACATAAATGCCATTCCCCACAGGGAGAACCCAGGGATTCTTGGGAAAATGGCTGAAAACCAGGGCCGCCTAGAAAATTTTTGTTGTGCTAAAAAGTAAAGATGTGGTAAGAAATTTTGATTTTTAACATAAGTAAAGACAGTAATAAGCTACAGTTCATTAAATAAGACTGTGAGGGATACTGATAATATATAGATAATATGTAATATATACTTATATATGTACATAGGAGGCATATGGGAGTTCTCTGTAATATTCTTAAAACTTTTCTGTAAGTTTGGAATTGTTATAAATTTAAAGTTGGAAAAAATGCAACTACCATTATCCTTACCCTGTTAAAAATATTTTTTAAATATAAAATTTATATACGTACATTCAAATAAGTATAACTCCCATCTTATCCCCGCTAACACTTTTCAACATCTATCACACTCTGTAATTCATATATTCATCATGTCATTTGTTATTGTTTGTCTTCCCTCCCCTACTGTTTCTTTAAGAACGCAGGCTCCACTGCTCACTGACACACGCTGGAGGGCCTGGAGCATAGTCTGGCGTGCAGTAGGTGCTCAATACATACTGTTGAATGAATGAACAGGTTAGGGCTCTCTGGGTCTGGTAGGTCATTATGGCTGACTCTCTGTGGGCCTTTCTCCTGGCTTCTCCAGCAGCATCTCTGCTGGCTCTTCTCATGATACAGGTTATGTGCATCATTCTCTCAGCCTCTGGTTTTCCTGTGGTGTCTTTGGTCAGCCTTTCAGTAGGCTTCCCACCATCCTTCGAGGAGACCCTTGCTAGTCAGAATTCAGATGGGCTGCAGCTCCCTATGGTGGCCTCCATGTGGTCCTCAGCAGCGCTCGTTCACCATTTACCCTCATCAGGGAGGCAAGCTGGCTTCCAGTGCAATCTGCTCTTTCATCTATTCAACTTATCGTTCTCCACACCAATAAACACACAGCCCTCCCTCCAGGGAACCTCTAATAAGCTCTTAAAGCAGTGTCCTTAAAGGTGCTCCCACCATGCTTGAGGTACACGGGAAGCACCACTCGCTTATACATACCCCTTGGGGTAGGCTGGAACTTCAGTACAGAAGCCTTTCCCTAAGTCCTTTCTGATCTTCAACCCCTCAAACCCTTTTGGACCTTTGATAGGCATTACTCATTTAATTGGGTTTTGGAAGCCTGCTCACACCTTTCTGCACGATATTCTGTCTCTCTTTTTACTTTGGTATCTCATACATGGTGTCTCAATCAAAACTTCCAGTTTAGCATCTTATTGCACATGTAAATCTATGACCCATCATGGCTTCAAGTTGTGTTGCTACCAAATAAATAACTCATTAGTCAAAAAGCAATTTCAAAATTATTCAGGTTCTTTTTTGCATTTTTCCTGAATACCACAAAGTGGACTTAAGTTTACAGTGTGACTCTGAAAAGCTTCATTTCCAACTGTGTTTATATTCCTTATATGTCACAGATGTTCGCATTCATTCCTGTCTTCCAGATTTCTCCCAAATTCTTCCCCTGGCCTTCTTCCCTTCCCCAGGGATCACTAGCCCCTCCTTTTCCATTTCTGCCATATTTTGCATCCCTAAAAATCCCAGAGAATAACCTAGCCAAGCTCATCCTTGGCTAGAACAGGTGTGATCAGGAATGTTTGGTTGTACATAAATGGTAGCTGGCAAAGATTGTCCAGCTCCTTTTAATTTATTTTTATTTATTTTTTGGCCATGCCATGTGGTCTGTGGGATCTTAGTCCCCCGACCATGTCTTAAACTCATGCCCTTGACAGTGAAAGCACAGCGTCCTGACTACCGGGCCACCAGGGAATTCCCTGTACTTCATTTCTTAATCTCTCTTGTAGGCAGGTGTGGCTGTGTGAGTAATGCAGTGTAAACAAAAGTCGAGGTCTGCTGTTTCCAGACCTGACCCAGAAGACTACTTGCACTTTCCTTTCTCGCTTCTCCTGAGATAGAATGGCAATGACCAGAGTAGCCTTGGATGGTAGAGCTGCTATCAGCCTCGGGCCTTGCGTGATTCTACGAAGAGAGCTGCTTGCCAACCTGGAATAGCTTTCCCAGGATGTTACATGAGTGAGAAATAATGGTTTATTTTGATTAAACCATTTCACTTTGGTATTCTATTTTATTGCAGCAGTTCAGACTACTCTAAAAATATAGAAATTAGAATTAGGAGGAGGTGCTGCTGTAATAAAAGTCAAAAATATGTAGCACTGACTTAGCAGTTTGGGAGCATGCAGTGAGGGAATGGAGAGCTTTAGATCATTGTTATCTGAGGGAAATGCAGTTGGTACAACACTTTCTGATATAACCAGGAAGGCAGTTACAGGTTTCTCCTGAGCCTGTAGTTATGGAAGAAGCAGTTGGAAAGAGCCAGAATTTTAGGGTGAGTTGGCTGCCACTTGCTCCTTTTAGCAAAGTGTAGATCTACAAACTTTGGAGCCAGATGTGTTTGAGAATTCAGAATTTTTTGAAGTTTAGAAAGTTAGTAGTACATGTATTGTGTAGTATAAAACACCCTAGCAGAGTTGGGGGCAGCACCCCATAATCAAATACATTTCTAGTTCTGCAGTTAGATGTATGATCATTCATGTTAAGCAGGATAAATAAAAACTGTATATAATCTACATCAATTTAGGTCAAGTTTCACCATTATAAAGTTATAGAAATGAGCCATAGAAAACCTTGGTTTTCAGAGTTTTTTTGGTTTCAGAATTGTGAATGAGACATTATGGACTAAATGATAAGAAAGATGGGACTTTGGGATAAGACGGTAGAGCAGGACTTGAGCTCACCTCTGCTCATAAGCTCATCAAAATTACAATTAACTGCTGGATAACCATTGATAAAAAGACTGGAACTTACCAGAAAAGATATTCTACCCCCAAAAATATATAATAGAGACCACACGAGATGGTAAATAGGGGTGCACTTGTGATATAACCGAATGCCGTACCACCCAGGCGGGCAACCCACAAACTAGAGAATAGTTAAAGTACAGAAGTTCTCCATGGGAGTGAGAGTTCTAAGGACCATGTTAGGCTCTGCAGCCTGGAGGTCCAGCATCAGAAGGAGCCACCAGCACATTTGGTTTTGAAGGTCAGTGGGGCTTGAGCACAGGAGCTCCATAGGACTTGGGGAATAGAGATTCCACTCCTGGAGGGTGTGTATATGGTCTTGTGTGCATCAGGACCTAAGGCAAAAGCAGTGACTTCATAGGAACCTGGGTCAGACCTCCTTCTGTTCTTGGAGGGTCTCCTGAGGAGGCAGAGGGTGACTATCATGTACCCTTGGGACATGGGCACTGATGATGGAGATGTTACGAAGTGTTCATCTGCCTAAGCTATCATGGAAGCAGACATCTTGTGGGACATTAGCACCAAGACCTGGCCCCAGCCATCAACAGACAGTCTACCTAAAGAATTCTGGAGCCCACAGCCACCTATAGACTTGCTCCTTGACACAGCCCTGCCCACCAGAGGGCCAAGACCCAGCTTCACCCACCAATGGGCAGGCACCAACCTATCACACCAGAAAGCCTGCAGAAGCCTCTGGACCAGGGCCAGATACCAGAAGCAAGAGAACTAGGACCTTACAGCCTGAGTAATGAGTCCACAAACACAGGTCTGAACTTACCTAGATCAGCTGGTCCTTGGCCCTTGGGTGATGAGAGGGGAGTGTATTGCTGAGATAGATAGAACATCCCCATACAGAGGGCCACTTCTTCAAGGTTGGGTAATGTAACTAACCTACCACATACATGAAAATATAACTAGAAATTTAAAGAAAATGAGATGGCAAAAGAATATGTTCCAAATGAAGGAACAAGATAAAACCCGGGAATAACAAGAAATCTACCTAAGAAAAAGTTCAGAATAATGATCATAAAGATGAGCCACAATTTTAGGAGAAGAATAGATGCACAGAGCAAAAATTTACAAGAAGTTTTTTAGCAAAGAATTAGAAAATGTAAAGAACAATCAAATAGAGTTGAACAATATAACTGAAATGATAAACACTAGAAGGAATCAATAGCAGAATAAATGAAGCAGCAAAATGGATCAGTGAGCTGGAAGAGTGGTGGAAATCATTGCCATGGAATAGAATAAAGAAAAAAGGAATAAATAGATATAAAGGCAGTTTAAGAGACCTCTGGAACAACATCAAATGGCCCCAAATTCACATTATACACATCTCAGAAAGAGAAGAAAGAAGGGGCCTAGGAAAGTGTTTGATGAGGTAATAGCTGGAAACTTCCCCAACATGGGAAAGGAAACAGTCACCCAAGTCTCACACAGGATTAACACAATGTCCCATACAGAATTAAGCCAAAGAGAAACACACCAAGACACATAGTAATCAAGTTTATAAAAATTAAAGATAGAGAAAACACTAAAAAATAAAAAGAGAAATGCAATGAATAACATACAAGAAAATCCCTATAAAGCTATGAGCTGAGTTTTTCAGTAGAAATTCTGCAGATCAGAAGGCACTGGCATGATATATTTAACGTGATTAAAGGGAAAAACCTTCAATGAAGAAAACTCTAAGAGTAAGGTCTTTCAGATTTGATGGGGAAATAGAAAGTTTTACAGACAAGTAAAAGCAAAAGAATTCAGCATCATCAAATTAACTTCATGACAAATGCTAATGGAAATTTCTAAGCAGAAAAAAAGGCCACAGCTGGAAACAAAAAAAAATTACAAAATGGAAAAGCTCACCAGGAAAGGCAAACCTACATACAGTAAAGGTAGGAAATAAACACTCACAACCTAGTAGAGAGGTTCAGAGGCAAAAGTAGTAGAAACCACCTGTATCCACAGTAAGCAGTAAAGGGACACAAAACAATTAGATGTAAAATATGATATCAGGACCAGTAATCATGTGGGGTTGTTGTTTAGTCACTAAGCCATGTCTGCTGCTGCTGCTGCTGCTGCTGCTAAGTCGCTTCAGTCATGTCCAACTCTGTGTGACCCCATAGACAGCAGCCTACCAGGCTCCCCGTCCCTGGGATTCTCCAGGCAAGAACACTAGAGCAGGTTGCCATTTCCTTCTCCAATGCATGAAAGTGAAAAGTGAAAGTGAAGTCACTCAGTCGTGTCCAACTCTTAGAAACCCCATGGACTGCAACCTACCCAGGCTCCTTCATCCACGGGATTTTCCATGCAAGAGTACTTGCATGGAAAAGGAGTGGGTTGCCATTGCCTTCTCCAAGTCATGTCTGACTCTTTGCAAACTCATGGACTACAGCACACCAGGCTTTCCTGTCCTTCACTATCTCCCAGAATTTGCTCAAACTCATGTCGGTTGAGTTGGTGATGCCATCCAAACAACTCATCCTCTGTGGCCCCCTTCTCCTCCTGCTCTCAATCTTTCCCAGCATCAGGGTCTTTTCCAATGAATTGGTTCTTTGCATTAGGTAGGAGGGTACAAATGCAGGATATTTAAAATGCATTTGAAATTTGAAGATCAGCAACTTAAAACAATCATGCGTGTGTGTGTGTTTGTGTGTGTACAAATAGATTGCTATAACCAAACCTCATGGTTTTGCAAACCAAAAATTTATAGTAGATACACATATACTCTCTTGAGAGTCTCTTGGACAGTGAAAAGATCAAGTCCTAAAGGAAATCTCTTGAGAGTCTCTTGGACAGTAAAAAGATCAAATCCTAAAGGAAATCAGCCCTGGATATTCGTTGGAAGGACTGATACTGAAGGTGAAGCTCCAGTACATTGCCCACCTGATATGAACAGCTGACTCACTGGAAAAGATCCTGGTGCTAGGAAACATTGAAGGCGGGAGGAGAAGGGGATGACAGAGGATAAGATGTTTGGATGACATCGCTAACTCAATGGACATGAATTTGAGCAAACTCTGGGAGACAGATAAGGACAGGGAAGCCTGGCATGCTGCAGTCCATGGGGTCACAAAGAGTCGGACATGACTGAGTGACTAAACAACAACAACAATAACAACAACAACACACACAAAAGGATTTCAAACACTAAAGATTATCGTCAAATCAGAAGAGAAGAGAACAAAAGAGGAAAGCGGGGGCGGGGGGAAAGACCTAAAGAATCCTAAGCAATTAACAAAATGATAATAGAAACATACATATCAATAATTACCTCAAGTGTAAATGGATTCAATGGTCCAGTGAAAATACACAGACAGGATGAATGAATACAAAAGCAAGACCTGTATATTTGCTATCTATGAGACCTGCTTTAGATCTAGAGAGACACACAGAAAGTAAGGGGATGGGATATGGTACTCCACATAACGGAAAACAAAAGAAAGCAGGAGTAGCAATTCTTATACCAGAAAAAAACAGACTTTAGGGTAAAGACGGCTAAAAGAGATAAGAAAGACACTACAAAATGATCACGAGATTAATCCAAAAAGATGCAAATTGTAACACTGTAACTCATTGTAACTGACTGTAACTCACTGTAACTCATTGTAACACTGTAACACTGTAACTCCTTCACTGAGGCCACCATCACTCTGATACCAAACCAGACAAGGATATCACAAAAAAGAAAATTACAGGCCAATGTCATTGATGAACACAGATACAAAAATCCTCAACAAAATGCTAGGAAACTGAATCCAAAATGCATTAAAAGAATCACATACCATGATCAAGGGTGATATATCCCAGGGATCCAAGGATTTTTCAATATCCACAAATCAATCAGTGTGATTCCCTACATTAACAAATTAAAGAATAAAAACCATATGATCATCTCAATTGATGCAGAAAAGTCTTTTGATAAAATTCCACATCCATTTATGATAAAAACTCTACAGAAAGTAGGCACAGAGGGAACATACCTCAACATAATAAAAGCCATATAAACCAAACCCAAAGCTAACATCATACTCAACAATGAAAAGGTTAAAGCATTTTCTCTGAGATCAGGAACAAGACAAGGGTATTTACTCTCACCACTATTATTCAACATAGTTTTGGAAGTCCTAGCCACAGCAATCAGAGAAGAAAAAGAGATAAGAGGAATTCAGATTGGAAAAGAATAAGTAGATCTCTCGCCATTTTCAGACAACATGATACTATACCTATAAAATCCTAAAGATGCTATAAGAAAACTACTAGAGCTCACCAATGAAATTGGTAAAGTTTCAGGATACAAAATTAATGCACAGAAGTTAGCGACATTTCTATACAGTAACAATGAAAGATGAGAAAGAGAAATTAAAGAAACAATCCCATTCACCACCACATCAAAAAGAATAAAATACCTAGGAACAAAACTACCTAAGGAGGCAAGAGACCTACCGTTACTCTGAAAACTATAAGAAACTGATGAAAGAAACTGAAGACGACACAAACAGATGAAAAGATATAACATGTTCCTGGATGAGAAGAATCAACATCTTAAAAATGGCTATTTATCCCAAGGTTCAGTCACTCAGTCATGTCTGGTTTTTTGTGACTCCATGGACTGCAGCGCTCCAGGCTTCCCTGTCCTTCACTATCTCCCAGAGATCACTCAAACGCATGCCCATTGAGTTGATGATGCCATCCAACTAGCTCATCCTCTGTCATTCCCTTCTCCTCCTGCCTTCAATCTTTCCCAGCATCAAGGTTTTGTCCAATGAGTTGGCTCTTTGCACCAGGTGGCCAAAGTATTAGAGCTTCAGCTTCAGCATCAGTCCTTCCAATGAATATTCAAGGTTGATTTTCTTTAGGATTCACTGGTTTGATCTCCTTGCAGACTGAGGGACTCTCAAGAATCTTCTTCAGCACCACAGTTTGAAAGCATCAATTCTTCAGTGCTCAGCTTTCTTTATGGTCCAACTCTCACATTCATACACGACTACTGGAAAAACCATAGCTTTGACTGCTGCTGCTGCTAAGTCGCTTCAGTCGTGTCTGACTCTGTGCAACCCCATAGATGGCAGCCCACCGGGCTTCCCTGTCCCTGGGATTCTCCAGGCAAGAACACTGGAGTGGGTTGCCATTTCCTTCTCCAATGCATGAAAGTGAAAAGTGAAAGTGAAGTCACTCAGTCGTGTCTGACCCTTAGCGACCCCATGGACTGCAGCCTACCAGGTTCTTCTGTCCATGGGAGTTTCCAGGCAAGAGTACTGGAGTGGGGTGCCATTTCCTTCTCCGTAGCTTTGACTGGACAGACCTTTGTCGGCAAAGATACAGTCATCAAAACAATATGATACTAACATCAAAACAGTTATATAGATCAATGGAACAGGACAGGAAGCACAGAAATAAACCCATGCATTGTGGTCAATTAATCTATGACAAACGAGGCAAAAATATAAATGGAGCAAAGAACATCTTGTCAGTAACTTCTGGGAAAACTGAACAGCTACATATAAAAGAATAAAATTAGAACATTCTCTTACACCGTATACAAAAGTAAAACACAAGATGAATTAAAGACCTAAACGTAAGACTGGATACTATAAAACTTTTAGAAGAAAACAGACAGAATGCTCTGACATAAATTGAATTAATACATTTTTGATCTTATCTGCTAGAGTAATGGGAATAAAAGCAAAAATAAACAAATGAAATATAAACTTAAAATTGCATAGCAATTTTGCATAGCAAAGGGAATCATAAATAAAATGAAAAGGCAACCTACAGAATGGAAGGAAATATTTTCAAAGGATGTGACAGACAAGGAATTGATTTCCAAAATATATAAACAACTCTACAGTTCAATATCAAAGCAATAAACAATTCAAGAAATTGTTGAAGATCTCAAGGAATGGGCAGAAGATCTAAATAGACATTTCTCTAAAGAAGACATATAGATGGCCAAGAGATACATGAAAAAAATGCTCAATATCAATAATTATTAGAGAAATGCAAATCAGTACCACAATGAATGATCAATTCACACCAGTCATAATGGCCATTATCAAAAAGTCTACAAATAATAAATGCTGGAGAGGGTATGGAGAAAAGAGAAGCTCCTATGCTGTTGATAGAAATGTGAATTGGTGCAGCCACTATGGAGAACAGTTTCTTAAAAGACTAAAAATATTACCAAACAATCTAATAATATCACTTTTTGGCATACATCCAGAGAAAAATCCATTTAGAAAAGATTATGCACCCTAGTGTTCATAGCAGTACTATTTACAATAGCCAAGACATGGAAGCAACCTGAATGTCCGCCAATAGATGAATGGATAAAGTAGATATAGTCGCACACACAGACACACACACACATATATATATATACATACATATGTATACACATGTATAATAGGTTATTGCTCAGTCATCAAAAAGAATGAAATAATGGCATTTGTGGCAATATGGATGGACCTAGAGATTATCATTTTAAGTGATGTAAGTCAGACAAAGGCAAATATATAATATTGCTTATTGGTGGAATCTAAAAAAGGACACAAATGAACTTATTTACAAAACAGAAATAGATCCATAAATGCAGAAAACAAACTTATGGTTACAAAAAGGGAAAGTGGGGCAGGGATAAATTAGGAGTTTGGGATTAACAGATATATACTACTGCATATAGATAACCAACAAAGACCTACTATATAGCACAGGAAATTATACTCAATATTTTGTAATAGCTGATAAGGGAAAAGAATCTGAAAATAAAATATGTATCTATCTGAATCACTGCGCTGTACACCTGAAACTAACATGACATTGTAAATCAACTACACTCAAAGTAAAAAAAAAAACTATTTTATAAAACTATTTTATTTTGTAAAAATAAAAACATATATGTGTATATAA
>NW_011494877.1:1708949-1709426 GCF_000754665.1 Bison bison bison | reverse complement strand
CGCACCTCCTGCAGTGGAAGTGCAGAGTCTTAATCACTGGACCACCAGGGAAGTCCCTATATTTTTAAAAATAAAATTACAAGACAGAGATGAGTCCAAGCAAGAACTGACCTGTTTTCAAGCAGAAAATGACTAGATAGAGTGGATAGAGCCCAGAAGTGGGGGCATTTCTTAAATGTATCTCAGACTGCAAGAGATCAAACTGTTCTTGTTCAGAGACCCCCTGTTGGGCTTTCTCTGTCAAAAAGAAGCTAGCTCTAAGGTCATTATCCGAATAAGGCTATTGCTTTCCTGCTATGCCTTTGTTTCAGAGGGACTTAAAAAAAAATCTTTTTCATAGCTGCATGTCTATATTCATCTCTCAATATAAATATTTTTGTTTGTACAAGAAGGTTTCTACTAAATTTTTCATGTGTTTGTTAGCCATCTGTATGTCTTCTTTGGAGAAATGTCTATTTAGATCTTTGGCCCATTTTT
>NW_011494877.1:1705785-1708849 GCF_000754665.1 Bison bison bison | reverse complement strand
TGGCCCATTTTTTGATTGGGTCATTTATTTTTCTAGAGTTGAGCTGTAGGAGTTGCTTGTATATTTTTGAGATTAGTTGTTTGTTGTTTTGCTTTTTTTTTTAACATAATACAAAAACATCAGAAATCTTTTCATATCAGCACTGAGAACACATTTTCTTTAAATTGTGGCATTTTTAATGCAGCAGTTGAATGCACTTATACTTTGTTTAACCAGCCCATTATGGTAGACAATTTCATTGGTTCCATTATTTTTCCTCTATTTTGTGAAAAAGGCTGCAGTGAATATTCTTGAAAAGTTGAAAAGATACTCTGGCATATTTTGCCAGTAAATCCTTAGGGTAAGCACCTAGAGGTGGGATTGTAGGGTTAATGAGTCTGTACATTTTAAATATTGAAATCAACTGTCAAAAGTTTTCTCCAGGAGGTGTCGACAAATTTACCCTTCAACAACATTTCAGGACAATGTATGAGAATGACTGTATTTCATGTTCAACAGTTCCAGAGGGAGTTATGGGTGTTCACAACCTCCATGGATCCATGAAGCCTTCCTGCCAGTCTCATGGGAGAAATACTGTATTCCATCATCTTGGTTCTCATTTCTTTGCCTTTGTGTAAGGCTGAAGATCCCATCTATACTTTTATTTGTTTTTTAACTTCTTGTAAAATCCTTTGTTTATTTATCTGTTTAGCTTTTGTTATTTGAATTTATTTTCTCTACTTGTATAACTTTTTACACAAATTAAGGATATCTGTTGTTTATTTTCCTGTACTTCAAATATCTTTCCCCAATTTTTTAATGAGTTTTAGGATTTATTTATAATGTATTTATTTATTTATCAAGGAGAAATTTATAAATTTGGTATGGTTAAATTTATCAAACTTTTGCCTTATGTCTCAGTGCCTTGATATCTTTCTTGGAAAGGTCTTTTCCCACTCCAGAACCTATTGTAAATTCATTCATGCTTTATGTAGGAATTGTACAGATTTATCTTATGTAAAATCTTTGATACATCTGTAATCAATTTTGTTATAAACAGTGACATATGAATCCACCTTATTTTTCCTAATATTCTTCAATTCCCCCAATACTATTTTATTTACCCCATTGACTAGATTGCATATAAATTCACTGATCAGAAATGATATCTTTATTATGAACAAAAACACTATGCATATTTAGGTCTCTTTCTGGATTCTCTCTTCTGTTCCACTGATATCTTTTTTTTTTAGTTTAATTTAAAATTTTAACTTTACAATATTGTATTGGTTTTGCCATATATCAACATGAATCCGCCACAGGTATATACATGTTCCCTATCCTGAACCCTCCTCCCTCCTCCCTCCCTGTACCATCCCTCTGTGTCGTCCCAGTGCACTAGCCCCAAGCATCCAGTATCGTGCATTGAACCTGGACTGGCGACTCATTTCATATATGATATTATACATGTTTCAATGCCATTCTCCCAAATCATCCCACCCTCTCCCTCTCCCACAGAGTCCAAAAGACTGTTCTATACATCTGTGTCTCTTTTGCTGTCTCATATACAGGGTTATTGTTACCATCTTTCTAAATTCCATATGTATACATTAGTATACTGTATTGGTGTTTTTCTTTCTGGCTTACTTCACTCTGTATAATAGGCTCCAGTTTCATCCACCTCATTAGAACTGATTCATATGTATTCTTTATAATGGCTGAGTAATACTCCATTGTGTATGTGTACCATAGCTTTCTTATCCATTCATCTGCTGATGGACATCTAGGTTGCTTCCATGTCCTGGATATTATAAACAGTGCTGCAGTGAACACTGGGGTACATTTGTCTCTTTCATTTCTGGTTTCCTCTGTGTGTATGCCCAGCAGTGGGATTGCTGGGTCATAAGGCAGTTCTATTTCCAGTTTTTTGAAGGAATCTCCACACTGTTCTCCATAGTGGCTGTACTAGTTTGCATTCCCACCAACAGTGTAAAAGGGTTCCCTTTTCTCTATACCCTCTACAGCATTTATAGCTTGTAGACTTTTGGGTCGCAGCCATTCTGACTGGCATGAAATGGTACCTCATAGTGGTTTTGATTTGCATTTCTCTGATAATGAGTGATGCTGAGCATCTTTTCATGTGTTTGTTAGCTATCTGTATGTCTTCTTTGGAGAAATGTCTATTTAGTTGTTTGACCCATTTTTTGATTGGTTTGTTTATTTTTCTGGAATTGAGCTGTAGGAGTTGCTTGTATATTTTTGAGATTAGTTGTTTGTCAGTTGCTTCATTTGTTATTATTTTCTCTCATTCTGAGGGCTGTCTTTTCACCTTGCTTATAGTTTCCTTTGTTGTGCAGAAGCTTTTAAGTTTAATTAGGTTCCATTTGTTTATTTTTGCTTTTATTTCCAGTATTCTGGGAGGTGCGTCATAGAGGATCCTGCTGTGATGTATGTTGGAGAGTGTTTTGCCTATGTTCTTCTCTAGGAGTTTTATAGTTTCTGGTCTTACGTTTAGAACTTTAATCCATTTTGAGTTTATTTTTGTGTATGGTGTTAGAAAGTGTTCTAGTTTCATTCTTTTACAAGTGGTTGACCAGTTTTCCCAGCACCACTTGTTAAAGAGATTGTCTTTAATCCATTGTATATTCTTGCCTCCTTTGTCAAAGATAAGGTGTCCATAGGTGTGTGGATTTATCTCTGGGTTTTCTATTTTGGTCCATTGATCTATATTTCTGTCTTTGTGCCAGTACCATACTGTCTTGATGACTGTGGCTTTGTAGTAGAGCCTGAAGTCAGGCAGGTTGATTCCTCCAGTTCCATTCTTTTTCTCAAGATTGCTTTGGCTATTCGAGGTTTTTTGTATTTCCATACAAATTGTGAAATTATTTGTTCTAGCTCTGTGAAGAATACTGTTGGTAGCTTGATAGGGATTGCATTGAATCTATAGATTGCATTGGGTAGTATACTCATTTTCACTATATTGATTCTTCCAATCCATGAACATGGTATATTTCTCCATCTATTAGTGTCCTCTTTGATTTCTTTCATCAGTTGTTTTATAGTTTTCTATATATAGGTTCTTTTG
>NW_011494877.1:1705377-1705685 GCF_000754665.1 Bison bison bison | reverse complement strand
GATAGAGCCCAGAAGTGGGGGCATTTCTTAAATGTATCTCAGACTGCAAGAGATCAAACTGTTCTTGTTCAGAGACCCCCTGTTGGGCTTTCTCTGTCAAAAAGAAGCTAGCTCTAAGGTCATTATCCGAATAAGGCTATTGCTTTCCTGCTATGCCTTTGTTTCAGAGGGACTTAAAAAAAATCTTTTCATAGCTGCATGTCTATATTCATCTCTCAATATAAATATTTTTGTTTGTACAAGAAGGGTTCTACTAAATTTATGTTATTTGTTTTGCTTTTTTTTTTAACATAATACAAAAACATCAG
>NW_011494877.1:1693021-1705277 GCF_000754665.1 Bison bison bison | reverse complement strand
GGCATTGAATCTATAAATTGCTTTGGGTAATATACTCATTTTCACTATATTGATTCTTCCAATCCATGAACATGGTATATTTCTCCATCTGTTAGTGTCCTCTTTGATTTCTTTCACCAGTGTTTTATAGTTTTCTGTATATAGGTCTTTAGTTTCTTTAGGTAGATATATTCCTAAGTATTTTATTCTTTTCATTGCAATGGTGAATGGAATTGTTTTCTTAATTTCTCTTTCTATTTTCTCATTATTAGTGTATAGGAATGCAAGGGATTTCTGTGTGTTGATTTTATATCCTGCAACTTTACTATATTCATTGATTAGTTCTAGTAATTTTCTGGTGGAGTCTTTAGGGTTTTCTATGTAGAGGATCATGTCATCTGCAAACAGTGAGAGTTTTACTTCTTCTTTTCCAATTTGGATTCCTTTTATTTCTTTTTCTGCTCTGATTGCTATGGCCAAAGCTTCCAAAACTATGTTGAATAGTAGTGGTGAAAGTGGGCACCCTTGTCTTGTTCCTGACTTTAGGGGAAACGCTTTCAATTTTTCACCATTGAGGATAATGTTTGTTGTGGGTTTGTCGTATATAGCTTTTAATATGTTGAGGTATGTTCCTTCTATTCCTGCTTTCTGGAGATTTTTTTATCATAAATGAATGTTGAATTTTGTCAAAGGCTTTCTCTGCATATATTGAGATAATCACATGGTTTTTATTTTTCAATTTGTTAATGTGGTGTATTACATTGATTGTTTTGCGGATATTGAAGAATCCTTGCATCCCTGGGATAAAGCCCACTTGGTCATGGTGTATGATCTTTTTAATGTGTTGTTGGATTCTGATTGCTAGAATTTTGTTAAGGATTTTTGCATCTATGTTCATCCCACTGATATCTTTTAAACAATTTTAAGCATGGGATCACTACTTAGACTTAAAAAAATTTATCTTTTTGATTGGTGCAATTAATATGATTAATAGAGTTGGGGATGAAGACTTGGCTGCTGAATGGTTGTAGCAATACTAAAGAACTAACCAGCATGGCCAGGATGGCTTAGGCTGAGGATTTTACCTTTGTGGTTGCTGTGTTGGGAGGGACTGGGGCCAAAGGCTCAGCCAGCATGGTTGGGGCTGCCAATGCCAGGGCCAAGAAGACAGCCCGAATGGTCACAAGATTGCTTACACACTTGGGAACTGACTGAAGAGCAAATGTGTTGGGAATAATGCAATCCAAGTTTCTCATAATCTGAGAAAGACATTACAATTATGGAAAAGCAGAGGTTGGAAAAACTCTGTGGTGTTAGTTTGGAATTGGAAATATTGGTGTGAACTCATTGTTTTGAATATGAACAAGTAGAATGATATAAATATAGATTTATATGTTATAGATGTATATTCATATATTTCTGGCTCTATTTCCTATAAGGAACTAAAAGCAATAATATTCCAGTAACAATGACTATAATTAGTGCCCAGATCTTGGTTTCTAAATACTTTTTTTCCACTAAAAGTAATGATCCTTGGATAAATGGTTGATTCTGGATGTGGGGGGAAAAGTATAAGATGAGCCTTGAAGATCATTTTTGTGCCTGACAGTTAAAGTTGCTCAAAGAATAATAAGTGAAATGCCATAGAGACATAAGAATCAGCTTAAAAACATGTTCCTTTGGTTAAATCTGGGACAAATCAAGCATCAAAACATAATAATAATAACAAATGCAGTCCTCCCAATAAAATAGAAATCCATGAGTCCTCACTGTTATAAATAAATGCATAAATAAAGAAAAATAATTGGGGGAGAAAGGAAAACTGTGCTTTAGAGTAAGATGCCAACTTATAAATGTAGAGGGAATGATGACTTGTTAATAGAAACATTTTGCAATCACTGTAGTAATATTGTCACCCTGTTTATTTAACTTCTGTGTAGAGTATATTATGCGAAAGGCTGAGTGCTAAAGAATTGATGCTTTTGAATTATGGTGCTGGAGGAGACTCTTGAGAGTCCCTTGGACAGCAAGGAGATCAAACCAATCAGTTGTAAAGGAAATCTACCCTGATATTCATTGAAAGGACTATTGCTAAAGCTGAAGCTCCGATACTATGGACACCTGGTGTGAAGAGTCAACTCACTGGAAAAGACCCTGATGCTGGGAAAGATTGGAGGCAAAAGGAGAAGAGTGTGGTAGAGGATAAGATGGTTAGACAGCATCACCTACTAAACAATTTTGAGTGAACTCCGGGAGATAGTGAAGGATAGGGAAGCCTGGTGTGCTGTGGTTCATGGGGTCTCAAAGAGCAGATACGACTTAGCAACTGAACAATAACAACAAGAAAGTAACTGGCTTGCTCTCTTTAGAAATGTCAAGGTCATGAACGTTGGGAAGGTTTGAAGAACTTGAGATCAAAGAGACATGACAATTAAATATTGTATATGATCTTGGATGAGATCCTGAACCTATAATAGGTATTATTGGGATAATTGACAACATTTGAATGTGATCTGTGGATTAGATTCAAATGAGCCCTTTAAAAGGTGAAACACCATCGAGACATTTTCCTGTTAGCCTGGAAGAAGATAAACAGCCATGTGGTGAACTGTTAACGGAGGGGCCAAATGGCTAAAACCCAAGGAAGACTTGGAGTCGAGGGTGACCCCCAGCTGACAGTCAACAACAACCTCAGCCTTACAACAGAAAGGAACTGAATTCTGCCAAAACCGAGATAAACTTGGAAGAGGATCCAAAGCTCCAGATGGGACCATAGCAGGACACCTTGGTTCAGCCTCATGAGACCCAGAACAGAGAACCAAGCTATGTTGTGCCAGACTTCTAACCTACAGGAACTATGAGACTGTAAATGCAAGTTGTTTTAAGCTGCTAAATTTGTGGTAATTTGTTATACAGCAATGGAAAACAAATACAGACACTCAGGATGCAATTGAACTGCTGGGAAAGTTTCTTGATGAATGGGAAAACTGTCAACCCTCTGAAACCTGGGAAAAATGCTACTAGATTACTTGTGTGGTTTGAAGTTTCTGCTGAAGCTAAATTGGAAAGGAACACTTTGCATACAGATAATGTACAACATAGAAAGTTAGCAACTAGTATGTTAGAGCTGTTATCCTGGGGAGGAGGTTTGATTTTTATTAAAAAATAGTAGTTGCCATATAAAACTCCTAGAAGAGAACATAGGCAAAACATTCTCGACATAAATTGTACCAGTGGTTCAGGTCAGTCTCTGAAGGCAACTGAAATAAAAGCAAATAATTTAAATGGGATATAATCAAACTTATAAGCTTTTGTACAACAAGGGAAACCATAAACAAAATGAAAAGACAACTCACAGATTGGGAGAAAATTTTTGCAAATGATGTGACTGACAAGTGCTTAATTTCCAAAATATGGTAACAGCTTATAAAACTGAAAAACGATGACAACAACAACAATAACAACAAACCCAGTTGAAAAAATCAGCAGACCTAAATAGACATTTCTCCAAAGAAAACATACAGATGACCAACAGGCACATGAAAAGATGCTCAACGTTGCTAATTATAAGAGAAATGTAAATCAAACTGCAGTGAGGTACCACCTCACACCGGTCAGAATGGCCATCATGAAAAAGTCTACAAATAAAAATGGTCAGTATTATGAGTTGACCTGTGTGCCCACCCCACACCACCCTCATTTCTATGCTGAAGTTCTAATCTGTAATGTGACTATATTTGGAGATAAGGTATTAAGAGCAATAAATAAGGTTCAAGGAAGTGCTGAGTGTGGAGGTGTGATCCTTAGAAAAAGAGGAAGAGACACCACAGATCTCCCTTTCCCCGTGCACTTGTGGTGAAGAGGCCATGTGGAAGCCTGGTGAGAAGGTGACTGTCTACAGAACCAGGAAGAGAGCCCCCACCAGAAACTAACCCTGACAATACCTTGGTCTCAAACTTCTCGCCTCCAGTATTGTGAGAAAATAAATTTCTGTTCTTTAAATCACTCAGTCCATGATGTTTTCTTAAAAGCAGCCCTTGCCAACTAATACAGTAGCTGGCTCATTAGTCAGTCTTATCTAAATAAAGTGGAATCAAGGTATGAGGATCCAGTTTTCAGCAGCTATATTGATAGTGGCCCAGGTTCTGAATGGAGAAGGAACTGGTTTGATTTTATTACTCACTCAAAAATGAGTCACTACCAATAGCTCAGTTTTCTGAAAAGCTGAATGCCTTTAAGTACTGAAATTTTAATCATTTCTATTTTTTCCTGTGATGGCGATTGCCACATTTCTCAACAATAAACTTATACCATTTTAAAAACTGATCTTTACACCTTGCCATTCTATGATGAGCAAAGTTTTATTTCACCTCCATTAATTACAATTTCTCCACCCTTTGAAAGGGTCCTACCACTAGTCTCAGTTGCTCAAAACATATATTTAAACCTCTGCTTCATTTTCCATAAACAAGAGATAGTATTTAATTTTACACTTTGGATCTTGGTAATTCCACTACTTTTTGCCTCTCTTTACCTCATTTTCACTCCCTTTCTTTTGATAGCTATTGATCTATTTTGACAATATTCAGATTAATAGCATTTATACTTTGTTCTGAAACTATGGTTAATTTCCCCATAATTTGTCTATTCTATAATTTGAAAGCCAATAGTCAGTGTTAATATTATTATGATGGTATAAATATCATAGAATAATAGAATGCTGTATTTATGATAGAATCAAATATTGTGTTGGGCATCTCTCTTTATTTTGTGTCATGTTCCTTGTACCTCTCAGTGGATAATGATGCTAAACAGAAATATGATAAATATAAGTTAATGTTCCTTTGTAACTCTGGATCATAACTATGAACTCCAAAAAATTTGCTTGCCATATGCTAGTGGTGTCCTTAGGGTTTAATGAGGTATACAAGATGGTTTTCTCCTAATATTATCATTTATTGAATAACCACTAAATGTCATGCATTCTGATGTACAATATTTTTGTTTATCTTATAACAACCCTGTATTACTCATATTTTTGCAGATGAGAAAGAACAAGATATTACCTGGAAAGACTGGATTTGAATAAAAGACTGATACCACATTGGGTTAATTTCCCACATTGAGCATGAATTCTGCATCTTGAGATTTGCCTCTATTTCAGGGAAACTGGGGTTGGTGGTCACCTTATAAATCGACTATTTCCTAGAAATTTAAAAAATTATTAGAAACAACACAATAAGAATAATTATCATTTCCATGGCTTGGAATTCATTGTTGTTCTGCTAGCCAGTTATTTCATTTGCTAGTATGTCATTTAAATTGGGAGCTCTTACCAAAGCCTGGACTGAGGTGAAAACCATGTACATCTGCAGTGCTGAATGCCGCTTATACTTCAATATATTAAAGGATATTTTTCTCAGTTGGTTTTTATTGGATGGTAATTTTTCTATATGTTGCATGCATCAGGAGCCTTCCTTTGCTGCTTCCCCCTCATATTCTGCCTCTACTGTAGAACACCCTCAGAACTCAGACCTTGAACCTCTTTTCTCTGTACACTTGTATGGTGATTCATTTACTCCCATGACATTAAATGTTATCCATTTGAGCTCATTACTCCTAAATACATATTGTCAATGCAGATTTTCCCTGGAACTCTCAATGTAGATACTCAATTACCTATTGGATATCTCCTTTTAGATGTGAAATAGCTCAAATTTAAAATGTCTAAAGTGAATTCCTCCAGTTTTCTGGAAAACTTACTTCTCCCACAACCTTCTATATTTATTCCAAAAATGACAACTCTATCCTTCTAGTTGCTCAGGCCAACTTTAGAGCCACCCTTGACTCTTATTTCAATCTCTGACCCTAAATGAAATCAGGCGAATCCTCCAAGACACATCCAGAATCGAACCACCTCTCAGCACCTTCACTCTAACATCATGTCCAAGCCATGTCTTTCTCGGATTATCGCTGTAGCCTCTTAATGGTATCCTCAGTTCTGTTTTTGCCCATCTATAATCTATGCTCAATGGAAATCCAGAGCTATTCTTTTACAAAACCTGTTGTGTCACTCCACTGCTGAAACTCCACAATTTTTTTTTCCATCCCACCCAGAGGATGACTTCACATTATGTGTCACATCATCACCCATCACTGTCCTGCCTTCATCTCTAGTCTCTCTGACCTCCTTGCTTCTTGAAAACTCCAGATATGCTCTTTGTGATTCCTCTTTCCTGCAAAGCTTATCCCCAATTATCTGAAAGTAGGATCCCCCATATAACATGCAGGGCCAATACAATGAAAATCTGGGATTTCTTGTTAAAAACTGTTTTGTTGTTCAGTCGCTCAGTTATGTCTGACTCTTTGCGACCCCATGAACTGCAGCATGCCAGGCTTCCCTGTCCATCATCATCTCCCAGCATTTGCTCAAACTCATGTCCATTGAGTCAGTGATGTCACTCAATCATCTCACCGTCTGTCATCCCCTTCTCCTCCTGCCTTCAATCTTTCCCAGCATCAAGGTCTTTTCCAATGAGTTGGCTCTTTGCATCAGGTGGCCAAAGTATTGGAGTTTCAGCTTCAACATCAGGCCCTCCAGTAAACATTTAGTGTTGATTTCCTTCAGGATTGACTAATTTGATCTTTTTGTTGTCCAAGGGAATCTCAAGTCTTCTCCAGCACCACAGTTTGAAAGCATCAGTTCTTTGATGCTCAGCCTTCTTTATGGCCCAACTCTCACATCCATACATGACTACTGGGAAAACCATAGCTTTGACTAGATGGACCTTTGTTGGCAAAGTAATGTATCTGCTTTTTAATATGCTGTCTAGATTGGTCATAAACTTTTCTTTCAAGGAGCAAGCATCTTTTAATATCATGTGTGCAGTCATCATCTGCAATGATTTTGGAGCCCAAGAAAATAAAGTCTGTTACTGTTTCCATTGTTTCCCCATCTGTTTGCCATGAAGTGAAAGGTCTGTCTAGTCAAGGCTATGGTTTTTCCAGTGGTCATGTATGGACGTCAGAGTTGGACTGTGAAGAAAGCTGAGTGCTAAAGAATTGATGCTTTTGAACTGTGGTGTTGAAGAAGACTCTTGAAAGTCCCTTGGACTGCAAGGAGATCCAACCAGTCCATCCTAAAGGAGATCAGTCCTAGGTATTCATTGGAAGGACTGATGCTAAAGCTGAAACTCCAATACTTTGGCCACCTCATGCAAAGAGTTGACTCATTGGAAAAGACCCTGATGCTGGGAGGGATTGGGGGCAGGGGGAGAAGGGGACAACAGAGGATGAGATGGCTGGATGGCATCACCGACTCGATGGACATGAGTTTGAGTGAACTCCGGGAGTTGGTGATGGACAGGGAGGCCTGGCATGCTGTGATTCATGGGGTCACAAAGAGTTGGACACGACTGAGCAACTGAACTGAGCTGAACTGAACTGATGGGACCAGATGCCATGATCTTAGTGTTTTGAATGTTGAGTTTTAAGCAGTGTTTTCACTTTCTTTTTATTAAGGGTTTCAAAACCCTTAATAGGTAGTTAGTGTGTCAAAACAAGTATGGGCCCTTCTGAGCATGTGACCCTGTGTGAAAGTCTGAAAATCTGCCCAATCCCACAGTCATCTTCTCATTGAATTCTTCTCTGACCACCGTATTTAAAATGTCAGTACATGACCCCCACCTGAACTCCTTATTTGTCCTCTACAATTTCCTTTTTCTCTTTAGCACTTCTCACTCTTTGATACTTTATAATTTACTTACTTTTATTTTACATTTTCTGACCTCTCCTTGCTTTAGAATATATGAGAGTGGGAGTTTTGTTTTGGTCAGTCCTGTATACTTAGCACTTAGAACAGTGCCTGACACATAACAGGCACTCAAATACTTGTTGAAAGAAAGGATGAATAAATACATTGATTTTGTAGCCTCATGGTGGAAATAGTTAAGCTTTTAAATCCATCCTTTAGAGGGAACATTCTGTGAACTTGCAATTGTATAAAAATTGCACAAGTTGCTTTCATTGACTTCATTTTAACCCCAGAGCATGCTTGGAGTTAGAACAGAACCCACAGAATAATTGGGCCATCTTGCATTCCCAGAATTTAGCCTCTCCATGCGTGTTTTTCCTCATGCAATCCTGCCTCCCCTTAAAAGGTTCTAAAAAAAAATTGTTTTTAATTCTTTGCTCTTTTCCTTTTTAAAAGAAACTTTATAGATAATAATATGGTTTAGAATTCAAGATACACAAAAATGGAGAGTTTTGTCTTTTCTTGTCCCATCACCTAGTTCCTTTCCTCAGAAAAAATAGACACTATCTTTCAATTCTTTGTGAACTTTCCCAGAGATATTCTATGCAGAGAACGTACTATTAACAGTAAATGAGTGTGATGTACACATATGCTCCTTTTTTTCCCTCCAAAAATAACTTGATAATAGCTTATGAGAATGGGGCTATGCTATCTCAGTTTTGACTGAGGTTTTAGGACTCTGGGTTTCAAATACTCCCATGTTTTTCAAGGAGAGGCCAGGGGACCTTTGTAGTACTTGGAGAAGTACTGAAAACTGGTGTTGCAAGCCCTGAACCTTCACCACTTAGGGTGTGACTCTTTCCTAGCAAAGGCCGAGGTGGAGTCTGAAGTTGATTCAGAGAGCTGTTGCCTCGAGTTTTGCAAGTCACACTGTATTCCCACAGGAAAGCATGCTTCCCCTTCACCTGCAGCCTAGGACTAAAATTTATTCTCAACTGTGGGGATTTTTCTCCACAGGGAATATCGGCAATGTCTGGAGACATTTTGGATGGTCATGACAGGAGGGATGCTGCTGGTATTTGGAGGCCAGAGATTCTGTTGAACATGCTGCAATGCAGAGGATAGTCCCCCACAACATGCAAAAAATGTGTAGCCTCAAATGTCAGTAGTGTCGAGATTGAGGAACACCAGCCTAAGGATAGGGTCTTCTTCAGGACCACTCAAGAACTAGTTAAATGTCTCTTACAATTATGGACACAGGGAACCGATGTCTGGCCCACGTTGAGAGGCTAAGACTGGCTGACTATGCTAATGGTGGAGAGGTGAGCTTGCTGAATGGGGGGCAGCCTGCACTCCCAGATGATTTGATAAGAGGATGCTTGAGTGATTCTTGTAAACCGGAATCATGATTGTGAGAGCGAGAGCAGGAAGCACTACAAGGAGAGAAGAGGTGAGCTTACAGAATGAAGCTGGAGGGATACTGCCAGAAGCTCTGGAATGAAGAAGCACTCATAAGCAATAAACTATGCCAGGGACCTGCAGGGTAGATACCTCCAGTCAGTGGAAGGTATGGTGAGTGAGTTATCACTGAAAAACTTCCCAGAATGCTTCAGGAGAAAATGCATTTGTATCAAACAACTGGAAAACCCAGCGACCTTATGACAGTGGAAACAGTATTAGTTAAGATCTTGGCTGACACTCCAATGGCACAGAAAATAATATCCAGAGCTCACAAGATCCTACTTGATTTGGCCTCTTCTGACTCTCTCACTTCATCTTTTATAATTTTTCTCAAGCCACAGTGGACATCAGACAATTTCTCAAACACACTGATATTGCTCTGACCTCAGAGCCTTTGCTTTCCTCACTACATGGCATGTACTTTCCCAATATCCTTGCCTCACTGTTTTCTTTCTTCACTCGAGTCTCTGCCCAAATTTTACCATCTCAGAAAGGTCTTTCCTGACCAAGCCATCTAAAATAGACAAGTTGCTTGCTATATGTCTCTTCAATGAACTTAATACCTATAACTTTTTATTATAACTAGCTATGCTTACTCCTTGGAAGAAAAGTTATGACCAACCTAGATAGCATATTGAAAAGCAAAACATTACTTTGCCAACAAAGGTCCGTCTAGTCAAGGCTATGGTTTTTCCAGTGGTCATGTATGGATGTGAGAGATGGACTGTGAAGAAGGCTGAGTGCCGAAGAATTGATGCTTTTGAACTGTGGTGTTGGAGAAGACTCTTGAGAGTCCTCTGGACTGCAAGGAGATCCAACCAGTCCATTCTAAAGGAGATCAGCCCTGGGATTTCTTTGGAAGGAATGATGTTAAAGCTGAAACTCCAATACTTTGGCCACCTCATGTGAAGAGTTGACTCATTGGAAAAGACTCTGATGCTAGGAGGGATTGAGGGCAGGAGGAGAAGGGGACGACAGAAGATGAGATGGCTGGATGGCATCACTGACTCGATGGATGTGAGTCTGAGTGAACTCTGGGAGTTGGTGATGGACAGGGAGGCCTGGTGTGCTGTGATTCATGGGGTCGCAAAGAGCCAGACATGAATGAGCGACTGAACTGAAATGAATGTTTCTCTTCACGGAACTTAATACCTATAATTTTTTATTAGTAATCACATGATTGTTTCTCTCCTCCATTATAATACAATATTCTTGCAGGGAAACTCTTCATATTTGTGTTCCCAGGCTCTGGGGTCATTTCAGCATTTGGTAGATGTCCAATAAACATTTGTGTAAGTGAATAAATGTTTGTAGGTAAGTGAATGAATGAATGAGCAATGTGGTTCTGATTTGCTGGGCTGTTAGATTTGGCTTCAGGTTTGTGAGTGACTGAAGTCTTAGCTCTGCCTGAAAGCAGAGTGCCTTCCCTAACTCTGAGCCTGCCATATTCTCTGACACATTCTCACCTATCAAATGGACCTTGAAGCAAAAGACACCCATGCAGATGGTAGTGGGACCAGTTGACCCCCCTCACACAGCCTTTCAGATAAAAAGCTCACTAGAACATTTGCTGAAGTCACCTCTCTCTGTAAATGAAGTGAGTAATGACTCCAGTGTCCTTTTATTTTTTAAAGTCAAGTATGTCTGTGCTTTATTTGTGTTGTCATTTAAGAAAGAGATATATGAATATTTAAAAATTAAAAATAGGAATTTATGGTTGAAATGTTGAGAAATTGAAATAAGGGGCAAAATGGAATAAGATCATCCTTAATTCTATTACTAGGCATTATTAATTTTAACATTTTGTGTACATTCTTATCATCTTTTGCCTATATATATATATAAATATTTTAATATGTGTGCCTTTCCCAGCTTAGTTGTGTCTGACTCTTTGTGACACTATAGACTGTAGCCCACAGGTTTCCACTGTCTGTGGGATTTTCCAAGCAAGAATACAGGAGTGGGTTGCCATTTTCTACTCCAGGGGATATTCTAGGTTCAGGGTCGGACACGCATCTCCTTATTGGCAGGTGGATTCTTTTCAACTGAGCCACTTGGGAAGCCCACTTCAATATGGCTTCATGTTAAAAAATAAATCAAAATGTCATATACTAAAAAATAATTCTACATATTTTATGGCTGTTTCCATATAAAGTTTCCTATAATTCCCTCCCAAACTCCCCAAATCTATATACATGCGTTTTATTTATCATTTATATATCTTAATCATCATTTCTGCATCTATGTAACTATGAGTTAATTTATCTATTATTATATATCTCTATATCATACTTCTGTGTACCTCTCTTCCTGTCTATATGTAATTCTTGTATGTAATCTAGGTATCTATGTATCCATTCACCTAGCAATCTATTGTCTATGATCTATCTATGTACAGCTCTCTCTCTTTCCCTGTGCAATCATCTAGGTATCTATTTAGGTATCTTGGGATCAATGTATCTATCTTTCTTTCTATTTATGCATCTGTCATATGTCTATGTTGTATTTATCTACCAATGATTTGTTTCTCAATCTACCATCTTTGTTTTAATCTATATATCTACCTATGTATCTATTCATCTATTTATATATGAGTGTATACACTTAGGCATGCATGCATCCATGTATCTATCATTTATGTATCTTTAACTTTAATTTACACAAAATACTTCTGGTTTTGAAAAATTTGGCACTTTGTTTCTTTCACGTAATATCTCAGAGACCTTCAGTTGAGTTCAGTTCGGTTGCTCAGTCGTGTCAGACTCTTTGTGACTCTTTGTGAATGTTGAGTTTTAAGTCAACTTTTTCACTCTCCTCTTTCACTTTCCTCATAAAGAGGCTCTTTAGTTCTTCTTTGCTTTCTGCCATAAGGGTGGTGTCATCTGCATGTCTGAGGTTATTGATACTTCTCCCTACAATCTTGATTCCAGCTTGTGCTTGATCCAGCCCAGCGTTTCTCAGGATGTACTCTGCATAGAAGTTAAATAAGCAGGGTGACAATATACAGCCTTGATGTACTCCTTTCCTGATTTGAAACCAGTCTGTTGTTCCATGTCCAGTTCT
>NW_011494877.1:1692535-1692734 GCF_000754665.1 Bison bison bison | reverse complement strand
CTAACTGTTGCTTCCTGACCTGCATACAAATTTCTCAAGAGGCAGGTCAGGTGGTCTGGTATTCCCATCTCTTTCAGAATTCTCCACAGTTTGTTGTGCTCCACAAGTCAAAGGCTTTGGCATAGTCAATAAAGCAGAAGTAGATGTTTTTCTGGAACTCTCTTGCTTTTTCAATGATCCAGCGGATGTTGGCAATTTG
>NW_011494877.1:1682304-1692435 GCF_000754665.1 Bison bison bison | reverse complement strand
AAAGTGATGCTTTCTAAGGCCCACTTGACTTCACATTCCAGGATGTCTGGCTCTAGGTGAGTGATCACACCATTGTGATTATCTGGGTCCTGAAGATCTTTTTTGTATAGTTCTTCTATGTATTCTTGTCACCTCTTCTTAATATCTTCTGCTTCTGAACAGCATTAATAAGATGGCAATAAGAACATAGAGACATTATACAGGAATATTTCAAGAGCTATCTCATGCTGCTAAACTGAAAAAAAAAAATAAACGAGGATAGTTTAAGAGACTTCTGGGACAACAACAAGCACACTAATATTCACATTACAGGGGTCCTGGAAAGAGAAGAGAGATAAAGACTTGAGAAAATATTTGAAGAGAAAAATAGCTGAAAACCTCCCTAACTTGGTAAATTAAATAGTAACACAAGTCCAGGAGGTTCAGAGTTCCATACAGGATTAACCCAAAGAGAAATACACGCAGATAATTGTAATCAATATGACAAAAATTAAAGATAAAGAGAGAACAGTAAAATCAGCAAGGGAAAAGCAACAAATAACATACAATGGAATTCCCACAAGGCTATCAGCTGATTTTTCAGCAGAAACTCTGCAAGCCATAAGGGAGTAGCATGATATATATAAAGTGATAAAAAAGGAAAAAGCTACAACCAAGAATATTTTACCTAGTAAGACTCTCATACAGTTTTGATGAAAGAATCAAAAGCTTTATGGACAAGCAAAATCTAAAAGAATTCAGCATTACCAAACCAGCTTTACAAGAAATACTAAAAGGAACTTCTCTAGGCTGAAAATAAAAGGCCACAAATAGAAAAAAAAAATTAAGAAATGGAAAAGCTCACCAGTAAAGGCAAACAAATAGTAAATGTAGGAAAACACACACACACAAACCAATAAGGAGGTTCAAATAAAAAAGTAGCAAAATCATCTGTATACAAAATAAGCAGTTAAGGGATACCAAAAATAGTTATATGTGAAATATATCAAAACCAGTAACTATGAGGAGAGGAGAGTACAAATGCAGGGTATTTAAAATGCATTTGAAATTCAGAGACCAGCAATTTAAAATAATCTTGTATATACTGGGTTGGCCATAAAGTTCATTCAGGTTTTGTGTAAACTGTTAAGGAAAAACCCAAATGAACTTTTTGGCTAACCCAGTATATAGATTGCTATGCTAAAACTTCAAAGTAACTGCAAACCAAAATCTACAATAGATATACACACAAAAAAGAAAGAAAGGAATCCAAACATAACACATCAGAAGAGAACAAAAGAAGGGGAGAAAATGGTCTACAAAAACAAATCCAAAAATAATTAACAAGAACATAGAAGTTGATAATTACCTTACATGTAAACAAATACTCCAACCAAAAGACAGACTAACTGAATGGATTAAAAAAAGAGGCCGATATATTTGCTGCCTATAAGAGACTCATTTCAGATCTATAGACAAACACAGACTGAAAGTGAGGGGACAAAAAAAGCTATTCCATGCACATGGGGAAAAAAGCTGAAGTAGCAATACTTATATCAGACAAAATGTGCTTTAACAACTTACTGACTAGAGATATATTAATACATCTTTTGTTACCCAAATGCTATCAACTGGAGACGTTTAAATATTTGCTTACATAACAAATCACTGGCCAGAGGCATTAGTTTCTGCAAAAATCCCCTGCTCAATAACATGTTAAAATAAAGACTGTTACAAGAGACAAAAAAGATACTACCTTTTTGATCAAGGGATCAATCCAAGATGATATAAAAATTGTAAATATAAATGCACCTAACATAGGAGCAGCTGAATATATAAGGCAAATATTAATAGACATAGAAGGAGAAATTTACAGTAACACAATAATAGTGGGGGACTTTAAGACCCCACTCACATCAATGGATGTGATCAATGGATCATTCAGACAGAAAATCAATAAGGAAGCACAGACCTTAAATGATACATCAGACCAGATAGACTTAATTGATATTTATAGAGCATTCCCTGAGAAGGCGATGGCACCCCACTCCAGTACTCTTGCCTGGAAAATCCCATGGACGGAGGAGCCTGGTAGGCTGCAGTCCATGGGGTTGCGAAGAGTCGGACTCAACTGAGCGACTTCCCTTTCACTTTTCACTTTCATGCATTGGAGAAGGAAATGGCAACCCACTCCAGTGTTCTTGCCTGGAGAATCCCAGGGACGGGGGAGCCTGGTAGGCTGCCGTCTATGGGGTCACACAGTCGGACACGACTGAAGTGACTTAGCAGCATAGAGCATTCCAGCTGAAAGCAGCAGAATACATATTCTTTTCAAGTGCACATAAAACATTTTGTAGGATAGATCACATGCTAGGCTACAAATCAAGCTTTGGCAAGTTTAAGAAAATTGCAATCATAGCAAACATCTTTTGTGATCACAATGCCATAAGATTGGAAATAAACTACAATAAAAAGCTGCAAAAAACACAAACATATGGAGGCTGGACAATATGCTATTAAACAACCAATAGATCACTGAAGAAATCAAAGAATAAATATATGGTAGTAAAATGGACAATCTAGAAGAAATGGACAAATTCCTAGAAAGGTAAAATTTCCCGAGACTGAACTAGGAATAAATAGAAAGCATAAAGAGAATGATCATAAGTATTGAAATTGAATCCATAATTTGAAAACTCCCAACGGACAAGAGTCCAGGACCAGATGACTTCACAGGCAAATTCCACCAAACATTTAAAGAAGAGTTAATACCTCTCCTTCTGAAACTATTCCAAAAATTGCAGAGGAAAGGACACTTCTAAACTCATTCTATGAAGCTACAATTACCGTGACACCAAAACCAGACTAAAGATACCAAAATACAGGTCACTATCACTAACAAAATTACAGATCAATATTACTAATAAATGTAGATGCAAAGATTCTAAAAGAAATATTAGTGAACCAAATCCAACAATACATTAAAAGGATTATACATTGTGATCAAGTGGGACTTAATCCCACGGATCCAAGGATTTTTCAGTATATGCAAGTCAATCCATGTGATATACCACATTAACAAACTGAAGAATAAAAGAATGCAGAAAAAGCTTTTGATAAAATCCAATATCCATTTATGATAAAAATTCTCCAGAAAGTGGGCATAGAGGAAACACCTCAACATAATAAAGGCCACATATGTCAAACCCACATCTAACCTCAAACTCCATGGTGAAAAGCTGAAAGCATTTCCTCTAAGATCAGCAACAAGACAAGGATGCCCATTCTCACCACTTCTCTTCAACAGTTTTAGAAGTCCTAGCTATAGAAATCAGAGAAAAAGGAAAAATAAAAGAAATCCAAGTTGGAAAAGTGACAGTAAAACTGTCACTATTTGCAGATGACATGATACTATACATAAAACATCTTAAAAGACGCTACCAGAAAACTACTAGACCTTATCAATGAATTCAGTAAAGTTGCAGAACACTAATGACAGAAATGCTATTTACATACACTAACAATGCTTTATTTACGTACACTAACAATGAGAGATCAGAGGGAGATATTAAAGAAACAATTCCCTTTATCATCACATCAAAACAAAAAACACCTAAGAATAAACCACCCTAATGAGACAAAAGACATACTGCAAAAGCTACAAGGTGCTGATGAATGAAGTCGAAGCTCACACAGATGGAAAGATACACCATGTTCTTGTATTGGAAGAATCAATATTGTGAAAATGACCATAATACCCAAAGCAATCTACAGATTCAATGCAATCTCCATCAAAGGACCAATGGCATTTTTGACAGAACTGCAACAAATAATTTAAAAACTTGTGTGAAAACACAATGTGATGTGATGACCCTAAATAGCCAAAGTATCTTGAGAAAGAAGAACAGAGCCAAAGGAATCAGGTTCCCTGACTTCAGACTGTACTACAGATCTACAGTCATCAAAACTGCACGGTACTTGCACAAAAACAAAGATGTAGATCAGTGGAACTGGATAGAAATCCAAGAAATAAACTCATGTACTTATGGGTAATTAATCTATAACAAGGGAAGCAAGACTATACAGTGGAGAAAAGAGTCTCTTCAATAGGTGGAGTTGGGAAAATTAGACAATTACATAGAAAAGAATAAAATTAGAACATTCGATAGCACTGTATACAAAAAACTCCAAGTGAATTACAGATCAAAATGTAAGACTCTTCAACTCCTAGAGAAAATAATAGCCAGAACACCTTTTGACTTAAATAATTGCCATATTTTTTGGAACCATTTCCTAGAGTAATATGAATAAAAACAAAAATAAACAAATGGCATCTAATTAAACTTAAAAGCCTTTGCCTAGCAAAGGAACCCACAAGCAAAATGAAAAGACAACCTGCATAATGGGAGAAAATATTTGCAGAAGATGTGACCAAAAAGGGATTAATTTCCAAAACATATAAACAGCCCCACAGCTCAATATCAAAAAAAACAAACAACCCAATCAAAAAATAGGCAGAAGATCTAGATAGACATTTCCCTAAAGAAGATGTCCATTTGGCCAACAGCAACATGAAAAGATGCTCAACATTGCTAATTATTAGAAAAATTCAAATCAAAACTACAATGAGGTATTACCTCACACTGGTTAGAATAGCCATTATCAAGAAGCGTACAAATTATAAATGCTGGAGAGGGTATGGAGAAATGGGAACCCTCCTATACTGTTAGTGGGAACGTAAATTTGTGCAACCACTATGCAGAACAGTATGGAGGTTCCTTCACAAACTTGAAAACAGAGTTACCATATGATCCAGCAATCCCACTCTTAGGCATGTATCTGGAGAAAAGTATAATTCAAAGAGATAAATGCATCTCAATGTTCATTGCAGCTCTATTTACAATAGACAAGACACAGAAGTAACCTAAATGTCCATTGAGAGATGAATAAATAAAGATGTGACCACATACATATGTGTGTGTATATATATGTATAGATGTGACATATATGCATATGTACATATATAATGAAATACTACTCAGTCATAAAAAAAGAATGGAATAATGTCATTTGCAGCAACATGGATGGACCTAGAGATTATTATTCTAAGTGAAGTGACTCAGGTAGAAAGACAAATACCATATGATATTACTTACGTGTGGAATCTAAAATATGTTACACACGAGTTTATGTGAAAAATAGAAACAGACTCACAGACATACGTAACAGACTTATGGTTACCACAGGGGAAAAGGGCTTGAGGAAGGATAAAGAGGAAGTTTGTGATTAGCAGATACAAAGTTCTATAGGTAAACAACAAGATTCTACTATATAATACAAGGAACTATATTCAATACCTTACACAAAACCATCATGGAAAAGAAAGTGTGTGTGTGTGTGTATCTGAAATACATATATCTGAATCACTTTTTGGTATACTTGAAACACATTTTTAAAAGAATTTTATGGATTTACGGCGGTGCTGGGTCTCTGTTGCTGCACGTCTTTTCTCTAGTGGTGGGGAGCAGGGGCTCCTCTCCAGCTGCAGTGTGTGGGCTTCTCCTTGTGGCGGCTTCTCTTGTCGCAGAGCACGGGCTCCAGGGTGCACTGGCTTTGGCAGTTGCAGCTCTCAGGCTCCAGAGTGCAGGCTCAATAGCTGTGGCTCATGGGTTCAGTTTCTCCGTGGCACGTGGGATCTTCCTGGATCAGGGATTGAACCTGTGTCTCCTGCATTGGTAGGCAGATTCTTTATCACTGAGCCACCAGGAAAGCCCAATATTGTATTTTAAATCAATTATACTTCAAAAAAATCTAAAGGAAGCTAGAGTTATCTCATTCTTTTCTTTGATGAGGGTATTGTAATCATCTAAGGATATCCCAATAGTAGATTTAGAATTTCATTTGCTCTTATTTTACTGTTGCATATAAAATATATAATATGTACACATGCATGTACACACACTCATATACACACTATTTAGATATGACTCAGGTCAAGAAATAGAGCACTGCTACCACCTAAAGATGCCCAGTGGACTCCTACTCAATTACAGCATTATTTCTATTAGAACTTGAACTCAAACTATCTTGACTTTTGTGATAATTTGTTTGCATTTAAAAAATTTTACCTTCAGGGATGCATTTCTTAATAGTACAGTTTATTTTTCTGTTTATAAACTGTATTTAGATGGAACCACATTTTATGAATTTTGCTTCTTGCTTCTTTTTTCCTGCATTATATTTATGAGAGTCATCCATATTGTGGCATGTGCATGCATGTGTCATAAGTCATTCAGTCGTGTTCAACTCTTTGCAACGCCACGGACTGTGGCCTACCAGGCTCCTCTGTCTGTGAATTCTCCAGGAAAGAATACTGGAGTGGATTGCCATGATCTCCTCCAGGCGGTCTTCCCAACCCAGGGATGAACCCACATCTCCTGCACTGGCAGGCAGGTTCTTTACCACTAGCGCCACTTAGGAAGCCCTGGTGGCCTGTAGCTGAGTTGATTTATTTTATTACTGAATGACAGTTGTTGTTGTTCAGTTGCTAAGTCATGTGTGACTCTCTGTGACTCCATGAACTGAAGCATGCCAGGCTTCCCTTGCCTTCACTATCTCCCTGAGTTTGCTCAAACTCATGTCCATTGAGTCAGTGATGCCATCCAACCATCTCAACCTTTGTTGTCCTCTTATCCTCTTTCCCTCAATCTTTCCTAGTATCAGGGTCTTTTCCAGAGTTGGTTCTTTGTATCAGGTGGCCAAAGTATTGCAGCTTCAGCATTAGTCCTTCCAGTGAATATTCAGGGTTGATTTCCTTTAGGATTGACTGGTTTGATCTCCTTGCTATCCAAGGGACTCTCAAGAGTCTTCTTCAGCACCACAGTTTGGAAGCATCAATTCTTCAACACTCAGCCTTCCTTATGATTCAGCTCTCACATGACTATTGGCAAAACCATTGCTTTGACTATATGGATCTTCGTTGGCAAAGTGACGTCTCTGCTTTTCAATACGCTCTCTAGGTCTGTCATAGTTTTTCTTCCAAGGAGCAAGCATCTTTTCATCTCATGGCTGCAGTCACCGTCTGCAGTTATCTTGGAGCCCAAGAAAATAAAATCTGTCACTGTTTCCACTTTTTCCCCATCTATTTGCCATGATGTGATAGGGCCAGATTCCATGATCTTCATTTTTTGAATGTTGAGTTATTCCATTGTATAACTAAATCTCACTAAAAAAATCAGTTCTAATATTTATGGATATATGGATTGTTTCCAGTTTGTGCTTATTGTAGAAAATGTTTTTATGAACATATAGATGTATTTTGATTCTCATATGCATCAATTTTTAAAGATTATATTTCTAGGACTGGAATTTCTAGGTCACAGAATCTCAGTTTCACCAGGAAATGCCAAACTGTCTCTATGTAGCACCCATCCCTCCCCACATCCCTGAACAGAAGAAACCATTTCTCGGAAAACTTGCCAACACCTGGCGCTGCCAGACTATTAAATTATAATTTTTTTTTTACAAATTTCCTGCTGACAATTTATTTGTAGCTCTTTCTCTTTCTCTCCGTCCTTAAAAATTTTTTGCTATTACAAATATTCTAAGGAATCTAATCTCATAGACTATCTTCATAAGATGTTGTAACTATATCTGTAGTATATTTCCTCATTAGTGGAAATGCTAAGTCAAAGTACTGTGAATATTGATAGTTACTCCTCCCTGAGTCCATCAGTTTATAGACGCACAGCAGTAATCTGAGCCTATATATCTACATTTCAACAATAGTGACTATCATTGAACTTTAAATGTTTGTCAACCCCATAGGTATTTAATTTTTACT
This sequence comes from Bison bison bison, assembly GCF_000754665.1. Taxonomy (NCBI): domain Eukaryota; kingdom Metazoa; phylum Chordata; class Mammalia; order Artiodactyla; family Bovidae; genus Bison; species Bison bison. The sequence continues at coordinate 1,684,613 of NW_011494877.1, read as the reverse complement.
TGTATTTATTTAGTAATTAGTAAGTTTTATTATTTATTCATTTGTATTTAATGGATGAAGCTGTTTTATTTGAAAATTGCCAGTTCTCATCTTTTGCCTATTGTCATATTTAATTTGTCAATTTTTTCTTATTAGCTGTTACACGCTTTTTATAAATTAAGGAAATTAGACCTTTTTGGCCATGTATGTTGCTGCAATTGGGCTTCCCAGGTGGCGCTGGTGGAAAAGAACCCACCTTCCAATGCAGGAGAATTAATAGACTCACGTTTGATGCCTGGGTTGGGAAGATCCCCTGGAGGAGGGCATGGCAACACACTCCAGTATTCTTTCCTGGAGAATCCTATGGACAGAGGAGCTTGAGGGGCACGGTTCCCCTGGGGGTCAAAGAGTTGGACATGACTGAAGCAACTTAGCATGTATGCATGTTGTAAATATATTAGTTTATATTAAAATAAAATATATTATTTTAATTTGACACTGATCTTTGGACTTTGTTTACACTAGTTTAATTCCATACAGAAAAATTTATTGGTATTGAAATATACCAATTTAAAAATTTTATGAACTCTAGGTTTTAATTCCTTTTTATTTTTTTAAATTTATTATTATTATTATTTTTTACTTTACAATATTGTATTGGTTTTGCCATACATCAACATGCATCTGCCACGGTGTACACGTGTTCCCCATCCTGAACCCCCCTCCCACCTCCCTCACATACAGATGGTTAATTCCTTTTTAGAAAGGCCTTTCCCATGGTCACTCATGCTTTCTCTTTGAAGTTTTATTGCTTACTTTATGTTCAACTCCTGATGCATAAATTGTTGATAATTAGGTTTGAAACCTTTGAGGCACCAAAATATAGGGACATGGCTTCCCCCTACTAAAGATTTTTTTGTGGGTCTATGATTTTGTGACTTGTTTGAAATGCCAGTGTTACCAAAATACAAAGTGCCATATGTGTTTGGGTCTATTTTTGCATTCTCCATTTTGTTTCACTGGTACCGGTTTTTTCTCCAGCATAAAAAACATTTTTAAATTTTGGTCCATGCCTAGGTTTCAGTAAGCATAACATTTAGAAAGCAAAACATTTTCTTTTTCTTTAACCAAAAAATCAAAGCCATACATAGATATACAAGCACAAAGAATATGGACACTTGGAGCACACTTGAGCAGGGTTCTGTGGGTGAAGGAAGAAGGATTAATATGTGGCTATCTCGCACAGAGGTTAATGGGCTTAGGTGCCAAGGGTACAAAGGTTTAATGTTTGTGTGGATTTTTGATTGCAGAGAAATGCTCTGTACACACATAAAATTGCAAGCTAGGCAAACAATAGATATTAGGGCCAATATCTGGGGGCAAAGTCTGATTTCATAGCATATCATAAGGTACCTAGTGACTTGTTGAGTGACTATTCTTTTTCTTTTAATTAAAGTATAGTTGATTTACAATATTGTGTGAATTTCAGGTACACAGCGTGGTGATTTGGTGTCTTTACTGATTGTATTATAGGTTATTAAAAGATAACGAGCGTAATTTCCTGTGCTATACAGTACGTCTTTGCTGTCTATCTATTTTTGTATATAGCAGTTTGTATCTGTTAACCCTGTGCCCCTAATCCCTGCCCACGCTGTGGTAACCATAAGGTCGTTTTCTGTATCAGTGGGCTCTGCTTCTGTTTGGTATATGCACTAAATTGTATTATTTTTTTGATTCCACATATAAGTGGTATCTAGTTACCCTTTATTTACGTACAGAGCAAGCTGCAGGCATCTAGTTTGCAGTGGTTGTTGGGAGGAGGTGGACATGTCCTCCTTCAGATAGAAGTGGGAACCGGTGTAGTGAAACTGGCTATCTTACACCCTCAAGAAATGGCTCCGTTTTCTGGAAATACAAAGGCCCCTAAATAACACAATATATTTCATTTTTACTGTTTTGAATGGATAACTCTCTCAAATGCATAACAACTGGCCTCTCTTATTTTTAAAAATTTCACTAATACAGATTATGCACAGTTGCTAAATAAATCAGGTATTATAAAAAAGCAACATTTTCTGGCCCACCCAATCTTGCTATCCTGGAACAACTACTTTTGAACTCTGTTTACATTTGAATTTTTTCTGGGAGTTGCCTCCTTACCTCTATATATTATATATATCAATATATCCATTGTAAACATTGCTTCTTGACTGTACGCTGTTAGAGTTGACTTTCATTGCCCTGTCCTCACTCTGCACATTATATACCTTCCTCTCTGCTTCCACGGTCACCTGCATACTGTTAAATGACCCACTAAGGTCTATTGCTAG